>NC_088846.1:26547185-26972185 GCF_904066995.2 Poecilia reticulata
GGCTCCTGCATATTTCAATTCTATTGATCTCCATGCAATAAAAATCATCACAGGACCCAGTGTTAGAGCCTTGGAGCTCCGGTATTATTTATGGCTCCTTGTCACTGTGGCCGGGCGACTTTAAATAATTATGAGACGTCCCTCATTGAATTCATCAGATTTTGTTTTTTATATATTATTTTTTTTATCAACAGAAGAATGAGTCTGTTTTTTTTAATATTAGCTTTTATATTTAATCTATTTGTTATAGTTTTAATACAGTTAATAGCATGAATATAAGATTTTTCATTTTTTATGTTATTTTTGTCAAAAAAAGAATACATCTTTTGTTGTTCTTATTTTATTTATTTATTCATTGTGTTTTTAATTATTATTTTTTCTCCAAAAAATATGATGAAACAACAAAAAAATCAGCTGTTTTTGTGGGTTGTGGCTGCTTTTCAACCACAGATAGTCCTTGTTTGTGTCATTCATTTATGATGCAAGAAGTTAATTTAACTAATTAAATATTAGTGCTGCATTTGTTACACCAAAGCATTTATTAATGACACCTGAGGAGAAACTGAACTGCTGAACCTAAGTAAAACTAAAAGCTTGCAGAATCTCCAACTTAAAGCTCACTTATATCTGAATAGTGACCTTCACTCACCAGCTGTCCAGGCTTTTAATTTTTACTAACCTTCAGTTTAAATCTAGTTACTACCGTTCATAGCTATAACTTCATATTATTAAAGCAAGATGAGTCTGAATTATGTTTTATTGACCCAGAAAGGTTTCCTCAGACAGCAGACGCTGTTTGCAACAAGTTAAATTTAAAACAGGATCTGAAAATGTAAATTATATCTTTGCAGTCCTGAAAGGACAGCAAGTAATGTTTCTTTCAGTGAAGTTTCCTGATTTAAAAAAAAGAAAAAGCTATTTTAGCTTAGCACAAACTGGCAAACAATTTAAATTCCTAGTTTCCTAATTTGTGATTTTTTTGTTTGTTTTGCCTTAAGATATTTAAGTAATTGTGGGTGTTTAGCTGGCAAAAAAATAAATCTTTACATTCAGATTTTTGATGAATGGCAGCTGCATGAATTTTAAATCTCGGGCTCAAAAAGACGTCAGGTTTTACGGTAACAGATTTAAAGTTTTTCTGTTTCTAGCTGCAGGGATCAATGTGTCTAAATTGTCTTCCTAATGTTCTGCACACATCTTGAGTTTTACTTCCTCTTTTCCAAACCTAGCTTGAGTCTGTGGCATCCAGAGTTTTAAAACAGCAGCTTCTCTTCTCTCCTCCTCTGTGCTCAAATTATTACTGATCGCGACAAAAAAATCTCATAGTGTAATTTTTCTCTAATCTTTTACCACTTAAGAAGAAATATAATAAAGGAGACACTGTTTTTTACATTTTTTTAATTTATGTTTATGGAATTTTATTTAGAGGGCTGCACAGTGGCGCAGTTGGTAGAGCTGTTGCCTTGCAGCAAGAAGGTTCTGGGTTCGATTCCCGGCCCCGGTCTTTCTGCATGGAGTTTGCATGTTCTCCCTGTGCATGCGTGGGTTTTCTCCTGGTACTCCGGTTTCCTCCCACAGTCCAAAAACATGACTGTCAGGTTAATTGGCCTCTCCAAATTGCCCCTAGGTGTGAGTGTGTGTGTGCATGGTTGTGTGTCCTGTGTGTCTCTGTGTTGCCCTGCAACAGACTGGCGACCTGTCCAGGGTGACCCCGCCTCTCACCCGAAACGTTAGCTGGAGATGGGCACCAGCAACCCTCCCGACCCCAGTGGGGATAAGGGTGCAAAGCAGCTTGTAGAAAATGGGGAAAATATTTATTTTCAGACAAGTTTCCACAGGATCACTTCTACACATTTTGAATTTGTTTAATCGCAGAAACCTCATTCAGTTTCCAGAAACATGCATAACAAATTTAATTCCTTTTTCTCCCACAGACTGGATCTAGTTCGGGCCAAGGCGTCTCCGAATCTCCGGTCTACACCAACCTCCAGGAGCTGAAGATCAGCAAGAAGAGCCTGCCGCCGCTGCCGTCCGGCTCGCCCCTTCACGTCGCCGGCGACTGGGAGACATACACGGACCACAGCGGCAGACATTACTACTGCAACCGCTCCACCCACGAGAGGACATGGAAGCCCCCGCGGACCAAAGATGGCGGCGTCGGGAACGCCAGGGACGACAAGCACAGCGCTGGGGAAAGCTCAGAGGTAAAGTTCACGTCCATCAGGACAATAAGGACCAGTGTGCAGCAAAGTAAGGGCCGCTGAGTGGCTTTTAGTTGTTGTAAAGGAATTTATAGATGATGAAACTGGAACAACACAAGATTTTACCAAGTATTTTGGTCTAATTTCTAGTGCAAATAACTTTGTATACTTAAAATAAGACACAAAATAAGCTAAAAGTAACTTCTCAAAAAAATGTAGGAGCTTGTTTTAAGTCAATAATTCCTTAATATTGATGAAAAAGATCTATCATATTATTTCACTTATAACTAGAACTTTTTCAATATTAATTATTGACCTAAAACAAGATGCTGTATCTTACCAAAAGTTGCTTGTTTTGTCTTATTTGGACTAGAAACTAGAATACTTGTTAAGATTTTGTGTTTTTGTAGCGCATTTCCTGCAATAATAATCATATTGTACTCTTCCTCTACCTGGATCCAAATGGATTTGAAAACATTTTAAAAGCTTCATAATCTTTTAAAACTTCACAATCTGCGTATTTTATTATATAGTAAGGAACACCTAGTAGTGCCATTGGCTGTATGCTGTACTTAAGCTCTTCCAACCACTTATTTTCATTAACTTGTTGGATTTGTAGAAGCTTAAAACTACCTGGATTTTTCAAAAAAAAATCTTTCAAAGTTCTCTTTAGAGCTTTGGCTGCTTTACACTTTTAGTCAACAATTTTCCAGCAATTCACTGCAAAGTATCTCATGTAACAAGCACGATTGACGCGCAGTTCCACCAGGTGTTTGCTAATTGCTGCTGGCTAGTCTGAAGGAGCAGAGTGGGAGGGTAGTGTGTGTGAGGCGGAAACTCTGTAGCTTGGAAACAGCAGCTTTGAGGAGGAGCTGCGCCTTGGAAGGCGGGGCTAGGTCCACCCAGGCGTTTTGCACAGCTGAATGGTTGCCATGGAGATTAAATGATTTCTCAGACATGTCAGAAAGAATCAAAGCAACACTCCAAGTAAGGTTTTGTTGAGGAAATAGCATTATAGCATGACGTGAAGCTAAAAAGAGTGGATTTTACATAATACTGCTCCTTTAAGTCCTTGTAGGATCGTTGTCATACAGGAACCGCTGATTTAAAGGGATCAGGCCTTTTCTGTTGTCGCTCCTCAATAGTGGGACAAGTTGCCATTAGACAATCATCTTCTGTTGCTGTTTTTAAGTCTCTCTTTAAAAGAAACACGCTGGTTTTCAGTGACTTTTGTCATATTCTATTTTGTAACTTTGTGGTCTTTTTAGTACGTCTTATTCTGTGCTTAATGTTTTATTTTATTATTATTTATTTCATCCTACTGCTTAGATAGCACTTTGGGTAAACATATTGGTTTTTTTTCCATGTACTTTATAAATAAAATTGAAAGGTGTGTTTTCATGTTTGTAACAGTTAAATAGTTTTACCAAATGTTTAAAAAAGTGTCTGGAAATGAACTCAATACACAAATAATACATAAAAATGAAACTTATGGGATACCGCGGATCACAACGGCCCAGAAAAACCAGCTGCTTTAAATAAAAAAAATTTAAAAAATGGAACAAAGTAACAGAAGATTCAAGATTTTTCCACAGTACTGTAAAGCTATGAGGCTCAGTGAAAACGCAATGCTAGCGTAAATCTAACAGGAAGCGACAAATAACATGCTTTGTTGATTAGTTTCCATGGTTACCTCTTTGCTGCAGATTTGTACGATTGCAGGGATCGCTTCCTCTCGTTCTGCGTTGCTTAAACACGCGCAGAATATTTTTTCTCCATCTGTAGAGTTTGCATAACTTTGTGCAGAATAGTTTAAAGAGTTAACAGCGGATTTATTGCATAATTATTTTAGTTATCAATCATTCTTTGGGTTATTCTGTCAATTAATCAGATAAAAACAGACATTCTGGTTTTTTTCAACTAACCACTTAAGCTTATTTTATGCAATATTAAAAATAAAACTTAAGTAAACCCTTAACTTCA
The DNA here is from genome assembly GCF_904066995.2 of Poecilia reticulata. Lineage (NCBI taxonomy): Eukaryota > Metazoa > Chordata > Actinopteri > Cyprinodontiformes > Poeciliidae > Poecilia > Poecilia reticulata. Next base: position 26,551,370 of record NC_088846.1, read on the forward strand.
CTTAACATCAGTACGGTGTTGGGCAGATTTTTTTTTATTAACCAATTCATAATTGGATAGCAAAAGGTTCTTAATTGGAGAATTTTACAGAATTTGAACCATTTGACGCTAAAACACTTGGTGAGTAGTTTTAGTTGTTGTAAATTATGCCAAGCTGGAGTAAATCAAGATTTTACTGTTCAGACCATTAACCTGGCAGAATGAAGTTGCTGTCAGCTCTGACTAATGGTTATGGCAGATTTGGCTCATCAGAAGAAAAAAATAATAATCTGACAGAGTTGGAGTTTCTTTTCTTTTTTTGACAAGCACCTCATTAAACCCTTGCAGCAGAGTAATTAGTTCCTAAACTGATCTGAAATTGAACTGCTGTGTTTTCCTTCTAACGAGCCGACTGCAGCTCATGAGAGTGTCTGTGATTACGATCAAAACACACTTTTTGGTTTTTTCTCAAAACGCACTCTGGAGTGACGTCCCATCACATAAGTTTGCTTCCCTTGATTCTAACATCACTGCAAAAACACACAAATTAAGTATTTTTAGTCAACTTTCTAGTGCAAATATGGCATTACACTTCAAATAGGATGAAAATAAATAAATAAAATGTGTCTACATGACGCTTTGGAGAAAAAAAACCTGAACAAACCTTTAAAAATACACACCTTATAGAATCAGTTCATTTCTTCTTTTAGGTTTAAGAAAATGGAAAACAGAAGTTGGTCAAAGAGAGAATGCAGAACAATTAAAAATTAAGAATAAAATATGCCATAATTTGTGGAAAGATGGCAAAAAAAATGCTTAAAACACACAAACTCTTAAAACTGACTGATCTACGTTTTAATATTTTACACTATTATTATTTCACTTCCTAATAGTTTTATATATTGGCTAGAAAAGCCTATGTAGGGAAACATTTTGCAGATTAACTTACTGTGTAAGCTTCATGATACAGACATGGGACTGCTGTTTTATTCAGTTTGACTGTTATTGTGTGTGTCTATTAAATAAACCTAATAAAGAAATATACACTGCTCAAAAAAATAAAGGGAACACTTAAACAACACAATATAACTCCAAGTAAATCAAACTCCTGTGAAATCAAACTGTCCACTTAGGAAGCAACACTGATTGACCCGACGAGGGTCCCTGTTGTCAATCAGTGTTGCTTCCTAAGTGGACAGTTTGATTTCACAGAAGTTTGATTTACTTGGAGTTATATTGTGTTGTTTAAGTGTTCCCTTTATTTTTTTGAGCAGTGTATAAATAAAACATAAGGTCCCAAAACAAGTAGAGGTGAAAATTACAGCATATTAAAAACACTCCTCAAAGTACATTTTCAAGTAAATGTATCGGAGTAAATGTAACAAGCTGCTACCCAACCAGCGAATTTAGATATTTGCACTTGAAACTAGACAAAATACTTTGGTGTTTTTGCAGTGATCATTTCTGATTCATCAAATGGCTGCACCACACTGCCACCTACAGGCCAAAAGCATAAACTTTACTCAGTGTCAGTGCATCAGGTTTACACTTCCTCCTCTGTTTTAATGGTGGTGGGCTGTTTCTGCTAAATCGCTGCATGACTGTCCTCTGTCCCTCTGGTGAAAGATGCTCTCTGTTTTCCCTCTGATGGTAGACCACTCCTCTCTCGCTCTCGCCGTCTTTCCTTCCCTTCCTGTCGCTGTCCGTCGGAGGACTCCAGCCTCTGTCCTCAGAGGACGCCTGCTTCAGCGCCTACTCTAGCCAGTCGGACAGCCTGTACGGCTCGCCGCTGAGCGGCTGGTCGGAGGAGATGGACGAACACGGACACACGCTGTATGTCAGCGACTATACGAACGAGAAGGTACCGCCGAGCTGCTGCTGCTGTCTCTGCTGGGTGTTTGGGACTGCATGCTGGACCTGGTTCCTCTGGTTAATTAGAGTAAAAAACTTCCTCTTAAAGGGCGGGATTCTGACTTTTTTTTAAATCTCTCCACTGTTTTGACAGTACTGGGACATATGGAAGAGGATTAGGACCACTGGAAAATCATTTTGACTTTTTTTGTCTCCAAATTCTGACTTAAATCTGAGATCAAAAGTCAGAATCCTGAAAAAAGGTCAGAATTCTGAAAAAACAAAAGAATACTGAGGATTAAAGTCGGAATTCTGAGAGTTAAAGTCGGAATTCTGAGAATTAAAGTCGGAATTCTGCAAAAAATTGTAACAGAATTTAATTTTGAGATTAAAGTCAGAATTCTGGAAAAAAAAAAGTCGGAATTCTGAGAGTTAGCCGGAATTCTGAGAGTTAGAATTCTGAGAATTAAAGTGGAAATTCTGGGAATAGAATCAGGATGATTTATCTCAGTTAAAAAATTAATCTCCGTGAAAATTCTGATATTAAATTTGAAAACAAAATCAAAATTCTGTGGAAAAAAGTCGACATTCTGAGATTAAAGTCTGAGTGTTTTTTATTTTTAATCCTTTTCCATAAGGACAACGCAGAATAAGTGACGACCAAATTTAGTCCTTTGGTTTGCAGATGAATGCTACTAAAAGAAAATTTTATTTTTAACATTTAAAGTTGCTGATTTCGGCATAAAGTCTTTGAAAGTGGTTGATATGCGAACTGCACAGTTTTGTAATAAACCTAGTGATTTAATAAAACTAAATTTTTAAAACATAATTTACAATTGAAACCAGATAATTTTATACAGTTAATAAAAACATAAATTTTTTCTCACTCTGAAGTTAAATCAGACCAAATTTTCTTTATTTTAGCTTTGTTAGAACCACAATTATTTCTATTTCTACCAGAAAGCTTATAATCAGGTTTATAGGTTATAAATTAGGTTTATAGGATGTGCGTGAGACGGTTACAAACCACAAAATGTTGTTATATTTTAGTTTCATTTGACTCTATTGCAGAATGTAGAATATTATTACAAGATATGATCAATGCCGGTATTAAATGATTTTGTATTATAGTGAATTGAAGCTTCCTTTTTAGTTAATTTGTATAGATTTTAACTCGAGTGTGGTGCTGGAAAGGTTTTAAAGCTTACCTTGAAAGTGCTTGAAAAGCGCTGATTGACCCAGTTTTTGTGGTTATTATAGTAAATTTCTGATTTTAACTGATTTTTTATTTTATTTTATTTTTTTTGCACTAGCTTGACCATCCTGGGACAATATTACAAAACAACAAAGTTGCCAAACAGAAAACAGGAAATTATTTTCTCTTCCGTGTCTGTTTTATTATAATTTTCTTTATACATTTTATTTTTTCTTTACTTTTTGCGCTGCTAGTGGTTAAAACATGTCGATGACCAGGGAAGGCCTTATTACTACAGCGCCGACGGCTCCAGGTCAGAATGGGAGCTGCCGAAGGTAAGACGCTGGGAAAAAAGTAAAAAATAATAATAACAAATAAAAGAAACGATGGAACTCCAAGATTTAACTTTGCTGACAACTTTTCTAGAGTTAAGAGTTCTGCTAAATATTAATTCATTTAATAGTTTTAGTTTTTATTAATAGTTTGGTGGAAAAAGCAGGAAAAGGTGTCGACTAAATTAATGTTTTGCAGTTTGTCAGAGGAAAAAAAAACTTGTTTAAAATTTTTGGTTAGGTTTTTATTTGCAGGGTGAAAAAATATTTGCTTTTTTAAACTGAAATTGTTGGAAAAAAATATTTTTAATGACCTTCGTTCACTAGCTGGCCAGATTGATCATTGTATCTTTTTTTTACATCGACTTCAAAAGATTTAAAGTTAATTAACAAGAAGTGAGAATTTTTTTTTTAGTGTTTTATCCATTTTTCAGTGCATCTGAAAAATGCACAGTTCTTCGTCCAACTGTTAATCCATCCATCCATCCATCCATCCATCCATCCATCCATCCATCCATCCATCCATCCATCCATCCATCCATCCATCCATCCATCCATCCATCCATCCATCCATCCATCCATCCATCCATCCATCCATCCATCCATCCATCCTTCCATCCATCCATCCATTGATGGATGCATCCTCTCATCTCTGTTTTTCTCTTCGTCCATCCATCCGTTCATCCATCTTTCTATTCACCAAACATCCTCTTATCTCTTAATTTTTACATCTATCCATCATTTCATCCATCTTTCCATTCATCCCTCTGTTTTTTGTTGTTTCATCTTTCTATTCATCCTCCCATCCCTTCATTTTTAAATCCATCCATCCATCTGAAATAGATTTTTTCTCCATCTTTCTATCCTTTCATGCGTCTTTCTGTTCATCCATCATCCTGTCATCCCTTCATTTTTCAATGTATCCATCCAATCATCCTCATCTCTTTGTTCTTTCATCCGTCCATCATATTGTTATTTAATAACATAATAATTCTGTCATTTCTTAGAAACTCTGGGAACAGAAAATTTACCAATTTGCTGAAAAAAATCTTCACATTTTCAGTTTCATTCTTTAGTATTTCAGAAGAAAAATAATTTCAGTTTGGTTTTTGTTTTTCTTTTTTCCTCCTCTGCTGCAGTACAACCTGTCGCCGCCTCAGCCGGCCGGAGACGGACCGAAGAGCCGCAGTTTGGACCGGAACAACGTCGAGCCCATCGTCTTGACAAAATGGAGGCACAGCGCCTACGTCCTGGAGTCGAGCGAAAAGGTCTCTGCCTTCAAAAATATAACCCAGAAAACAGAGTAGTGAACAAAACTAATCAGGCTTTAACACAACCAGATCTTAGCTGCAGACTCATTCCTTTGCAGCGGCTGTTAAAAAGCAGGCGGGCCCGCTCCGGTTCTGTTCGCCAACACCCGTACAAACAGCAAGTCAGTAGTCGGGCCCATCGGGGAGGAAAAGTTCCCCATTTAAACACAATCAGCTTGCATGAAGATGATCAAACAACTAAACTAAATGTTCACTGCAAAAACACAAAATATTACAACGTATTTTTATCTAGTTTCTAGTGCAAATATCTAACTACGCCTGAAATAAGAGAAAAGTTACTTAAAGGTAACTTTTTATCAAGATATAAGAGCTTGTTTAAGTGAATAACTCCTTGATATAAAAGTTCAATTGGTAGATTATTTCACTTATAACAATACATTTTTCCATATGTAAATGAAATAATCTGCCAGTGAAACTAGTACTTTTTTCAATAATATCAAAGAATAATTTATTTAAATCAAACTCCCACATCTTGATAAAAAGTTACTTATAAGTTAGTTTTCTCTTATTTCAGGTGTACTAAATAATTTGCACTAGAAACTAGACCCAAAAAAAATAAAAAATCATTTTTGCAGTTAAATTTTCACCGTAATCATGAACACAACACTGCAAAAACACAAAATCTTTCCAAGTATTTATGTTTAGTTTTGAGTGCAAATGTCTTAGTACGCCTGAAATAAGAGAAAACTAACTTAGAAGTAACTTTTCAGCAAGATATAGGAGCATTTTTAACAGAAAAACTCCTCGACATCGATGAAGAAGTTCGACTTCCACTGTCAGATTAGAAATGTCTCATTAGAAGTGAAATACTCTACCAAAAGAACCTTTTCATCAATATAAAGGAATTATTGACGTAAAAAAACTCCTGTATCTGAGTGAAAAGTTACTTACAAGTTATATTTATCTTATTTTAAGTGTTTTTACTGCACCAAAAATCCTTCAGATTTTGTGTTTTTGTTGTGTTTTTCTGCTGCTACCTGATACACACACTGCAAAAACACAAAATCTTACCCAGAATTTGTGTAAATTTAGTGGTGCAGATATTTTAGTACACTTGAATTAACTTACAAGTAACTTTGCAGCAAGATTTAGAAGCATTTTTAAGTGAATAATTCCTTTATAAAGTCCCACTGGCAGATTATTTCACTTATGGGAAAATTGTCTTGTTATAAGTGAAATAATCTGCCAGTTTTAATCAGTATAAAGGAATTATTGACATGAAAAATCTCCTTTATCTTGGTGAAAAGTTACTTTTTATTTTCTTATTTCAAGTGAACTTGAAACGACAAAAATACTTGGTAAGATCTTTCTGTTTTTGCAGTGCAGAGTAAATCAAGTCAAATTAAATCAAAAGTATTTTAGTGATCCCAATGTTGTTGCAGCTCATATTAATTCAGAGTTTTTGTAGATGGTGATGTTTCAGCTGGATTAAATTTTACATGGATTCTACATGCTGGGTTGATATAAAAGTGTTTCTCTGAAAGGCATGAAAAGCTTTATTAATAATCCATTTCTGCTTTTTACTCAGAGCTTCTTCACACTCTGCAGTTTTATAATCTCACTCCTGATTACCGCCAGACTCTTTCAGCCGCCTCCGTCTTCCTTAGCTCACATCGTTTTCCATTAACCTGCTTTTCTTTAAACCTTGTGAAACTGCTTCTGTGTTTTGTTTTTTACTCATGTTTGTTCACTAGGAAGGTCCTCAGACCCCCAAGTCCTCCCCTCCTGACCCTGATCTGAGCCCCACGTCTCCCCCCGCCTCTGTTAGTACTCGCCACTAACCTCGCGCTGCGACGCGACGCGTCAGCCGGCTTCAGCGGTGAAATGCATCGCAGCTTTTTGAAGAGTTCCTACACAGGAAACCTCAGGGAATATAAAAATATTGGACGTTTAAGACGTAAAATTTAACTGGAAGGATGTCCTGTGTAGGAATTGGTTTGATTCTTGTTTACAGAAATTTGTTTAATTTGATTTTTAGTTGGATATTCTATTCTATGGGTTCAGTTTAATTTGCATGTTGAAATCATAATCAAAAATCTGAAATTGCTGGTCTGAATCAATTCCTAAATGGATTTCAAGAGAAATGTTTGTAGAATTCAGGATTTTATGTGAAAGCACGACACAAAGACGCTAAAATAAATATTTTTATATCTAAATATTCAGTTTGAAGATAAATATCTAGCCTAAAACTAAATATTTACCTTACTAACTAAATATTTTGCTTACAAGTCGTGATGGCAATAAACTGAATATTTAATCTGAAGCAAAATTTTATCAATTATTATAAATATTTAGTTTGAATCTAACTTGATAACTAGATATTTAGCTTCAAACTATATATTTACTTAGGAAACTAAATAAATTTGAAGCTAAATATTCAACTCTGAACTATATATTTAGTTTGAAGCTAAAAAATGTCTCTAATCTAAATATGTAGCTTCTAAGTATTTAACTGTAAAATCATTTAGCTTGCCGCTAATTTACTAACTAAATATTTAGCTCGCTAACCTTACTTAGAAAGTTAAATAATAAGTTGGCAGCTAAATATTTAGCTCTAATCTAAATCGTTTGTTAGCTTGTTAGCCTCAAACTAAATAATTAACTCTAGTTTAGAGTTAAATATTTAACTTCAAACTGAAAATATTTACCTCGCCAACTAAATATTTAGTTTGGAGCAAACTGTGACAACCTGCACTCCATATCTAATCTGGTGGAGGCACAATAATAAAGAGTTGCAGTGAAAAGTGATGTTTTTCTTTAAAAGTATTGGCTGCAGGGAGTTTTAATAGAAATCCACATCACATGTTTTTTAGTTTGTAGTTATTCTTGAAATTGTGGAGAACAAAAAATCCATGAATCATTTTTTTCTATGATTAAGTTTTGCTTTGTGTTGGTCTGTCACATAAAATCTCTAAAATACACACACAAGGTGTAATGTAATGAATTAGAGGAATTAAACTTCACCAAAGCATCGTATATTGATTTAATTTTGTTTATATGAATTGAATTACTTTATTTAAATATAAATGAACATTTTGGTTGGTTTTATACTAATCTGAGTGTCGGTGTTGCTGTGGTGGCTTGGTGCTGACTGGGTTTTGTTTTCATGATGGAGCTGCAGGAAGCTTTTTGTCTGTGAAGGTTTTTGTTTTCCTGTCATCCAGCTGCGGGTGTCAATCAGAGCTGCATGTGGAAATGTTTAGTTTTCCTCTGAAACTCTGCACCGCTGCCTGTTTTCTTCCTCTGCAGCCGTCTGAAAAGTGTGGCGTTCTGAACGTGACGAAGATCACTGAGAACGGGAAGAGAGTGCGGTGAGTGAAGACGGACGACGAGGATTTCTTTCACTTTCTTTAAAAGCCTCAAAACAAAACTGTTTCCACATTGTTAGATATTAAAATTTACTTTTCTAATTTATTTCTGCATGCTGTAACTCAGTATTTGCAAAATTAAGGGTAAGAATGTACAATAATAATAATGAGGGTAATTCTAACTTATCTAAAACTAGAGACGTTTGGTCTGATTAAAGTCTTTTTTTTCCAAATAAAGCTCTAATATTTTATGCCTAACCCCATTTTGGAAGATGTAGAAATAGATTTAACCTTATTTGTTAACTTCAGGTGTTTCTTAGTGTCGTTTGAATGAATCTTTGTGCGTTTTGCAGGAAGAACTGGACGTCCTCGTGGACAGTCCTCCAAGGTTCATCGCTGCTGTTCGCCAAAGGACAGGGAGGCGGAACGAGCTGGGTGAGATTTCTTCATTTAAATTGTTTCATAATTATACAGTTATCACAGATGTCAGTGTAGTTCAGACTGATTTGTGCTGATTAGTTGATAAGGTTGTGGCATCTGTATATTCGGTTTCAGCTAATTGCTCTTTTTAGTGCAACAATATACATTTTATGTGTATAAAACTGTCATAGTTTACATAGCTGGTATATTGAGTTTTGACATAATGATAAGTTGCCAAAGTTCAAAGAAAACTTGAAAAACCTTCAGACAGTGACAATGTCTGATTTTCTTATACACAAAAACATGGAGATTTATGTTTATTTATGTTTTGACTGAGCATTATTTTTAAAAGGCTAAATTACTGCAAAAAAGCAGAAATAAATCAGAAAATCCTGATTGTAGTTGATGATGGTATTGACACATTTATAGTGGAGGATTTTTATCTGCATTCAGATCAATAATTTGTTTTTCAGCCATAAATATCAAACTCTGACAGCAGAACAGTGAATTTAAACTTTGAATACGCTACAACCGCTAGTATTTCTCCATGTTTATCCATGTTTTCTTCATATTTTTACCATATTACTCCATATTTATTCCATATTTTCTTCATATCGCTTCATGTTTTTCATATTTTCTCCATTTCCTTCATATTTTCTCAATTTTTCTTCATATGTTCTACATTTTTCTTGATATTTTCTCCACCTTTATCCATATTTTCTCCACATTCTCCATATTTGTTCATATTTTCTCCATATTTCTTCATATTTTTTCCACATTCATTCATATTTTCTTCATATTCATGTCTTTCCCACCCAGTTTGGAGGCGGTCAGTCCAAACCAGAGTTCACTGTGGATCTGAGGGGAGCATCAGTGGACTGGGCCCCAAAAGACAAGTCCAGCAAGAAGCACGTTTTAGAGGTGAAAACCCCAAATTATTCCATCCACTTCTGAACTCCGTAATTATGAGTTAATTTTGCATGAAAATAAAGGCAGACACATCAGGTCAAAAAGTAAACAATCTGAACTTTACCAGGTTTTAAAATCATTTAAATACATTCCAAAGTTTACAAAATACAACAGATTTCATACCAGCTGTAATTATTAGAAAAAGATTAAACCAAAGCAGAAAAGTTTTATTTAATATTGTAATTTTCTAAGAAACTATTTGGGGTCATCAGTGGCCATGAGCCAAGATGATCAATAATATTTTACATCATTACAATGCCAGCTTTTATAGTATGATTTTTACTTAAGATGATTAATGCCACTGAAATTCTGACTGTAATTTCAGAATTTAGATTTTTCCTTTGAGAATTTTGAATTTTTCTCAGAATTTTAACCTTTTTATTCTCAAAAGTTAGTTTTTTTCTTTCATAATTTAGTTTTTTTCTCATGATTTTGACTTTTTTTCTCAGAATGTTGCCTTTAATCTAAACATTCTGATTCTAATCTCAATTTTGACTGGAATTTCAGAAATCTGATTTTAAGTTCTGATTTTAATCTGCTAATTTTAACTTTTCCCTCCTCAGAATTCAAACTTTTCTTTAAAGATTTTTCTCAGAATGCTGATTTTACTCTCAGAATTCTTTTTTGTGCCAATTTTGACTTTTATTCCTTACAATTGAAACTTTTTATTTCAGAATTTTAACCTTTTAATCTCAGGCTTTAATCAGAAATGTAAAACTTTAGGAGGTTAAATTTAAATTTTTTTCTGTGGCCCTGCTCCTTTTCGGTCGACTCAGGATACTTTTACTATTTCACAATAGTATTTATTATTTGTAACAAAAAAAATGAGGAAAAATAAAGTTTTAAAACTGGTTCAGATAAAAACAAACATTAAGATATTTCCAGGTAAATCAGGCGTTTTGTAACGTTACAGAAAATAATCTTATGTAAGGAGTATTTTTTAAAGTTGATTTATAAAATTAACAAACTTTTTCCCTTTTTTTTGTCTGCCGCCTGCAGCTGAAGATCCGTCAGGGCACAGAGCTGCTGCTCTGGTCTGAAAACGACACCGTGGTGAACGAGTGGCTCAGAGCTCTGCAGGAAGCCATCAGCGCACATGTGAGTGTTTGGCCCCGCTGCTGCACCGTCCGTCTGCTTCACACACAAACAAGATGGCCGCAGCCAAACGAGTGCACAGAAAGAGGAAGAGTTTGAGACTGTAGATGAACGATAAGAGGAACAAATGGAAACGATTTGGTTCCTGCTGCGAAATGAACTTTATCAGATCAGAGAATTCAGACCCTGCACTGCAAAAACATAAAACATTACCAAGTCATTTTTGTTTCTAGTACAAATGTCTTGATGCACTTTAAATGAGTCAAAACTAACTTACAAGTAACTTTTAAGCAAGATATACGATTATTTCACTTACAAAATGTCTTGTTTTAAATGAATTAATCTGCCAGTGGAACTTTTTCATCCATGTTGAGACCTTTTTGACTTAAAACAAGTTCCTTTATCTTGCTAAAAAGTTACTTGCAAATTAGTTTTGTCTTATTTCAAGTGTGCTGAGATTCGAATCGTGTCTAGCAATTTGATTCTGATTTTTAGAGTCACAATTCAATTCAGAAGCGATTTTTAATTGAGAAACAATTTTTTTCTGTTCAAACGGTTTTGAGATTCTGTTTACAGACAGTGCAAACAAACATTTATTTAATTCATGCTGAATCAAATTCCACCAGCTTATATTTAAATATAAATATGTGCATAAAATGCTGTAACTTAAATTACTGGCTTGTCTGTCTGTTTTTTTTCCTTTAAATAAAAAAAACCTCCTAAATATTGCTGAAAAGTTACTTGTAATTTAGTTTTGTCCTATTTCAAGTGTACTAAGATTTTCACTTTTTTGCAGTGCAATTAGTTAAACAAAACATCCTATTTTACCCTCTACTTACAAACTAAAACCCTCAAAGATGATTGTTGAATTGAAACAAAGACATCTTTAAACAACCTGAGCGTAAACTTCCTGATTTCCTGTTCAGAGAAGCCAAAGAGCAAACAGTTGGACCTTTACAGCCCCTCGTATCTCATTTCCTCCTCCGTGTTTCAGGCCTGGGAGTCCGACGAGGCCATCGAGGAGGACATGCCCGAGTCGCCCGGCGCGGAGAAACTGGACAAGGACAAAGACCAAAGACTCTCCAAGAAAGACAAAGGTCAGAGCTGAAGTTAAAGCTGAAGGCGACTGAAAGTGAAAATTGAATATTTCTGTTTGATTCCTCTCCCTTATTGGACCGTAAACGGGCTTTAAAGGGAAATAAATGAAAGAACAAAGTCCAAAAGCTTTATGAAGCTGGAGCACATGCCTTATCAGTTTCAGTCTGAGGAAAACATTGAGACATGGCGACCAGAGTGCAGAGGCGAGCGGTGAGTAACGGCGTCTTCTCCCATTTCTCCTCCTCAGCCATGAAGCCGTCGGCCAGCGTTGAGGCCACCGACACCAAGAAGACCCGACACAAGCTGAAGAAGCTGCTGAACCGCCGGCCCACCATGCAGTCCGTCAGGGACAAGGGATACATCAAAGGTCTGCAGTCCTTCACTGTTTGGGCCGTTTTATCCATTCAATCTACTTCCTGTTTAATCATCAAACAGCTTTATTAAGGGATCCATCATGAAAAATCAAAGCATCAACAGCACAACTTTTTTCTCTCTAATTTGGCTGTAAAAAATATTTAAGGACAATGCTACTTTCTGTTTTCTGATTATTTTTCTATGTTTTTGGTGGCAAATTGTGACTTTTTTTTTGGTGTTTTCAACACTGAAAACCCTTTAGCTGAGCAGACATTTGCATTTAGAAAACTACATGCAAAACATTAGATTTTTATAAAACTACAGTATATAAAATAAGAGATCTGTTTGCTTAAGCTGCTTAAATGAAGACAGTTTTCTCACTTTGAGCCAGAAGTAGAAATAATTTAATTAAAAACTGTTCCTACTGGTTCTAATTTAAACATATTTATGATATTTAAATAAATGCATCTTCGCATCCACACACTCTTTGTTATGGAGAAGGATTAGGGACAGCATTAAAAAAAATGTATGACTTTAATTTCAGATTCTGACTTTTTTCTTGAAATTAGGACTTTAATCTCAAAATGATTACATTTTACCTTCAGAATTATAACTTTAATCTCCTAATTATGACTTTAAATACATCTGTAAACATATCTGTAAGTACAGTTTAGCAAATTCATACTTATGCAGCAAATTCCTTAAAGTTATAGGATGCAAAATTATGCAAAGACAAAGATCCGTTTAAATAAATCACAAAAAGCCCCAGATCAATTTACATTCATACCCAAGATGAGTGGATTTAAAACCCAGATGCTTAAAGAACGTTTTCGGCTGACGGTTTTTGCATGAAGGGAGAGAAGTGACCCGTTTCCTGTCATTTGTTTCTTCAGATCAGGTTTTCGGCTGCAGTCTGTCCGGCTTGTGTCAGCAGGAGAACACCACGGTACCGAACTTCGTCAGGATGTGCATCGATCACGTGGAGAACAACGGTGAGTGTCGAGGTGGAACTGCAGTTTACCTGCAGGTCGTTTCCTGATGAGCTTTATAAAAGTCACTGACCCATTTGTGTTTGGCTCCTCTGCAGGTCTGTATGTAGACGGGCTGTATAGAGTTAGCGGGAACCTGGCAATCATACAGAAGCTACGATTTGCTGTCAGTCATGGTGAGTTGCTGTGAAACACTTTGTTAGTACTGTTAGATGTTAAACACTGCAAGTATTTTCGATCTAGTTTCTAGTTTTTATCTTAGTTCACTTTAAATAAGATCAAATTAACTAATAAGCAACTTGTCAGCAAGATATGGGAGCTTGTTTTAAGTCAGTACTTCCTTAATATTGATTTAAAAAAAAGTTCTAGTTCCACTTAATTTACAGTCAACAGTCACTGCGTCGTTACCTAGCAACCCCAGCCAAGCCCAGCCCGTTACTTAGCAACCCAGTTCTAGTTCCACTGGCAGTTTATTTCACTTACAGCCTGGCAGAAATTTCTTGTTATAACTGAAATAATCTGGTCATTTTTTTAAACAATATTAAGAAATGATTTACTCAAAAGAAGCTTATATATATATATATATATATATATATATATATATATATATATATATATATATATATATATATATATATATATATATATGTGATTACGATCAAAACACATTTTTGGTTTTTTCCCAAAACGCACTCTGGAGTGACGTCCCATCACATAAGTTTGCTTCCCTTGATTCTAACATCACTGCAAAAACAAACAAATTAAGTATTTTAGTCAACTTTCTAGTGCAAATATGGCATTACACTTCAAATAGGATGAAAATAAATACATAAAATGTGTCTACATGACGCTTTGGAGAAAAAAAACCTGAACAAACCTTTAAAAATACACACCTTATAGAATCAGTTCATTTCTTCTTTTAGGTTTAAGAAAATGGAAAACAGAAGTTGGTCAAAGAGACAATGCAGAACAATTAAAAATTAAGAATAAAATATGCCATAATTTGTGGAAAGATGGCAAAAAAAATGCTTAAAACACACAAACTCTTAAAACTGACTGATCTACGTTTTAATATTTTACACTATTATTATTTCACTTTCTAATAGTTTTATATATTGGCTAGAAAAGCCTATGTAGGGAAACATTTTGCAGATTAACTTACTGTGTAAGCTTCATGATACAGACATGGGACTGCTGTTTTATTCAGTTTGACTGTTATTGTGTGTGTCTATTAAATAAACCTAATAAAGAAATATACACTGCTCAAAAAAATAAAGGGAACACTTAAACAACACAATATAACTCCAAGTAAATCAAACTTCTGTGAAATCAAACTGTCCACTTAGGAAGCAACACTGATTGACCCGACGAGGGTCCCCGTTATCAATCTGTGTTGCTTCCTAAGTGGACAGTTTGATTTCACAGAAGTTTGATTTACTTGGAGTTATATTGTGTTGTTTAAGTGTTCCCTTTATTTTTTGAGCAGTATATATATATATATATATATATATATATATATATATATAGCTCTGTAAAAAAATGAAGAGCCCACTGCACTGAACCCCATTGAAAACCTCCTGGTTTTTCCACTAAATATTGATTTCTGAACTCTTCCTGAATTAAAATAATTTTGTTGTTTCTAAATTAATATGAACTTGTTTTCTTTGATTTATTTGAGGTGTGAAAGCTCTGCATTATTTTGACCATTTCTTATTTTCTGCAAATAAATACAAAATTTTCGCTTGGAATTTCAGAGACATGTTGTCAGTAGTTCATAGAATAAAATAACAATGTTCATTTTACTCAACCATCTACCTATAAAAAGTCAAATTAGAGAAATGTATAATTTTAATCGGTCTCTTTAATTTTTTCCAGAGCTGTATTTCTGAAATGTTTTAACTTATTTCAAATTAACTAAGATATTTGCACTAAAAACTAGACCAAAAATACTGGGTAAGATTTTGTGTTTTGGCAGCAAAGGAGGTTCTGTAAAGTGTTTTTTTTTTTTTTGTTGTTTTTTTTTCCAGATGAGAAGTTGAGCCTGTCGGACTCGAAGTGGGAGGACATCCATGTGACGACCGGAGCTCTGAAGATGTTCTTCAGGGAGCTGCCCGAGCCGCTCTTCACCTACGCTCTGTTCCACGACTTCGTCTCCGCCATCAGTACGCTTCACACAGCTACACTGCAAAAACACACAATCTTACTGAGTATTTCTGCTCTAGTTTCTAGTTCAAATATCTTTGACACTCCAAATCAGACAAAACTAACTTACAAATAACTTTTCAGCAACTTTTTTGTACTGCATGAGTGAGAGAAACTCATTAGAAACGTTTTGTTTGTGCTGCAACCAGAATAACTCTGCGGTGAATGCAGGTTTTGATGTTGTTTTTCTTCCTCTTCTGCAGAAATCTCGGACTACAGGCAGCGGGTGCAGGCCATCAAAGAGCTGGTGAGGCAGCTGCCCAGGCCCAACCACGACACCATGCAGGCTCTCTTCAAACACCTCAGGAAGTAAGAAAGTTACACGTTTTATCCTTGTTTTATTACCCCACAGCAACAAATGGATGAAAGGATGTGGAAAGACTTCATAAATTGGATCTTATTTGATAAAGTCGTACATCTGCAGTGATGAGGAGACGACATTTTTGATTTGCATGTGAATAAAGTTCAGAGTTTGATTCCAGTATGAAAACGGGAAAAATATTTGTTTTTCCAAATGTGATTCAGTATTTTTCTTTCTCTGAATGCTGCATCAATTTCTGTTTTTCCTTGTTCACATCCTTCAGTCCTTCCTTCCATTTATTTATTTCCTTCATTCTGTCATTTTTCTTCCTTTTCCCCTTTTGTTGTTTTTCCCAACCTGCTTAGATTCCTTTCCTTTCTTATGCCTTTTATTCCTTCTTTGTGTGATTGTTCCCTTATTCCTCATTTAATGTTTCTTTCCATTTTTGCATTTCTTTCCTCCCGGCTTCTTCCATCCTTTCTTCTTTGCTCTTTGTTCCTTCTTTTTTTTGTATCCTATTTTCCTTCCTCTGTTATTTCATTATTTGTTCCTTCTTTTCTTCCTTCCTCACTTCTTTCCTTACTTTGCTTGTTGCTTCTTTGTATCCTGTTTTCCTTCCTTCTATCTTTTTCTCTTTCCTTTTTTCTTTGTACCCTGTTTCGTTCTTCCTTTCTTTCCTTTCAGAGTAGAAACAGAAACTGGAAGGTTACAGATTTAAAGCCTGTGTGTAGAAATCTGCTATAAATTCACTTTTTTTTATTTTCCATTTTTAAACAGTCAAGTTGAACTGAGACCTTTTGAAACTTTTAGAAACTCTGGAGGCCAAATGTGTCAGAACCCTGAAGTTATCATTATATGAACCACTAATAAAGGTTCTGTCTCCATGTTTCTTCTCGTTTTCTTTCCCAGAGTGATCGATCATGGTGAGGAAAACCGCATGACCACTCAGAGCGTGGCCATCGTTTTCGGCCCCACGCTGCTGCGTCCCGAAACGGAGACCCTGAACATGGCTTTCAACATGGTTTACCAGAACCAGATAGTGGAGCTCATATTGCTGGAGTATGAGAACATTTTCGGCAGGTAGACGCCAGAATCGTTTCTCTTATTGCAGAGCTCTTCCCAACCTGGCGTCGCTGCTCACTGCAAAACATCGCAGAGCGACCAACCGGCCAACCGCGTTCCTCCAGAGAAACGACCAAATAAACTTTTGACTCTTTGCACTTTTCAGTATCTCACTTTGTCCCGCAGCTGCATTTGTGCCACTTCACTGCGAAGGCGACGTTGTCCTAGTCCCGACACTGGATTTCTTCTGAATGTGCGACAAACTGCACAGGCTGAGCTTAAAAGGAGGAAGCAGCTTAAGTTGACTGTATTACAGATGAGGCGTCAGTATTGGAGATGCACGATGTTGAACGGGATCTGTACGCGCTGCGCTGTAAATCTCATCGCTTATAGTCACTCCTGTCACAAATCAAAACCAGACGGTGGTCTCACCTCAGCTTGGCTTTAGATGTTTATAAAATTAAGCAGAAATAAACCAGAAAGTGATGGAGTGGGGAGAAATTTTTTTTGGCTGTTTTTATTGTATTTTTTATTATTATTATTTTTGAATGTTTTCTGCCTCCTTTATTTCCCCCTGAATGTGCTTCTCTTTATGCTCCTGAGAAACAGAAAAAAAAGGATGTTCTCCGTATTAAATCTGTTAGAACAAATCATCTCATACTGCAAAAACACAACTATTTCTGTCTACTTTCTTTTGCAAATCTCTTAGTAGACTTAAAATAAGACAAAACTAACTTACTAGTCACTTTTTGCAAAAATATAGGAGCTTGTTTTAAGTAAATTATCATTGAATATTGATTAAGAAAAACTGACAGATCCCTATGTCTGTATTTTAACTGAAATAATATGCCAGTGGAACTTGTACTTTTTTTGTAATATTAAGGAATTCTTTACCTTAAAAGTTGCTAAAAAGTTAATTTTAAGTTAGTTTTGTCTTGCATATTCCACTGAAATCTAGACAAAATCACACTTAAGATTTTGTGTTTTTGCAGTGCACGGCCTCGGCTTAAAACAAGGGTACTCATCTGCTTCTTTAAGACTTAATAGACTAAAATATTTCAGCCTCTGAACACTGTACAGTGTTTATGTGTGTATGTGAACAAGAGGTGGATGGACAGAGTGAAGATTGAATGGACTTACTGACAATAAATTGTACAAATAGTAAAAGTAAGTTTGTATGCCTTGAGTGTTTATAATGTGGAGAGGGAGAAATCACTGTTTAGTGGTTTGTGTTGAAGCAACAGATGTGAGGAATGAGTCCATAAACTGGGAATGATGGTTTACATGTGAGTCAGTGACTATTGGCTGCATCAAACTGGAATAAATACCTCTTAAGAAAAGATGTCACGTAGGTTTGTGTTTTCTCAATGTTTGCATTCACACCAGCACTGTTTAATCCAACTTTAGGTTGTTTGTCTAGAAAGTCTGGTTCGTTTGGCGAGGTGTGAATTTGTATTTAAACTCTGATCCGCCTAAAAACAGGTTTCGGTTCGGTTGAAGTAAACTCCGGTGCGGTTCGAATGCATATGTGAATGTGAAGCGGACCGGATACCTCTTCAAAAGCAGGAAGCAAACTAAAACGCAAAGCATTCTGGGTAAATACAATCAAAACAAACGAGTCTAGGGCTAGCTAGCAGCGGAATTGACTTATGACAAAAGAAAAATCTTCAAGCGCTAAAGTATAATTAATAAATTATAAAACTACGATAAACATTTCCAAATTATTTATATGTGATGCAGAACACCAGTTCTAGAAATAAATTGAAGTAGCTTACAAGTATGAGTGGAGATGGAACCGGGGCACTGAACAGTTGCACATCGTCCAATCAGTACAGTTGGTTGTTGCCGTGCAACAAAACAACCAATCACAGCAAACCCATCGCTCGCTAGCTGTCTTCCAACTGTTACGGTTTAGTAAGCTGACAGTTGGTTATTTCGACCTTGTAAAAACTGGTTAATAAAACTGTTGTTATAAAACGTAGCCATAGCTTCGTGTGGTGATATAGTGTTGATCAGTTTGTTAGTTTAATTATGTACCAAGTTTCAAAATTAACCGGCAAATAATAGATTCGGAAGGGATACCACCCGGCTAAGCTAACTTAGCTAAGCTAATTAGCAGTTGTGGGTGAGCTACAATCTACTCAGCAACTCTTGTTATACCAAAGAAGGTGAGTGTTTTATTTTGTGCATATTTAATTTAATAGTAATAACAATACAATTTGTTACAGTTTTATTAATATTACCAACACGTTTTCTTTTTCATCCGGTTTCTAACTATAGGAAGCTGAAGCCATCTTTTTTAGAAAGCCATTTGTATCAGACATTGTTATACAACTGAATGGATAAATCGAGTAAATATTGTTTCGGGGCTAACTGAACTATAATCAATCAGTTAATTTGAATTGCCTAATTCACATATGAGCTGCAGCTCAGTATTATAGTTTAATTTGAGTCACTGATAACCTAGAAATGTATATATAGATGTGTGTCCACTAGAGACTCTTAAAATGACATATATATATGTGCTTAAACAAAACATTCATGTTTAAATATATTCCAATGTGGCAGAAGTGCGCTTAGTAAGTACTTGTTTTTGCATCACAGTTGTAAATATTTAGTATGAAAATATTCCTAGATAAAATAGCTTAATTTTTCTTCTTTTTTAAGCTATATCAGCATATGCACAATAGATAAACCCACCTTGTTAATAAATCAAAAATATACTCAATATATACCTGGGATTGATTTATGTTTTAAATTTAACATTTTTTCTTTTAAGTGTGGCAAAAGAGTAGACAGTAATATTGAAGTTTACATTAACTAGTAATATTGTTAATATTACATTAACGGTAATATTAAAGTTTACATTAACTAGTAATATTGTTAATATTACATTAACAGTAATATTGAAGTTTACATTAACTAGTTCTTAACCCACTTTGGTGCAATATTTTGAAGGTTAAACTCACACGTAGATTCAATACCAGTTTCTATTATTACAAAAAACACATCACAGGAATAAAACCATGGAAGAAATGTAGCTCATTGATTTTAATGAAATCTTTGATGTCGGGTCAGTGTTAAACCGTGATGATAAATTCTTTTATCTGTGAATACAAAGCGTTTTCAGAAGGCTAAGGGCTTTCTTCTTTATTCAGCTGTGCAAATATCTTCTGTGTTGTAGAAATTTTCAACATTTCACTGCAGCTTCTATGTGGCCCCTGGCATCACATCTGACTGCTCAATATCACAGAAAAGAAATTTCTGCTCTTCACAAAATGCACATCAAATGTAATCAGAAAATGTGCATCAACTATATAATTTAGAATCTCCAGAAACAAGGAGCTATGAAAGAGAGGTATCTACTCAACGTAAAAGCTGAGGTCACACCCTCCTTCCAGAGAGTTCAGAGGAGCAGACGTGTGAAATTACGTGCAGCGGTCACATGAATTCAGGCTTCTCAGACAGCAAAGGGCAGCTGATATGATGTGGAGAGCAGCATTGAACATTAAAAAAGCACTGCATGTCTGACCCCGCTTCAGACAGACTGAAAAACACCATATGAGACTTTTTGTTCCAAAAAGGTTCCAACCTTTTATTTGTACTTTTGTCTCTGGTGCCAGTTAGCTGGAAAGTTACGTTTCCTCTTTAAAGCTGCAGTAGTTCTACAAAAATTATTCTTTTTTTATGCATTTGTTAGAATTGACTCATAACATAAGACTAGGGCTGGACTATTTGGATGGAAAACGTGTCGCAGTATAATCATTTCAGATCAGTTGATATCCGATTGATTAGTTTTTTGTTTGTTTTAAATAGCTTAAATATTACCAAACTAGTGACATAACCTTCCCTATTTTATCCGGTTTTCTACCTACTACAGGGTGTAGATTTTTTTTTATTTTTAAGCAGTTATGAGGCACACTAGAGAAATCTTAAACTGCTGCTGTGCAAGTTACTCAGCAAGCTGTTACTATGAAACCAAAGAGTGAGTGAGTTGCTAGGAAACAAAAGAGTGAGTGAGTTGCTAGGAAACCAGAGAGTGAGTGAGTTGCTAGGAAACCAGAGAGTGAGTGAGTTGCTAGGAAACCAGAGAGTGAGTGAGTTGCTAGGAAACCAGAGAGTGAGTTGAATCCACCAACCAGATAAAGTCTATCCTCTGCCTACATCGCCCAGATTGCTGTGCGGTTCTGAATCGACCATAGTGAACATTCTATCAGACATATTATCCATTGATATTGACCACGTGTCTTTCGCGATGCACATTATTGATTTATGATCCATTCCTACATGAGACAGATAATCTGTGAAAAAAAAAAAATCAAGCGCCTCTGTCTCATCTCAGAGGTCCTACTGCCATCTGCAGAAATTCACCGCTCCCTGTCAGAAACAAGCAATGCATCAACATATAGATTTTTGAAATTGTAACTTTGCAAAAATTAATATTGCCATGATGATGATTGTGCAGCTCTGTGTATGTAATGTGCAAAATACCCATTATTTTTTTCAAGGTTTAATTATAATGTCCTTATTTTTTGTATTAATTTCTATTCAGTCTTTAAATTTCAAAAACACAAAATGTTACCAAGTATTTTTAGTGGGGTTAATGCTAATA
The DNA here is from genome assembly GCF_904066995.2 of Poecilia reticulata. Lineage (NCBI taxonomy): Eukaryota > Metazoa > Chordata > Actinopteri > Cyprinodontiformes > Poeciliidae > Poecilia > Poecilia reticulata. Next base: position 26,572,468 of record NC_088846.1, read on the forward strand.
TCTTAGTACACTTATTAACATAAGACAAAAACTAATTTACAAGTACATTTTCAGCAAGATATAGGAGTTTATTTTAAGTCAATATTTTCTTAATATTGATGAAAAAGTTATAGTTCCATTGGCAGATTACTTAACTTGTAACAAGACATTTTTCCCTTGTTGCTAGTGAAATAATCTGCCAGTGGAACTAGCACTTTTTATTTTATTTACTCAAAACAAGCTCCTACATCTGGCTGAAAAGTTACTTCTAAGTTAGTTTTGTCTTGTTTCCAAGTGTACTGAAATATTAGCACTAGAAACTAGACCAAAAATACTCGGTAAGATTTTGTTTTTGCAGTGGATAGTTGAATATTGGGTGTATAATGCAGTGTGTGCTTAGAAAAATAGGTAAAGAACAAAGTGTCCAGAATGATGTCATGTCCTTAGAAAACGGGAAAACATCCAACAAATATCTGATACAGAATATTTCCCCAAGTGTCGGGAAATGTTCAGGCCACTTTAAAATGAAGAAATATTAAAGTTTGGGAAAATATCTTTTATTTAATGAGTGGCAAAGTCATGTGTTTGGGACATCGAGGTTGATCTCTTTTGTCTCAAGGTCTGGATGGACTTCTTTTTTCCCATTAACAGAGTTGTGCTGAGCATGCAGGCTCTTTTAAGCTCTGCCCTACTTTAAACTGTTCCAGTTACAGAGTCACATCTGCAAAGAAGAGGTCACACGGCTACTTTTCCCTCAGTGTCGCTCTGCTGACTGAATACAGATTTACAGAGTTTGGGACGTCATTGGAGAAGCGAAGGACTTTCTCTGCACTATAATCACAGAATGGTGTCAAACAGATGAAAAGGTCCTTTATGTTGATTGATTTATGTCAATCAATCAATCACATTTTATTTGTATAGCACATTTCAGCAGCACGGCATTTAAAAGTGCTTTACATAATTAAAATAAAAACAGCATGTGACATTAAATAAACAGAGAAAGATAAAAAAAAAAAACATCGAAAAGAAATAAAAAGAAATTAAAAACATTAAAGACATAAAAACATGGAAAGAGAAAGAGATTAAAAACAACAACAACAAAAAAAACACCATTAAAACCCGCACCCCTTTAGGACTTCAGTTAAACGCCGTTTAACTGGGATTCTAACCCTCAGGGACTTTAGTCAAAAACACCGTTTGACAAGGACTCCAACCTCTAGGCTTTTAGTTGAAACAACGTCAACTGGGACTCTAAACCCCGTAGAACTTTAGTTAAACGTCGTTTAACTGGGACGTTTTCCGGGGGGCTTTACATCATTAAAACGTAGAAAAGAAATAAAAAGAAATTAAAAACATTAAAGACATAAAAACATGGAAGACATCAAAACCGGCACTCTAACCCTAATTTAGCCATAAGCAACTCTAAACAGGTGGGTTTTAAGTTGAGATTTAAAAGCACCCAGTGTTTCAGCTGTTTTACAGTTTTCTGGAAGTTTGTTCCAAATCGGTGGTGCATAGAAACTGAATGCTGCTTCTCCTCGTCTGGTTCTGGGGATGCAGAGCAGAACCAGAACCAGAAGATCTGAGGGGTCTAGACGGTTGGTACAACAAGAACAGATCTTTAAGGTATTGAATTTCCATTTCCATTTATTGCAAGTAAATCTGCAAAGACTACATCCATCCATCCATCCATCCATTTTCTTACACCCTTGTCCCTCAGTGGGGTCGGGAGGGGATGCTGGTGCCCATCTCCAGCTAGCGTTCTGGGCGAGAGGCGGGGTCACCCTGGACAGGTCGCCAGTCTGTCGCAGGACAACACAGAGACACACAGGACACACAACCATGCACACACACACTCACACCTAGGGGCAATTAGGAGAGGCCAATTAACCTGACAGTCATGTTTTTGGACTGTGGGAGGAAACCGGAGTCAAAGACTACATCATCAACATAATATTAGGAATTCCAGTTTTATGGACTATTGTGATTACTTTTAACTCATTATAAGAGAAATAATCACAAATATTCTTAAAATTAATTCAACAAACACATGAGTTAATAGTTGAATTTTAGAAGAGGGGCTACCAAACTTTTGTGTGTCGCAGCATTAGCCTGTCTGCAAACCAGGAGATAATTTTACAAAATATGTAAAGAAACATAAACTTTTAAGATGTTTTTGTCACTTTTATTCTCTATTCTCAATAATTGTTATATTCGTTTACATACATGCTGCCTCATACTAGGCCTGTTGCGGTTTCACATTTTGCTGCACAATAAATTATCCTAGACGGTTTTGCAACAATGAATTTAGATCATTTTCAAGTTATATAATGTAATACTAATAATACAACAACATATTCTTAAAGATCAATAAACTTTAAGTACTATTGATCATTTAGTACTGAAACTGGATGACATTTTAAATATCCAAAAATCAAAAACAACAAATAAAATAAACAAAAAAAGGGGATATTTGAGACCAAAGTACCAGACTGAAGATTATTATCATGTAGGCTTTGGTAGAAAGAGAGAAAAGATAAAAACAATAAGTAGTGCAAATGGAAATTATTGATCTTGTTTTAATTTGTGATGCGATTTATTGATTATTGAGAGCCTCATACCTTCTGAGTTTTGTTAGCCATGCTACACTTGCTTGGGAAGCAAAACAGCTTGATAAATTTGACTGGAAGCCAGTCAGAAAGCAAATAACATTTCAATAAATTAGTTGAATTTATATTTTATAATAATGATTGAAAAATAGATTAGATTTTTTTTATTAAAATATTGATTCCTTTGTGATAAAAAATGTATTGGATAAATATTTTTTTCCCCATCTTCCTTGCAGTTTTCTGAGGCGCCCTCTGGTGGCCCCCCAGGGACCCGCGGCCCCCACTTTGAAAAACACTGGCTTAGAAGATTGCAACAGAGAAAACTTTAAGGATGCAAACTCGGTTCTGAAGAACTTAATCCACGATTTGAGCGCTGACCTTGCAGAGTGTCCTGTGAAATATATTTGGCTAAATTTAGAGCATTATTACCAACTCTCGTCAACTCGGACCGTTCAGAATGAGCAGATTGTGTGCCGTCTTTGAAATTAGATAGCGACAGTTGCTATTGGTCGTCCACAGAGACGCCTCAGGCCCGGCGTCAGCCTCCATCAGTGGGGAGCATCATTAACCGGCTCTCTGAGGAGCTGCTTCCCTCCCAGCATCCGCTCCGCTTCACCCTCAGCGCTTTGTGGCCTTCACTGATAAGGCCGGGCTAATATCTGTTCAGTCGCTGACTGCAAAGGAATGATAAACACAGGCTGAACCGCCGTCCGCTTCCTCACAACAGGAACGGGGATGCAGCTTAAAAATCCACTCAGACCTTTTAGGATCTAATTAATCACGTCCGTCCTGTTAAAGTTAGTGCAGTAATAAAGTTTACTGTAAATGCATCTGTTCCAGAAAGTAAGTTAGTCATTTGGACAACGTCAGCTGTTGTTTTAAATGTTCACTAAAATACATTCAGGTTAGTTAGATTATAAATTCAATGTTCAAAACTATTCATGAGCCAGAAATACACTGCAAAAACTCAAAATGTTACCAAGTAATTTTTGTCTAGTTTCAATTGCAAATATTTTAGTTCACTTTAAATGAGACAAAACTAACTTAAAAGTAACTCTTTAGGAATATATAGGGGCTTGTTTTAATTAAATAATTATTTGATATTAGTAAAAGAAAAAGTCATTGTTCCATTGGTAGATAATTTCATTTAAAACAATTCTCCCATGTTATAAATGAAATAATCTGCCAATGGAACGAGGTCTGTCACAATAAGCAGTAAATCAATTAATTACATGATAAATTAAAATGAGATTGATAATTTCTGTTTGCTTATTTCTCTTTTCTCTACCAAAAACTGGATGTTTTGGTCTCAACTAGCGCCTTGTTTTAAGTTCAATTTTGTCCAAGAGAATTCAGAATTCAATCTATGTGTTGTTTCTGTTGTTTTGTTTATTTATTTTGGATATGTAAAAATGTCTTCCAGTGTTAAACGTTTGTTAGAAATTAAAGTTTATTGATCTTTGAGAATGTATTCTCACACCATTATCCCATTAGCATTATTGAAAATGGTTTTAAAACAACAATATTATCATTTATCACAATAACCTCTGGGACAATTTATCATCCAGCAAAATTTGGTAATATGATATTCATTCACAAATTTCATAAGCTAATGAAACTGATTCCATCTTTGGGTTTTTTTAACAATATTATTATCATATTTTCATAACTGCAGCTCTACTATTTAGATAATGAGGCGTCTCACACTAGTGATTTCTGCTGCCAGTGTTTATATATGATGGCAATAAGAATACCGACCACAGGTCATCCACATATCTGCAGATGCAGGTCAACATATCTCGTTTGCTATCTTGAACTGCAAAATATCAGGAAAATATGTAATCTCTGCTGCTAAAAGTGTCCAGCTACATTTCTGTTACTACTCTCTATTGAAAACAACCTTTGACATCATCTACCGTGTGTGCATTCATATGTTAAAAAGAGTTATTATTGTCCTCTTAAACAGCTAACTGAGGGTTTGACCTGCTGATGGTTGGAGTGACCTGAAGATCCAACGGCGGAGGAAGAGTGTGAAATCAACTGTTTACGGTACTTTGCTGAAACCCAACACATAAGACCCTCAGGGGGTTTTTTTCACCACATTTGCAAAGTAAATATGTTTTTCTTTCAATATTTAAATGCAGCACATGTGTGCAGCCTTTCATGATGATTACGGTGCCTGTGCAGCCTAACAGGCGGGTTGCTTGCTGAATGAAACCCATGGAGAGAAGTCTGGCTTTACATGCAGGCCAGCCACCCATCTGTGCGCTGATTTGACATATTGAATTTACCTTGAAAGTCTGTCAACTGCAGAGTTTGTGCAAACCAAACATATTCTGTTGTTTACCATTTTCACTATTCAGTGAGGGCCGCGCGTCCTTAAAATGTCTTAAATTTATTTTTAAAAACTAAGTTGGCCTTTAATATGTAAATATGTTTATCAAACTTAGTCTTGACAGCTATATAATCTTAAATATTCTATTTATTTAAACATTTTTGTCAGTCGCACTCATGCAGTTTCACTGAGGTTGAGGCTACCGCCAACTAGCTGGTATTATACTATTACTAGCTAGCTAGCTTTCTTGCATGCATTATGGGCAAATGCAAATTTTCTTCCCAGCTGCCTGGATGAGGTCCATACATTTTTGTGGAGATTTATTGTTTAATCTATTTATAATAATCCTGAAAAGGTTCTAAAAAGCATTAAAGTTGAGTTGGTAAAATCTGCAGAAAATCCGTCTGTTTACATTTATGAAAATACCTGAAAATCGGAATTGGGTCACTTCAGGCTGCAGTGAGAACGCAGCCTTAGAGTCTGAGATGTCGCTCTTCGTTTCCTGTAGTTGCTCTGAGTGCTGCATGGTTTGACTAGGTGGTGAATTGCTGGGATTTCCATTGATGGGAAGTTAAACATTCTTGCTGTAAAACGATTCTTCAAACTTAAGACTGTTTGGAAATGATCTTATAACTCTTTTAAAAATTCACGGGCATCAACCTTTGCTTCTCTAAGTTCACTTCTGATGTCTTTCTGCCTTGATGTTGTGTTAGCCGTACATCAAACTGCCAAACCTCCTGCATCTTACAGAGGCAAACCACTGCAGATCTGAGTATCGGGGTTCTCCTTTAGCAATTGTTTCCACAAGGCTTTGAGCGTTAACGATTACTGCTAACTGTGTGTGGATCTCTTTATAGATTGACCTGAGTGGCAGCAGCTCCAGGTTGTTAGCAGTCCGTGTCTGTCTGCTGCTGGTTGGCAGAGATTGGACAGAATCAGCTTTTCAGAAGAATGAAACTGCGAAACGTCGGGATAAAGCCTCTCAAAAACATTATGAGTTTCCGCTGTGTGTTTAATTCCCGTAAAGGGCTAAACTCGTGTCTGTCAGAATGAGCTGAAAACTCATCAAAAATTAATTTCTCCCTTTTCCACCTGGATTTATCTCCCTGTTATCTGTTGAGAACGCATATAGATACTGTGCTCTAAGTTGATGCTTTAAAAGAATAACAAGCTTGTTTTTGTTTTTTGTTGTTTTTTTTTTGGAAATAGCAGTTAGAAATGTATAAAAGTCTGTTACAGCATAAAAAAAAATCAGCTTCAGGAGGATTTTATTGAGTTAAATTTGCATACTTCAGAGCTGTTAAAGTTGAAATACTTTGGAATAAGAAATAGTGGGAAGAGTTAAACTGGTTTTTATTTTTATATAGATTCTTAATTTCATTCATCATCATATACTTTAAAATTGTTAACCTAAAAAAACTACCAGCAGCCTCTCTTTGTGTCAAATTACATGCAGGTTAATTTCATTTGTGTCAAAAGTTTTATTTCAGTAATTTAATACAAAAAGTGAAGCTATATGTAATGTGTTTATATTCGTTTATTTGAGTTTCTTGTACTTGCCTGATAGTAGAATTAGATGGAGTTGAAGGATTTACTCTGCCACATTAAATTTTTTTGAGTTAATTGATATTATAAAGATGCATCTTAATTCTCTAAGCAGGATTGGTGATTTTAATGCTAAACAAGCTGAAAAGTGTATAATTATCTTCTCTCCATTAACAAGATTATTTCATAAGAAACCATATTTCACTGCATATTGTTCCTCTGTTGTTGAGTCAGTTTTCTTTTCAGACAAAGCCCATAATTGCTAAACGATCCGGCTTTACCAGAGTAAAGACTACGAGGTTCATGTCTCCTAACCGTTTGACTCCCTTGTCTGGTATTTCTCTCCACTCGGAGCAAAGATCCCAGCTTTCTTTTTGGCATTTTGGTTTGTTGACTGACAGCAGAATGGCAATGTTGCAAAGTTAATGAGATTTATCCTCAAAGGCCAGTCTGCTGATCCACAGCGATGGTGTGACATTTCTCCCACTGTCGATCGATCGATAAGTGGTCACACCGTCCTCACAGGACAAACACTGAAAACAAAACTCAAACTCCAGATTACTCCTGTGAAAGGAAACAAAGAGCGACAATAGAAATGGAGAGTACCAGAGCAGGTCATTTTGTTCTTATGCCTCCAGACACATGTAGATTTTTATAACTTCTGGGAGGCGTTAGAGTGTCTTCATTTTCAAATTATTATCCAGTCAGAGAGGAAAAGTAGACCTGTGATCTTATTCCGCAGTGGTGGGAGAGTTTTGCTTAATTTGGTAGCTTTGAGCTTCCTTAGAGTCATTTCACAACAAAGTTTTCTGTTTTGAAATGGACACAAATGTTGAAACTGGGGCTGGACGATATGATGTTGTATCTCAATAACTTTTTCATATCTTTAATATCGATGTATATCATGATTAGGCCAATTGGGCCGGTGTAAGAAATTTAGGTAAAAGTATTATAGTATATTGATTACAGTTGTAAAATGGGTTATTTTCTTTAGCATGCTTTGATGTGAATGCATATGTAAACTTTTCGCAATAACAAATTTTGCTGGTCAATAAATTGTCTCAGAAGTTATTTCAATAAATTATAATGTTGTTTGGAAACCATTTTATAATACAAAAACCCATTATCAAAGATCAATAAACTTTAAATTCTAATGAACATTTAACGCTGGAGCTGGAAGACATTTTAAATATACAAAATAAACGAAACAACAAATAAAATGAATTAGTCTAAAGAAAAGTAATTCTTCAAAAAATAAGGGAAAGTTGAGACCAAAACACCAGACTGATCACTTTTATCATCCAGTTTTAGTAGAAAAAGAGAAAAACAATAAATCAGGCAAATGAAAATTATTGAGCTTAATTCATCATGTGATTAATTGATTAATTGTTTATTAACAGGTTGATCTTCACCCATTAACCTTTTCTTGCCAGAGCCTCCGCATGACTTTTTCATACCTTGAAACCGAGATAAATATATATATATTATAATCATGGAGACAGATTACAGCACTGATGATTCAACAGCTAACAATAGAAACCATATTATCAATGTCTGCTGGCTGAGGTACTGATACAGATCAGTGCTGAAAAATATATTCAGCTGTGTGTGTGTGTGTGTGTGTGTGCGTGCGTGTGCATGCGTGTGTGTGTGTGTGTGTGTGTGTGTGTGCGTGTGTGTGTGTGTGTGTGTGTGTGTCAGGCATTAATCCAGACAGTTTCTCCAGCATGCCTGAGGCTGCAGCTGTCTCCATCAAGGACAAATCGAGGAAAATAATAGCAGATTAGCATAAAGCGTCAGGAATCAGCTCTGCCGTTTGTCTCCACATTTTGCAAAAGGAGAAATATGCATTTCATGAAAGAAATCACTGTTATACCATAATGCTTATGAACGCCATTCAACCCTGAATAGGTATTATGTTGTGTTTTTTTTCTTCGCTTATTAGAAACTGGTGGTACCTGAACCTTGATTTTTAAAACCTATGACTAAATCAAGCAGCATCTGCTAACACAGCATGCTGGATTAGATCACTGAGCTCCCTGCTCCGCTGGGAGAGCGTCGAACGCTGTGATTTTACATGCTCTGTTAAGTTTGTCCACCCTGTCAGCTTTAAGCCTCGCTGCCTTGCCTGATTACCTCCAACAAGTTCCACTTCTTCGGTCATTTGGTGTTCCGCTGAAAAGCATCTCACGCTTTGATTTTCTCTCTCATTTACATAAATGCTTCCTATTTAATCCCGTTAGCATTCTGTTTGAAGTTCTACTTTGATTAAAATGTTGCACTTTTTTAAGTACACTCCAAAGTCCAACGTAGAAAATCCGAGGAAATATAGATGGATCACATCTGCTTGCAGAGACAGAAGATGTTTCTGTTGTTGTCGTTTAAAAGAAAATGACATTGTTCTCTGTCAGTAATCTGTGTTTGACTGCAACCTGCCAGACAAGCAACAAAACACTCCTGAAAATCACCAGAGTGTGAATTCAAGCAAGGGATTCCTTTGACTGCATGTTAACAGGTTTAGCTGAGGAGACGGGGAGAGAGAGAGAAGCTTTCACTCTGAGTTATGTTAATTTGCAGAAGCTGTTTCCAGTAATCTTCTCCATTGTAGTTTGTGGTGTAATTGCTCTGCTGCTTGCTGCTGATAAACGTGGGGAAGAGTCCAGTCTCCTCTGGATTCTATCAGGAAACCGTCAGGCTGAAAATGCTGGCTGAACCCGGCAGCCAGGAGGCTGTTTTAGCATCTGCACTCTGTCGCCTTTGTCTATGCAGCAACAAGATGACGCAGCATGTAAGGAGAAGACAGAGTCACGGTGTACATTTAGGACATCCTCAAACATTAGAACGAATGGCCTCAGATGTCAGATGACAAACAAAAAGCCATCAGACCTCTGATGAAAACGTCCCAGAAAGAAAGGCATCAGATTAAAAGATTTCAGAAAAAAACAGCCTCTGACGAAAAGGTCTCAGCAAAAATGGCTTCAGAAAAAAACAGCTTCTAAGGAAAAACGGCTTTGGATGAAAAGGTCTAGGAAAGAAAGGTATCAGATTAAAAGCTTTCAGAAAAAACAGCTTCTGACGAAAAGGTCTCAGAAAGAAAGGCGTCTGAGAAAACGTCTTAAGAAAGAACAACTTCAGCAAAAATGGCTTTGAATGAAAAAGTCTCAGCAAAAACGACTTCAGACAAAAAAGTCTCTGGTCTTTTTATCCTTTTAGATTGTGTCATATTACTTCTGGAAGAATCCAAGGTGGTAAAACTGGTATAGGTGTTGCTTGGCTTTCTTTCTGAGACCTTTTCGTCTGAAGCCATATTTGCTAAGACTTTTCATTCTGACGCTGTTTAGTGAGAGGTTTGATGGCTTTTTATCTTTGGTTTGACATCTGAATCCGTTTGTGTGAGGATACGGATCTAAACTATGCACCGTACAGAAGCAGCAGACTAAAATAGACATCCACACCTTATTTGTCCAAATACGTCCATGCAGCTTGCTGTGCGCTCTTATCTGCAGCAGCTAGCGGTACCAACAGTGAGATCATCCCAGTGGAAGTAAAACCCACTAACTGACGTAGATCTGCTCCTCTGCTAGTTCAGATTGGTGAAACTCTCTTTGGTCGCTTTGAGACTTTTCAAAAATTAGCTCTAAGGCTCAATTTTGGTGACTTACATGCATTTTTGGTGCTCAATTTAGATTTTTTTTTTAGTTCTTCTTTCCTACTCCTAATTAAATCCAACTAATCTGAAAGTGGCCTGCAGGGTCTCTAATAATCCGGCCCAGCTCTTGAAATTGTAAATCAGAAATTAATCTTGTGTTTGCAAACTGTGAAATACTTTATTTAATGTCCTTGATTGTTTTGGGGCAAATCTTATAAAATATTAGATTTCCAGGTACCACCATTATTACCAACATACAAAATACCTTATCGCCATGGTTACACATCATAGCAACCAAGAGAAAAAATCCTTTTGGCTACACAGCATCCAAAACCAGAGGGAATCGTTGTCTAAACATGCAAGACCTTAATCAAAACATTTATGAACAAAAGTCAACAAAAAGAACAAACTGACAGAGCTACTCCAACAGGCTACTAGAGTACGTGAACTGGCCTAGCCAAAGTCCTGACCTAAATTCAATTGAGTATGTTGTGGCATGACCTGAACTGATTTAAATGATTATTTATCAATAATAAACCCTCCAATGTGGCTGAACTAAAACAATCCGACAGAAAAGAGGGGGCCAGGAATCCCACAAAATGTTTTTGTCACCATATATTTTTCACAGTGTTAAATTAGTTTTATTGGCTTCTTTTTCTTTACCAAAATTCCAATTTCAAAACTGATTATCATATATAGTCACTGTATATTGATCTGATACTAAAGTGTTTTCATGATCTGACCATTCTCGGTTTATTTGTCCAGTATCTGAAGTATTATATTTTATAAATGGGCAAATATTAGCTTAATTTGTCATCCTACATGTCAAAGTTTGAACAAAAAATATACACACAGCTAAATGGAGGAAAATAAGTTTGAAATAATTTTCTGATTTTGTAGTTGTTTTTTTACACTTACAGGAAATACTATGATATGTACAGAGATTAAACACAGACCACGGAATAATAGTTATCTAAACCAATTGAACTGATTGATTTTATTTCATACAGCAAAATATGACTTAATTACATTTTGCATAGTTTTTGATTGACAATTAAACCCATTTTTTTAAAGATCCTGTGAAGGTTTATTTTCCTGTCAAGTTGTGTTGATCAAAACTTTAAATTATCCCAGTAAATCATAAACACTGCAACTTTTAAGATGAAAGGGAGCAGAAACCTTCGGCAGACAGTTCAAAGGGAAGCTGGTGTGTTTTTATGGAGTGCTTTTGTAAATATATCATCAGTAAAATCCTCACACCTGTGAAGCTGCTGCTGCTAAAATAATTAGGGGCATGCCATAGCAATGCATAAGGAGAGCAGTACTGACTTGCTTCGCAAGTCAGTACTGCCTCCATGCATTGCATGGCAGGCACCTATTGTTCTACACCTAATAGAATGTCTCTTTATTTATTTTTCTTCCATTACCGTTAATGCGGCTCGTACCGCTGCGTGCCCACCCACAAAAGTGGTATCAAATCGTGCGGCTCGATGCCGAGAAGGGAGCTATTATTTTTATTGGGGATTGGAGTTAAAATGATTACATAAATTAATAAAAACGAAAAAATTTGAGATTTTGTGTCTCACAGAATCAGTAATCTTTCTCTATGAAACACACACACAGGACTGTTTATGGCTGACTCAAAAACCCTTTTTAAATCCCCCTCACAGGCATAAATATCGCCCTATTGGTCTGAAAGTTGGTCATAACATAGATACACATGCCTGCTCATGTACAATGTTTACAAAAATTTGCTAGGGCTTATGCTTTTTGTCAGGGTCCTTCAGACTGACGCCTGGTGTCTCCCAAGTATAGAAACTGTGTCTGAAGAGGATTTTCCCGCTCTTTGGCTCTCACAGCTGCAGGGGATTAATTACCATAGCAACAGAACAGTGTCTGGAACTGCAGCTCCCCAGGACTGCACTGTAGGGTTTACTGGTATTTACAACTGCTTGTGTTTTCAGCATTATACTACTGATTCAAGACTATAACCATTACACATATGTCCCCCCATGTTAAAATCTGACATAAATAAGAATAAATAGTTGATTAAAAGTCTATGGACAGAAAATAACGTCGCTGCTCCTTTAAGGAACCAGCGGCACAGACGCAGCGCCTGCGATGCTACAGATCACAAACCTGACAGAGAGAGCAGAAGAGGATTCGTAGGAAAAGAGCGGTGATGCTCAGCAAGGCAGTTCATTAGCATTTGTACAAAAGTTAGCATTTCACTGTCTATGACTAGTGTACTAGCACTTTTACCTAAAGTTAGCTTTTACCTAATTTTCTCATTAATTAGACATGTTTTGTATACTGAATAGAGTAGTAAAATTAAAACAACATGGTCGTGTTGCTCCACATGCTACTGCCAGCATTTAAGCTAACATTAGCATATTGGCTAATTTTAGCTTATGCATCAATTCTAACATAATGAATGGTACAACTACAGTTTATTAAACATGCTTCTGCCTCTCCAAAGGTTATTGACTACGTTGCAGCTTTCTTTAGCATTAATGCTAATTTTTTAACATCATAGCGCTGCGTCAAAGCCGACGGGCACACTTTGGCATGCCCCTTTAAAATTTCTGCAGGAATTTTCTAGTTGATATCTACTAGTTTTACAGCTTCATATTTTAGGGACAAACTGTTACCCACTGAAGATCAGAGTATCAGTCTGAACCTTTAGTTGTTTAAAATTAAGTAAAAAGAAAAAGTGAAGAATAAAAAACTTATTGGTGTAAAAAAAGTCCAAGTTATGTTAAAGTGTTCTAAAAATTATTTATTTTAATTATGGGAGACACTGCCAAACTATTCAGTATGTGCTATAGAGTGCTAATTTTAATTCAAAATCTAAAACACTTTATTGATCCCAAAGGGGAAATTAAATCAGATTGGTGCAGAAGATAAAACATTTATAAATAGACATGAGTCTCATTGAGTAAAGTTAGGTTTCTATTTTCCAGTACCCTCTGGCTTTTCATGATTCCGCAGTTGAGGAAATTCACACAAAATCAACAGACACCTGCATTTTTTCCAAATTAGTGCTCAATTGTGAGTAAATTGTTGGTTTTCTGCAAATATAGTGAAAAACATTGGGTGGGTTTAAGTTACTGCTAACACTCACCTGCAACAATTTGTCTAGTGACAAGTATAAGTGGAAGTTGTACTTTTTAAAATCAATATTAAGGAATTACTGACTTAAAACAGGCTTCTATTTTTTGCTGAAAAGTTACTTGTAAGTTAGTTCTGTCTTATTTCAAGTGGACCAGAAACTAGACCAAAAAAGTTGGTAAGATTTTATGTTTTTGCAGTGCAGTTCATGAAACCAAGTGTTTTTTCTTAGTTTTTTTGGTTGTTTTTTTTTGGTTGTTTTTTTGGGAGGATGTCGACGTTCCCCTCCCCCCCAAGACCTCCGCTAAATTTTACCGTCGTCTTATCAGGTGAGGACAAGTATGGGAGCTGCAGCGGCCAAAATACTACACAAACTAATGAATAGTCTTTGCAGCCATCAAAAATTCATTCCATGCACAGGGGTAAAAGAAGCTACTTACCAGCAAAACTTTGATAAATAGAGCCAAAGGATATTAAAATAATGAAGCAGCTTAGCGAGTCTCCAGACCTCAATCGTACAGAAATGTGAAGGAAGGAAGTTGCCTCAGTGTTTTGTAGTTTTTGTAACGTCGTGACCCGCTTGCCCTCCTGAGCTGAGTTCAAACTTTGTGTCTAACTATAAGAAACTTCTCCTTGCTGTGCTTGTAAACAAACATTTCTCCACCAAGTACCAGGTCAAATTTTGCTTTGGGGTCAAATTCTGTTTTCACTCACAGATATGCAACTGGATTTTTTTTGTGAAATTAAAATGATACAGATGTTTTTTTTTTCAAAGGGAGCAAACTTGAAAGGTCAGATATTTCATTTCCCCCATTATACAAAACGCAGAGAAAAAGCTGTGAACTGTTGAACGTGAAACAGACAACATTTCCCCTGTGAAACTATCAAGCCTCGCAGTCTGAATATCTCATGCTCTGAAAAAGTGATTTTCAAATAAGAGATGATGCAAAACAAACCCACCCAAGCAATTCTCCCTAACAAGGGGCAAAAGCTCTCGCTGTGCACAGTTCACTCTAAAAGCGAAAAAAAAATATGTATATAACTTGACTAAATACGGGGTTAAGGTTTTGCTGTTTCTTTTATTTTGTTATACAGAAGTATAGACGACTTTAGGGAGTTGTATGAGATGTCTGTTGTGTTGGAAATTAAGTGATTTAGGAAGTTTGTGCAGTGATTGAAAAATCAAAACAAGCTCAATAATTTTCACTTGAATGATTTATCGTTTTTCTCTTTTCCTTCTTTTTTCTGCTAAACACTGAATACAAAAAAAAAGTCAAACATAAGAGAATTGGCAATTTTTTTGAAGGAGTCCAAATAATTAGAAACTGTAAAAGCTGTTTGTCAAACAAGATGGCGGCTTTGTCGTGCTTACATCACTAACCTGTGGAAACCCCAGGAGAGAATTGGTTAAAAAAGCAACAGATTTTTCAAAACTTAGATGTTCAAAAACCAAAAGTTTGATTAATCAGTAAAAGTGGATCTACAGCCAGCCTTAGTCTGCTTCACTCAGTTGTTTTATCCAATCTTTCTTTTCACATTTTTCCTCTATTTGCTTGAATCTTTTCATTCTTGAACGTCTGATATGAAGAATCTCCTTCCATCGCTGATGCTAGACACTTCATCGACATATTTATCCTAGATAATGCAGGCACACACTCGAGTCTGATAGCTATCACTCTGGGAAATTATCAGCAACTAATGAAGCATCTGTGTGCTGTACAATTAAACAATAAGCAACTCCACTAATGAAAGGTTTCCTGGAGTCCCAGACAAATTTGCTGCGACACAGGCTGGCTGTCTCCAAGGGCTTCTCTGTTATTAGAAAACAAAACTTTTGCAAAGGTTCGAAATGTCCCAGAACAGGAAATCCAAGGTCATTTCATCCCGGTAACAACAAAAACAACACGAGGTGTTTGGATCCGATGGGACGGGGATTTGTTCCATGACTTGAGCCCGTTGAGGTGGACGCGTGTCCTTGGCGAGACTCCCGTTTCTTTGTCTTAGCAGGATGAACAGTGAGCTCAGCTGCCGAAACTCCGGCTGGATTTGCGGAGACTCTTGGGAATTAAAACTACTTTGTGTTGCTGTAACTGTGGATTATAAAAAACTGCTCTGAATTGCAGATTGTCTTAATCTAAATTCAATGCGTTTTTTGGGAACAGTCCAGGGTTGCCTCTCAGTTTTCTGCTGCAGCAGATTAAAACAATTTGTTGCTCTGTTGAACAGAAGAAGGATGATAACTTATGCAATCCTGCTTTCTGCCTAATGAAAAGAAGGCTTATATCATTAGTTTTTGCAAACTTTACATAATACATAAAATCTTAGGCTGTAACTTTCTAGGAACTTATTGCAATGCAAAGTTAAAGAAACACTAAATCTCTAAATAAAAGCCTTTTCATTTTAGTCATATCAGGTCATTTGGACTCAAGTCAGATCCCTCCAAACACTTTGAACTTCTTTTTTGTTCCTACTTAACTTTGTCCAATGCTAGATAAGAACTTCAAGGTTTTCCATATTTATGTTGAAACTTTTACTTTTAGGGTGTTTTCTTTCCTGATCATCTTGTTGACTCGGTTCGATTGGGGACCAAAATTGTTACATTTTCAGCTGCTGTGGTTCTTTTTCACACTTGACTATGTCAAACCTGTTCCCCTCCTTGCCTGAGGTGGCGCTACACCAAGAACCACAGAAGGAAACAACACTAAAACTTCTGAAGAAGACACTGAATGCACCCTCCTCCACAAAATGTAAACAAAAATGGAGTAGTGTCAGATTTTAGTGGTTGTAGGACTTCTCTTTTGTCTTTGGCAAAAAACCTTGAGCCATTTCTCCTGCTAGTTTGCACATTTGTTTTGGTTGCATTTACCCAGAATGCCCTGCACTCTAGTCCATTTCCTCTTTTTAGAGTTCACTTGACACTTGCATGTGCATTCAAACCAAACCAGAGTTCTCTAGATACTGACTTGAATATTGATGCAATAACCACCATTTTATTCACTTATTTTCTGTTACATATTTTATTTCTCATTATTTGTGTTGGTGGTTTTTTGAGGATATTTTTGCATCAACAAAAGGAAAACAAATTATGTTGATCATTATTGATTTATAAAAGTAATAAACAGCCAAGCGAGTGAATACTTTTTATAGAAACCGCATATCCCTGAAAGAAAACTGTATTTGGATGTAAATTTACAGGGCAGTTCCTGCAGAACTTGCACTAATTATGAGTAAAACAAAATGGACATTCAGTCCCAGTTAATTAGCTCCTTTTTATTGTTAGTGTAACCCAGTGAGTCATTCGGCTGCAGCATAGCAGCACCACACAGCATGCAAATGCCTTCAGGCAAACCCCTAATTTAGTCAAAACTTTCCAGTAATAGAATAAGCAAATCTTTGCTTAAGGCTTAAATAGGCGAATCCCCATGTTCCCGCAAGGACTCCAAACACTAACACTAAATGTACACAGTCAGTACTAAATGTTACTGGATATTTTAAAAACTGAAAACCCTGCTGGGGACTGTCATTTATGAAAAGTTTTACAATAAATACACATTGTTAGCTGCTATTGTTTACATGCAAATGTCACTTTTTCCACCTGAAAAGAAATCCCTTAAAAAATTCAAGACACTTTTCCCTTGCAAATTTACAAATGCAGCTTACTTTCTTCTGAATGAACAATAAGCTTGAATAACCTTGTCTAACGGCAGCATTCTGGGCTCAAAACAAAAAAATAATCTAAAATGGACAATAAAAGACTAATTCAACAAATCAGCATTTGAGACCTTTGCTGAATGAGACTTTGTGTCCGTGCACCACAGGCTGAATCAGTGATCTACACTTCAGGATGGTCGTATCTGAGTGGAAAGGCACTTTAGAAACATTCGCTGCTTTCAAGGTGACATCTTTCCCTAACATGGCTCTGCATTTTTACAAGAACAAACTGCAGAAACACATTTGGCAAATATTACAAGTCCATGCTGAGAAAGAAGAAGGCAGGAGTAGTGGGCAGTCGTAGCCTTGATGGTACGAATATGAATGTGGTGAGATTACTTAAACTGCGATGTGTTTCCCTACACACTATGATGCAATTTATGGCTTTAACTGGTACTTTAAATTCATTTTTAAATAAAATACCTGTTCTCCAAAGTTTCTGGCACTGAAATTTCCTGGTCACTGAGAACAAAAATGTAATTATTGTAAATGTTTTCTGGCTTAAAACAGACATCATTCTGAGCTCTGATCTTATATCAGTTTTAATATTAATACTATTAATTTTTGTGGCTGCACAGTGGCGCAGTTGGTAGAGCTGTTGCCTTGCAGCAAGAAGGTTCTGGGTTCGATTCCCAGCCCGGGTCTCTCTGCATGGAGCTTGCATATTCTCCCTGTGCATGGTGGGTTCTCTCTGGGTACTCCGGTTTCCTCCCACAGTCCAAAAACATGACTGTCAGGTTAATTGGCCACTCCATTACGTGTGTGTGCATGGTTGTTTGTCTCTGTGTTGCCCTGCGACAGACTGGCGACCTGTCCAGGATGAACTCCACCTCTCGCCCAGAACGTTAGCTGGAGATGGGCACCAGGAAGGGTGTACATAAAACGAATGGATGGGCTATTAATTTTACTGCGTCTGTTTTGACTTTTGGTGTTTCCCTCTGAACCAGAGACATCCTGTTGTCCAATCTGTTTAATGAAATCTACTGAGAAACATGGGATTGTCTCATTTGAATCTTTTTGTAGAGAAAATCTGCTTCTGACACTGTAAGGAATAAGTGATCAGGACTTCCAAAACAAATGGATGCAGTAGCTTTTCCAGTTCTGTATTTTTATGTTTATTTGTCCTTCCATTGAATATCTGAAGTAGAAATCAAACATGGTGAACCAACATCTAGCTTTATCAGAACAACAATCCAGAAAAAACCCCCCACTAGTTTATAAATTATGGACTGCTTGTTATTATTCTTAATAAACATGGGGAGCCAGTATATTTCTACCTCTTTGTCTTTCTTGTAAAGCACTTTGAACTGCCTTGTTGCTGAAAATGTGCTATATAAATAAAATTACCATACCTTACCTTTGATTAATATATTCTTCTTTTTCACTTTTTAAAATTTCATCAAGCAGCATATTATGTTTGGATCACCTAAAAAC
The DNA here is from genome assembly GCF_904066995.2 of Poecilia reticulata. NCBI lineage: Eukaryota > Metazoa > Chordata > Actinopteri > Cyprinodontiformes > Poeciliidae > Poecilia > Poecilia reticulata. The sequence continues at coordinate 26,590,841 of NC_088846.1, forward strand.
ACTGCAAAAACACAAAATCTTACCAAGTAATTTTAGTCTACTTCACATTTTTTTATTACACTTGAAATAAGACAAAACTATCTTTTCAGCAAGATACTGGAAACAAAATAAGTACTAGTTCATTTGGCAGATAAATTTACTTATAACAACATGTTAAAAGATTAATTAGATTAATTTTATTTTATTTTTAAAAAGACATAATGAATATAATAATAATTAAAATTCTTGTAAATGAGACCTTGGATCTCAACCTGTATAAATAAAAGTCAAATAATAATAAAAAAGACAGTATAATAATAATTTCTCCAATATAATTTATCTAGTTTAGCACCAGCTGCTAAAATGCACAAAGACTCTCTGAAGTTAGGAGGGCTGAGGGATTTCTCCGCTGGGATTTTCTACCTACTGGGAACATGTGTTCTACAAAATGTACAAAAACTTTAGATGAAAGCATCCGGAAAACATTTTTTTTTTGTTCTGTTTTCTTGTTCACTTCCAAATCTCCCATCAGGCGAGAAGAGAAAGTGAAGGAGAGACAGAAACGAGGGCAGAGAAAGAAGAATCCACTGAGGGGCTTGAGCGCGAGGCAGGAGGCAGGAGAAGGAGAAAAGCAGCATGTTGAGCACGACTCGCTCATTATAAAGGTCGTTTATGGTTCTAGCCTCCAGACGCTGATTAATAACATCGTTTAGATCAAAAAGCAGCTTAACTGGGGACCTGGGCATTAAAGCTGAGTACAAAATAAGGTCGTCAAGGAGAGGAAAAAGTTTGTGCACTTCAATTCAAATCTTATCTTTAAACAGTCAGACTAGAAAAAAGTCTGGATTGGTTGTGTAATTAGTAAAAGCCTTTGTGGGGCTTCAAAAACTAATTGTAAAAATGTTGGATCTTTATCTTCTGTTGTAGGAAAATTAATGTTCTGTTTTAATTTCTGTATTTTTCGCTTCGCTCTCTGATCTGGAAATATAAATCCCAGCTGTTTATTCAGTCCCAACTTTTCCCAATATCATTTGTCTGATTTAATAAACCTGCTTGACTCTTTCCTCATTCAGCGGCGCACCTGGCTCAGTTTAAAATTTAATTTCTCCTCTCGGCAGCATTCATTATGTTGGTAATTGGCCTGTTTCTTTATTAGCTGACTTTGCCTGCAGCTCAGAGAGCGGAACAGAGCTGCGGCCGGTTTGTTAATAGGAGTTCAGAGCGGGGGATCAGCGGACTGCTGCTGCTGCTGCTGCTCTGCTCGGTTCACGCATGACGTCAGAGACATGTCGCTTCACAGCAGGAAACTCGTATGTCACCGTTTGTCAGTAGTCAACCTCTTTCATACTGCGAGACTCGGCGTGACTCAGTGCTGTAATTGTTTTATCAACTTCACGTTGGTTTGCAGGAATCGACAGAGAACACGCCTGAGGGTTCCTGCTCCGTTTACGTGGAGAATTAATGGATAGCATCAAAACAACATCACATTAAATGATTATGCACATCTTTTATGCTAAACGTGCCACAGTTCAGTTTAGATGTAACTTTGTGCACTTAACGGTTACAGTGTACCGATACCCTTACATGCATTAATACGTGTCTTAGTACTACTGTAAAAGCCAACATTACTGGTCCTCCAACATGTAGTTCTCATGATTTTTTTTAACTTTATTTCAAACAAATAACATTAACATACATAGAGGATCTTTAACACGATGAAAAATATCACAATATTATTTGTTTTTAAAAAGGAATAACCTCAGACATTGGCAGTGTTGGTGTTTAGGTCTCACAGTCTTCAAAGTAGAAAGAATAAAGTAAAAAAAGTTAAATAAATATATACATAAATTGGTCAAATAAAATAATGTGTCAGCGATACATTGAAGTATATATATTAAAGGGTCTATTACAGCAAAAGAAATGACATTTTTTTTGGCTGTGTCCTTTCTCAGTTGGAAAACATCCAGTCAAAGTTTCATCAGCAGGTTCTGTTACGTAGTTCTCATGTGACGTCACATTTCCATGAACTTTGTAACTGACAGCCATCTTGGCAGGCAGTTGCTATGACAACAGTAAAAAATCCACAAGCTTAGGACTAGCTCTCGCCTCATTCCTATTTAACTTGTAAACAGTATAAGTGCTATAAACGCAGGGTCTCCCCCAGTTTATTATAAGCCTGGCGGGCAAGAAACTCAGTGTTTTGTTGTAGATTTGTGGTGCATAGAAGCTGAATGCTCCTTCTCTGTGTTTGGTTCTGGTTCTGGGGATGCAGAGCAGAACCAGAAGACCTGAGAGGTCTGGAAGGTTGCTATGACGACAGCATATCTGTAATGTATTGTGGTGCTAAACCATTCAGTAATTTAAAGTCTATCCTCTGAGCTACAGGGAGCCAGTGGAAGGACTTTAGGTGAACCAGAACCCCAGTTCTAAACCAAAACACAAACGAATGAGCTAAATGACGGAGCGATGACTAACAACTCAAACTCCCAACAGATTACGACGAGGTGATGGTGAAAGTGAAGCATAAAGCAGAGGAAAAACTGCATACTGAGTTCTTAAATGCAACAACCAAAGTATTGATTGAGTTTGCTTCCATTCTGTTATGGCTTTTACTTTTCAATTTCAGCTCAGAACTGTGCCTCGTCAAACAATTGGCTCAGTAGCTTTTACACTTAATGAATTATTGATGGTTTTTCTGTTGTTTTGAGCACTGAACTTTACTTTTTCTGTCCTTAACGCCGGCTGTACGAACAGTCACCTTCAGCCGGCTGCGTTAACGACGTCTTTTAAAAAGTTTCAGCAGTGACCGGTGTCAGGCCGGACCTTCCCCCTCTGAAACTGCTAGCGGAGCTTTTCTTTGATGTTTTTCAGCGAAATGATTTCATTAAAAACCCGACCCTGCCCAGGTGAAAGCGCCGCCGCTGCTTTCTAATGAAACAGTCTGAGAGTCTGCAGAGACAAGAGCTCTCCTCCTCCACTTTAACTGTAACACCGGGAGCGCGCTGCAGGCGTCCTGCTGCGCCTCTCTGACTCAGAGATCAAGCAGAAAGAAAGGAGGGAGGGAGCCTCAGAAAGATTGATTCAAACCAGGGAGAAACGAGTGATTCAGCAAGCGGTGAGAAACACTTCGCTTTATATTAAGAACTCATTTCTGCCTTCACATCTCCTGTGGGGGTCCCTCTTTTCCCCGCGCTCAGTTTAATGCCTCATCAGTTATCAAATCATTAATTAAGTCTCCATCAAATCTGCTCCCAAAGAGCCCATTATGTGTGGGAGTGTGACCTGCAAGCGGTTACTCCCCCCTCCTGACTTTCAAATGGAGAAATTATCGTGTTGTCAGCGCTGTTATTGTCTCCTCAAGGAAAACATGTTGCCATCAAATTAGCATAATTTTCTATGATTTAAATGAAAAGAAGGAATGTTTAGGTTTCCTTCAATTGCTGTCACATTTTTTCCTGTTTCAGGATTGTGTTGATATATAGTGCAGTTTAAAAAAAAAATGTTTGAAATAAATGAATACAAAAATAGATTAGAGGTGCACCGATTGCAGTGTCCGGTCGATCGCGGATTACCGATCTTTAAAAAGCCTGACATACCGATAACGATTTTTTCTGATATCAATTTTTTTCCCCCAATAAAGCCAATAGATCTAGCACTTTTTCATCAATATTAACACATTATTGGCTTAAACTAAGCTATTTTGCAAGTTTGTTTTGTCGTACTTTAAGTGTAATAAAATATTTGCATTAGAAATGACCAAAAATACTTGGAGAGATGTTGTTGTTTTGCACTTGTTGACTATTTTCCATACAGCAGAAATGGCTGATTTCAAAATCATGTTCCTACAATCTTGTTTCTGAAAACCTCAAACTGGTGCTCACTTTGACTTTAACAATCAGGCGCGCACCGAACTAGATGTCTGGGGTTGATCTCCAAAATACCAAATTATCATATTCTAATCATGTGCATCTTATGTTTATGCCTGTGTACAATTTTTGCTTTTTAACTGACAGTAAATATGTGGATGTTCAATTTATTCCTCACCAGAAATAGTTTTTTATTATTACGTATCACATAAAGTAGTTTTTGTTAATGTTTAGGTATTTTCTCCAACTTCTGCTGTGTAATTATGATGCTTAAATTGTTCATTATTGTTGAAATGCATATCAAATATGTTAAAAAACAAATACAGCTGAGTGTTTATTCAGCATTAAACCTTGAGCTCTGGATGTGAAATGTCATCTGAATGGGGCGTGTGTGTGTGTGTGTGTGTGTGTGTGTGTGTGTGTGTGTGTGTGTGAGCACAATTTTCTGTCCTCTTGAAGATGATAAGTTGAAATTGTCCTAATCAGACTCTTTGGAAAGGAATCTCAAGATGACACTCAGAGTATCCTTTCTGTAAGCCAGACACAGTGAAGATTTTTAGTTTCTGAGGAGTAATCAGAGCATCGTCTGAAGGGCGCTGATTGGATGAGCATCTAAACTGACAAAGAGGCTCTTCTCTCTCCAAGGACACGCGCTGAATGTTAAGATGCCTTTAGAGGACTTCAGCGACCGTTTGACGAGGAGAGAAAAGGAATTAATCTGAGCTGCATCAGGGAATTTCAAGTCTGCTCAGTTTACTCTCACTATCATTTGTGTAAGCATCTATCCGACGTTCAAGAACACATTGTTTAATCAACACAAGAAATGGAAATGGTTATCCCAAGTGACAGAGAGACAAATTTAAAGGATCATCACTGATTTATCTATAATTTCTCCATATCCCCAGTCTTTTATTTTCATAAAAACAGCTGACATCTCTTTCAGCATCATCTCTCCATCGTACTAACACTTTCCTCTCTGGTCTGTGTAGCTTTATTTCTCTACTTCGTTTTCAATGAAACCCTCTACCGTACCTGAAGGCAGTGTTTTGGAGGTCCGTTAACTCCTGAATGGAGCCGCATTAACCTCCGATTCAAGGAGTTCAGCCAGATATCTGCAGCGCCAAACAGCGACAAGGTTCAATGATTAACCTTCAATTAGAGTCAAGAGGTTATTGAAGGGTGGCCATCCGTTTCAGTTCGTCACAAAAGCAAAAAGATAAAAAGCAAAATGGACACAAAGATGATCCAAAAGGAGTGAAATAAAAGACCTTAATTGGTGCTTGTGGAAAAACATACAAATACACAATGTGTCTCAGACCTTTGAGCAAAATGTTTATTTAGAAAAACACATTGTAGCCCGTAAACGGGACCAATTATGCAAAATTTACATTTTACACATTTTTATACTTTGGTTCTCAACTGCTTCAAAAAATAGCCAGATGTTTTTTGGCAATAAGTTCATGTTTTTTGGTGTCTGGAAAACGAGTCATTTCGAAAACCTTCTGATTGATGAGTCAAATTTGATTTGACACGAACTTAACAATTACTTAGCAACCCAGGCTGTTGGACAATATAACTGGTTAGTTGTCGACTTACCATCCACAAGCCACTTCCTGCATAAGGAAGGATTGTGAAGGAGGCCCCACTTTTGCTTTTCAAAGATATACAGCCATCTTTGAAAAAGTGTATAATTTCGCTTCTGTTTGCAGTCATTTTCATTGCAAGTGTAAACATTGAGCCGGGGGCCGTGGCCAGCAGCAGCTAATTTGGTTTTAAAGTGACAAGACGCCCTAAAACAGGTCAAAATATTCAGAACTGAGCAAACTAAAATGTATTCATGTCGCTGTTTAGTTTAAAACTCCAAATGAAAAAAATATTCAATGTTGTTTTATAGCCTCTTTGCTACATTCAAAACTAATATGAAGGGTTTTTTTTATGGAGTTTTTGTAGATTATCAACACTAAGCATTTTATACTGCAAATCACCACATTGCTGTGACTTTTCCAAGCATTTAATGAAAAGATTTAACCATTAAACACTTTACATCAGGGGTGTCCAAAGTCGGTCCTCGAGGGCCAGCATCCTGCATGTTTTAGTTCTCTCTCTGGTTTTACACACCTGCATCAAATGATGTCTCATTAGAGGCCTAAGGAGAACACAGACATGCTGAGGAGGTTGTTACTACCACTAGGCAGAACTAAAACATGCAGGATGCCGGCCCTCGAGGACCGACTATGGGCATCCCTGCTTTAGATAATCTAAAATCAGAATATTTTCTACCTTTCTAATCCAAAAAGTGCAAACATTGGCCATATTTCTTCTCTGTTATTTTACACCCTGTCAGCTTTTTAAAAGGCTTAAAATGGACTTTTGGATTTATTAACACAGATGTTGTTTAGATCTGGATAAATTAGGATTGATAAAGTTGTACAAAGGCTTAATATTTTTTATGACGCATCAAAGGTCAGAAAAATGACAAACTGCTCATTCAGCCTCCTAATAAATGGGACAAACATTGAAGTGGTAAACATACAAAATCCCAAATCATTGAACTGTGATTAGATGCATCGCTAAAACCTACACACATCAATAGCATGGCTGGGCTTCATGCCAAGCCGACTCTACAAACCTGCAGTGGTGGCAAATATTTTCCATTTGCAGCCGGGATTCACGTTCTAAAGAAGCCAGAAGATGGAGGGAGGCAAAGTGGCCACAGATGAACTAATTGTTTGTTAGCAGGCGTTTGATGAGAACATTAATGGGAATTGCGGCGCAGCTAATTCCTTTAGGTATGAGGCTTTAGTTTACTGTGATCTCTTTATTTTTAGCTTCTCATTTATATTTCAGACATGATGCTCTGGCTGTGTCTAATGGGCGATAATAACACCGAGCTGAGAGAGTTCAACTTAAAGAGACAGGCATGAGAACGTGATGGGAGGATATCACGATCGTCATCTAATTTCAAATCTGGTTTAGTGTCATTAAATAGGCAGTCATGGGGTAAACTAAGTGCACCCTTGCTGAGTAATATTTATGAGGAAATGTAGCAGCTAACTGCTGCTAATCCAATGTAATTGATTAACTGGCCCTCATCAGTGTGAACACCGCTTCAATAAAACTGGGTTTGGTTAGGAGGCCATTTAAAACAATCTAAAATCTGTTGTAATTAAGTAGAATGGAATAATATTCTTTATTGTCCAACAGTGGTGAAATTCAGGTGTACCAGCAGCAAGTTGAAGCATATTTTACTCAGGTAAAAATATAAAAACAAGACAGTATGGACACAATGCAGTACTCCCATCTCCCTGATGGAGGGCAAAAACCTGCTTGCCGATGATGACTAGCATTGGCTGTAGCTGTCAAGTTGTCAACATAACAGGCTAAATCTTAAACGTATCCATGATGAATATAAAAGAAAAAGGGATGCAGTGTTTTGCTCCTTATTGTTGACACTACAGCCGCTCAATAACAAGGTCAGGAAAAAGTTTTCATTTAGAATAAATAGCTAAGGAGAGCAAAGTCAAGCTAGTTATGCTAGCTTGACTTTGGCAACCATAACATGTAGATGTGCTGTGGAATTTAAAAGTAAAAACAAAGGCAACCTGAACACCAACTCTGACAGATCATCAGCAGAGCAGTGGTTTAAATTACCTAATCAACCATTGTTGTGTTAGATTAGCAATACAGCTCACTTACTCACTTATTAATAATTGCAAAATAAACATAAAGCCTGAAAACATAATACTGTAACTTCGTAATTTAATGCTTTAAAATTGGATTTTGTCTCTGTAAAATCTCCTGCTCTTTTTGAAATTCTGCCTCCAGGAAGTCATCACAACATGGCTCCTCTATTATCCCTTAAGCAACGTTTTTACTAGCGTTACACTGAGAATTGGATCTCATGGATCGAGCTCAGCGGTTCCACCAGGTGTTTGCTAATTGCTGCTGGTTAGTCTGAAGGAGCTGAGGGGCGGAGTCACGGGGGAGGGCTGCGGAAGCTCAGAAACTACAGCTCTGAGGAGGAGCTGCGTCTTGAAGGCAGGGCTAGGTCCATCCAGCTGAATAGTTACCATGGAGATTAAAAGATTTCTCAAACATGCATGACAGAATCAAGGAAACACGCCAGGTGTGTTTTTGATGAGGGGAAACATTGTAACATGGTGTAAAGCTCAAAAAAGTCAATTTTACATAATACCCGCCCTTTAAAATGCACTATTAAACAATTTAAAACAAATGACCGGCCGCATTCCGGCTATTTAACACCTTGAAGAAAATCAAGAGGCCGCTTAACCTTTGGATGGAGAGTAAAAGAGTGAGAAATAAACGAAGTGGAAGCTCTCCTTTCTTCGAATTATTTCACTACATGATTTGCCTTCCTGACCCTGAAGCAGAAATGATCCATTAACCCTTCGAACCTGCAGCTACTGAAGCACAAAAAGCTTCACTCTGAGTCATTAGTGTTCCCATTAATCACACCCTCAGCAGTTCAGCTCCTGCAGACAACAGTTTAAACAGCCTGTGGGCTAAATACGCCGGTCCACAGCAGAGTCATTCCTTCACACTGGGAGCAAAAGTAATAATTCAAACAAAACAGCACGGGACAAGCATCAGGTACCGAATGAAAAGATGATCAGTGACACTTTGAAGGTGGCTGCTGTGTTTGTGCAGAGCTTTAAAACATGCAGCAGCAGCATGCAAGGCGGAAAAGGCTGAATTCTTCCATAGATTACATTTTAAAGTGCTTCTGGGAAATGAGCTATCGACTTCTTTTTGAGCTTGTTTTGAAACCTCAGTGTTGGGAAAATAATTTCATTCACCTGAAAAATGACTTGACAGTTTCATGCTAGCACGTAGATCTTAGGACAGGGGTGTTAAACTCCAGTCCTGAAGGGCCGCTGTCCTGCAGTTTTTAGATGTGCCACAGGTACAAAACACCTGAATCAAATGGCTTAATTACCTCCTCAGTTCTCCAGAGCCTTGCTAATGACCTAATTATTCTATTCAGGTGTGGTGCAGCAGAGTCACTTCTAAAAGTTGCAGGACACCGGCCCTCGAGGACTGGAGTTTGACACCCCTGTCTTAGGAGAATGACTAAGCCTGCACAATATTAAACATCCAACTTCAATATTAGTGTTGACTATTGCAGTTACTGTAACGAGTGCGATTATGGCACATCTTACTAAATGTGTCTCTCCCATCATAACAACACAGAACCACACTTTAGTTACCAAAAGGCAGGAAATGCAGACGGCCAAATGCAGATCTGGTCAAACTAAGAGCCCACTGCACTGAACCCCGTTGAAAACCTCATGGTCAAATATTGATTTCTGAACTCTTACCGAGTTAAAACATTAGTTTTGTTGTTTCTAAATCAATATGAACTTGTTTTTTTTTTTTTTTGCATTATTTGAGATCTGAAAGCTCTGCATCTGTCTTGTTATTTTAACCATTTCTCATTTTCAGCAAATAAATACTAAATTTTTGCTTGGAATTTCAGAGGCATGCTGTCAGTAGTTCATAGCATAAAAGAACAATGTTCATTTTCCTCAAACATATACTTATAAAAAATAAAATCAAAACACTGATAACTTTGCAGTGGTCTCTTAATTTTTTCCAGAGCTGTGTAGATTAATGCTGTCAGTAAACTGAAGGCATTAATGTCTGCAAGATGCGCACCATGCTGACTAACTGCATCTAGTAGCTGCAGCACATAAAATAAAATTACCATCTATCTCAGGCTTTCTTGGGTTGGAATAAAACATCGTTCAACTAATGTATTTATTATCCTTCTAATGATTTGATGTTCATGAATGATCCAGTTCTTTTGAACGGCTCCTTACCCTGAAAGAGTCTCAGATAGTGTCAGCCGTTCTTTGTGTTTAACTGCTTTGCTGTCTTAGTAGGCTCTGCACATACATAAACTGTTTTTTTAATCTAACATATTTATTTAATCAGTGAATAAAAACAATACAAGAAAAAGGTTTACCCTTTATGCCAAGGCCAGCCGAGAAACATAGTGCATTTAAGCTTGAAATTCAGGGTTCAAAATATATATATATATATATATATATATATATATATATATATATATATATATATATATATATATATATATATATATATATATATATATATATATATATATATATATATATATATATATATTTCTGAGTCAGACAGAAGCTGACTTTTGTCTGCATGCCTTCCTAGCCAATGCTATGGTTGGAGCCAAGTAATATCAATAAAAAGTCTTTGTTCACAAGTTGCTAACCAGGTTTATTAACATCTTTCTGAAACGATGGGAGATGGTTTCTTGCTGATCTTGTTTGATAAGAGCCAACATTCAAATAGCAATATCTTCTTTTTTATGTGTTTAACGTCTTTAGAAAGCTTAGAATCGACACTTTCAGAAACTTTAAATAATTCAGTCACAAACTTACGAATGAAAAATTTAAAATGAGGCACCTATGAACGCCCTTTACTCTAATACCTGTAAATAACATCTAGTTTTTTGAGCAATTTGGTAAAGAATAATGGGCAAATTTAGTAGACATGTATCCTTTGTAGACAACCCTTTTTGTTTCTGTTTTGTTTATTTATTTTGGATATTTAAAATGTCTTCCAGTTTTAAATGTTCATTAAAATTTAAAGTTTATTTATCTTTTAGAATTGCATTATTGTACCATTACTAATATATGACTTGAAAATGGTTTCAAAACAACAATATTATTGTTTATCACAATAACATCTGGGACAATTTATCATCCACTAACATTGTTATCATCCCTGTAATCCTTTGCTTTAACAGCAGCTTTTTTAATGTTTTACTCTGAATTTTACTCCAGACGGAGAGGCTGATATTTGAGCGTAAGCTGGTAAAATCTTAATATTTCGAAGCAAAATAGTTGAAGTTATGCAGGTTTTACTCATCTCATTTCAGTTTCTGCCTCCAATGTATGTTTTTGGCAAAGTGCTTCTGCAGCCAACTGAACCTCAAAGTTTTAGTAATAGAATCAGGCGTCGGCACAATGCCACTCTCACCTGTTGCAAAATTGAGGTCAAAGCTCTCAGCTGGTTTGTTTTGTTGCTGATGCAAACGCCTCGTGGCGTCTTACATCCTCTCACCACCTCTGACTGGCTCGCCGCTGGTGGTCAGTAATGGATGTTTACAATGGAGGAGAAATAGTTTGCTCAGATCAGCGCTGGGGCTGTCAGCGGGAGATTGGTGGGGGGGACAAGTGTCAGCCATGACAGGAAGAGACCCTGCAGAGAAAAATGACTGACAGAAAGACGGAGAGAGGAGGGGAAAAGGGAGAGACGAAAACAGGCTGACTGATGAGAGACGGGGAGAAAGGAAAACGGATGAAGACAGGGATACGATGGGAAAGGAGGGAGCTACACATGAAGCAGAAACTTAATTTGAATGGATGATGTCGCCTCAGGCGCTTCTGAACATGTCGAGTTCTAGTGAAGAGCAGGAAAGGTTTTTAGAAACTAATGCTTGTTTGTTCAAATAGTTATGTAAGAAAGTTTGTTTGAATGGATTAGAGCCCAAACACTGGCACAAAACCATCCAAGCCGACATGTGCAGTAAATTAACCAAATGTTCCTTATTTTATGTTTTATGACACTTAATCACAAAGATGCTTGTGGTTGGTAAATATCTGTATCTGAGCGAGTCACAGTAAGAAACTTTGCTGGACGATAAATTGACCTTTTCCTTGTCCTACCACTTTTTGCAGCTCTACTTTTCTCTATCAGTTAGATTTAGCGGTACTGTGTAAATTAAATTTTGGTAAAAGTTAGTCTAGGAATAGACTAACTTTTAGTTAGTCTATTTTTTCCTAACCCGTCAGGAAAAACCCAGACGGTTAAGAAAACCGTCTGGGTTAGGCATAGATTCAGTTACTAAAATGAATGGAAATAAATGCAAGAAGTCAATGAAAAGGTATAAAATTAACTATTAATAGGTAACTAATGTCACATATTAGAGATGCCCCTTTGTTTTCAACTTTTAAAACTTTTTCTTAAGAAACATTTTTATTCTTTGGCTTTTAACAAATGTTTAGATTTTTGCTCTTACTTTTGTTATCACATTTTGTTGTTTCTCTTGTTGTCTTTTGTCTTTTCTATATTCTGCATGTTTATTGATTTTTATCTGTACAGCACTTTGTCTCAGGTATTGTTGTTTTAAAGTTATTTAAAGACTGATTTATCTGCACCGATTTCCTTAATTTTGGGAGATTGGTGATCAGCCAGTACTTAGATGTGAATTACATTTTACACAAAAACATTGGTATCAGCCAAGATGGGAATCGGCAGGTTAGACTTTTTAAAGATTAGTAATCGACCAGAAAACTGCAATCGGTGCAGTTTGTAAATAAAGTATTAGTAATACCACTGTTGGAAATAAAGCTGGAAATCAAAGTCAACATAAGTCTATATATAGCAGAGATCTGAATATGCATGAAAATGTGAATGCCTTGGCTGCTTTTGCATCATAATTAGCTCCAAGAAATGAACGTCAGAGTCGTTTCTGAGGAGGAATTTCTGGAAGCAATCAAAATAAAAAACACTCGCAGAGTTTTCTGGTTTCAACAAGATCATTTAGCTTTACTTATAAAAATAACTAAACATTGTCCGAGTTGACTTCACGCAAAATTCAAATATAGATGTTAATTTTGTGGTATAAAAACTGTTTCACTCCTTCACTGTAAACAACACAGCAGCTGCTTTTTCTGGCTAATCCCAGCAGGAGGCTGATCTGAAAAGGAGGCCCTAAACAAAATACAACAGATCTACCTTTTGTAATCATTAGCATAACTTTTGCCACATGTAGACACATATAAATGTATCCTCTTTACATTTCATCAAGATATCAAACAATAACAGTAAAAATCTCTATGTTTTTATAGATAAATAGAAAGGAAATCATCAGTTTCCTCCTTCCAGTGAAGCCGTGGTTCTCCACATCTCTCCCCGTCGGTTCGACTCTCAGCAGCGCACCGATCTGTGTCCACTGTCCACCGATCTGTGTCTGCTGTCCACCGATCTGTGTCCACTGTCCACCGATCTGTGTCCACTGTCCACCGATCTGTGTCCACTGTCCACCGATCTGTGTCCACTGTCCACCGATCTGTGTCCACTGTCCACCGATCTGTGTCTGCTGTCCACCGATCTGTGTCCACTGTCCACCGATCTGTGTCCACTGTCCCAACAACTCCACTAAGTACCATTTTAAGCAGACGGCGCTTTCAGTTTGCTCAGCAGCCTGCGGACGGTCTCTCCTAACGGCAGGTTCGGTCCGCTGACCTCCTGCCCTTCATTTCACATGATTGGAGCGATGTTTTGTTCCAGCTGCCAGTCAGTGCTGATGGGTCGCAGATGCTTATAGATCGTTAGGACTCCCGAGCCTCCTGCTGTGAACTTCGGGGTCCAATATCACGCTTCATAAGTCTCTTTAGGGCGGCCCAGCTGGATACAAACTACACAATGCAGTAGTCCTGACAGTCAGGAGAGTTGGTTTTGCTTCAATTGGCATTTTAGAAATTGAGGAGCTGATCCAAAAATACAAAAATGAGCTGAAAATTTGTAAAGTCCTGGAAGAAGTCAGTTATAAATTAGGATTGGAAAGAACTAAAGTTGTAATAAGTGTCTGAATTTTATTATTGAAGTGCTTTTCTACACAAATAGCTTTCAGTTTTTATGTCATTTTAATCCAGTGAATTCCTGAAACTAGATTGTGATCTGAAGCATTCTGTGCAAAAAGAGATATTAGTTTATTGTGTGGCATCTTTTATGACTGTATTTGTGTTTTTATGATGTAAGGCGCATTGTCGCTGTAATCTGCGATACAAATAAACTTGATTGATTGATAGTAATACCTAAGCCTGCAACAATAAAAAAAATCAACCAATTATTTGCGTGATAAATTAAAACAAGCTCAATAATTTCCATATACATGATTTATTCATTTTCTCTTTCTACCAAAAACTTGAAAGTCTTCAAATTGTACTTTATTTTTTCAGGTTACTTTTGTCTGCAAAGATTTCATAATTTATTTTATTTGTTATTTCAGTTGGTTTGGTTATTTATTTTGGATATTTAAAATGTTTTCAGTCCCTGCGTTAAATGTTCATTAGTGATCTTTGAAAATGTGTTCTTGCATCATTATTACCTTCATAATACTTAAAAATGGTCTCAAAACAGCATTACTGTTTATCGCAATTACTTCTGTAATGATTTTTTCCTCATAATACATGCAGCCTAAGTATATATTAATAAAAGTTGACTGAGGTCAGATTGTCTGAAATAAACAGGATTAATAAACTGGTTCAATCAGTATGAACCAATACTTCTATTTGATGATTCTTTAGGTGATTATAAGCAGCTACAGTCATTGTAACGATATTCAGCTGTTTTCCGGTTGTGATAAAAACACTGCAGCACTAAACAGATGCAGCTGCTGCTGCTCTGTATTCTCAGGCCGTCTCGTGTCGTTTAAGAAGCATATGTGACCTGACATGACAAATCACATTTCACTTCTCCGCTTTCAAGGTGAAATTTGTTTTTCTGGCAGATTTTCAGCTATTTTTACTTAGAAACGCTCCAGCATTACGAATGTTAACCCACATTCATGACCGACGGGTCTGCAGCATCTTAAGATATTTGATCTTTAACATGTTGTCATATAAATAAATACATTTAGTAGTTAGTAATGAGCGTTAGGCATGTCTGAGCGGTGTACGCTGCAAAACCACGAAATCTTACCGAGTATTTCTGGCCTAGTTTCTGTTGTGAATATCTTAGTGCACTTGAAATATGATAAAACTAACTTACAAGTAACTTTTCAGCAAGAAATACGGACTTGTTTTACTTAAATATTCCTTAATATTGATGAAAAATTACTTTTTCCATTTAAGATTATTTCACTGAAAACACGGGAAAAATGCCTTGCTGTAAGTGAAATAATCTGCCAGTGCTGCTAGCACTTTTTCTTCAGTATTAAGGAATTTTTATTGTTAGTTAATTTTGTCTTATTTCGAGTGCACTAAGACATTTGCACTTAAAAACTAGACAAAAATGCTTTCTTATTTTTCTTATACTTTTATCCAAGTAAAATGATAATAAAAAAAACAATTTCCTGAACAAATTAAAACTTGTTCAGGAAAGGTGACGCCGTAATAATTATAATTTTCATTTGGTGTTTCTGCAGAAAAATATCACATTTGGTTCAACAATCTGTCTCTACTTCCAGTGGCATCTGTTTGCCCCTCACCACCACAGGCAGAGAGAAGAAACTAATCTATAGTCCACATTAATGTAATGATCAGATTACAGAGAACGTCCCTAATTTAAGGAGCTAATTAAACCTAATGTGATGGCTGACACCGCCGTCTGTTCCCTTAGTGCTTTTTTTAACGTTACGAATCTTCACTTCAAACAAAAGGCCTGGAAATGCTTCCTGCTGAAACCAGGTATTTACATATAGAAATGAGCTCTGGGACTTTAACAAGTTAATTTAGATGAATTAATTAGATATGTTCTAACATAACATTGAAATTACACTTTGACACTTGTCAAAGAAGAAGTTATTCAATAAAATAAATGAGGAAATTGTTGTGTTTTACCGCCTCAGGAGATTATTTTCTGCAAAACCACAAAATCTTATTAAGTATTTTTGGTCCAGTTTCTAGTACAAATATCTGAATACTCTTTAAATAAGAGGAAACTGACTTACAAGCAATTTATCAGCAACATATAGAAGCTTGTTTAAATTAAATTATCCCTTAATATTGGTGAAAAAGTTCTAGTTTCATTGGCAGATTATTTCACTGAAAACATGGGAAAATATCTTGTTATAAGTGAAATAATCTGCCAATAGAACTAGTAATTTCTCACCAATATTATGAATTATTGACTTAACAAAGCTCATATGTATTGCTGAAAAATTATTTGTAAGTTTGTTTTTTGTTAATTTAAGTGCATTCAGGTATTTGCACAAATAAACCAAACAAAAACTACTTGGTAAGACTTTGTGTTTTTGCAGTGTATGAGCTGGTCTTGTAAAATGTTTTTTTTTTTTTTTAATAATTAGTCATTCTTATCTTTCTTGCTTTGGTTGTTCCCCAGCCATCCATCACCAAAATCAGTTTGACTTCTTTTCATGTCGCTCTCTCTTGCTGCCTGTCTGCACGCTTTGTTCTCTTGCCAATACTCCGGATAATTGAGTCATTTTGGATGAAGCTTTTCTCCATCGTTGTACAGCTACATGCAGTCATACTGATGCAGAGGGAGAACTGCACTGCGACTGCACCAATCAGATCCACAGAAACACACAACCCATGCAAAAATCTTAGGGATTATTCATTTACTCCTTGTAATAGAGTTGATAATTCAGGGTAAGACACGGTTTTGTCTCGAATGCATTTTGTTTTACAGCGAGTCTTTGAAATATTTAGGTGTAAAAATGCTGTGGAATCCATTTAAACTGCAAAATCACAAAAGTATAGTTGGTCTAGTTTCAAGTGCAAATATCTTGGTACACTTGAAATGAGACAAAAATAAACATCCAAATAACACAGCAAGAAACTAAATTACTTTAAAATACATCAGGAAAAACTATCTAAAGAGCTGAAGCTAAGTCCAAGCATGAGATATTTTAAGAAAGGTCTCAAAATAGCTATTATTCAAAGGTATAAGGAAGAACAAGGGCTGGGAATTAAAACTCTAAGTATGATTTCATCAAGTGGGTGCAGGTCTGTGCAGGTGTGGGTAAATGTATAAAGGTATGTAAATAGTTGTGTATTTTGTATATAAGCAGATGGGTGTGTATATGGGTGTATGTATGTATATGTGTATAGGTGTATGTATATGTGAATATGTATATATGTATGTATGTGTACATATGTGTGTGTATGCAGTACTTTCATTTGGCTGAGGAAATATTACTATAATTATTATTTCATTTTGTCAGGAAGGATATTGGAAACTGAAAATAATGTGATAAATTACAGCTGGAAAAGGGGTATGATTATATAAGTTATACTTCTTCATACTCCTTTTCAGACTCATAATCACCGATGTGATGTATCTTCAAGAAATGTATTATGTACTTTGTGTTTGTTCTACACTGCCGGAGAAAGGTTTGTCTGAAATAAATTACTAAATTACAAATATAAATTACAAATTACAAATAGGAGCTTTTTTTAGTTTAATAATTCCTTAAAAGAAGTACTTAGTACATTGGCAGATTATTCCACTTTCAATAAGACATTTTTCCCATGTTGTAAAATAATCTGCCAATGAAAGAAATACTTTTTAATCAGTATTGAGAAATCATTGACATAAAACAAATTTATATATCTTGCTGAAAAGTTACTTATAAATTATTTTTTGTTTTATTTCAAGTGTACTCTATTTACACTGGAAACTAGACCAAAAATACTTGGTAAGATTTTGAGTTTGTGCAGTGTACTTTATAGTTTTCCAATAAAAAAAACACATAATGAGTATTTTAAAATCTAGACTAAAAACCCACATGCTCAGAGTTACTTTAGAAACATAATCAATAAAACATTAATCAACAATCTGATGTGTAAAGATGAGTGTCTGTGACTGTATTTTTGTGTTTTTATGACGTGACACACTTGTTGCTGAAAGGTGCTACACAGATAAACTTTGATTGATTGATTGATTGATTGATTGATTGATTGATTGATTGATTGATTGATTGATTGATTGATTGATTGATTGATTGATTGATTGATCGATCATTTGGCTCTCTGCAGATTAAATCCAGAGCACCAAGCTCACCGAGTTTCCAAATTCTGCAGCCCTCTTATTAAACACTAAGTGATTTTATTTTTAGCCAAGCTGAAACGTGACTATTCCAGTAAGAGTTGGTCATTTGATTACATTTCAGGATATCATCTTACTTTAGTAAGTGGAATTATAAGCAAAGCATGATACAATCTATAGAAAATAAATTATCTGCCCACCTCTTTCACAACAGCGTTGACCTTGGTTAATAATAATCTTGAATTTTCCATACATTTGCTATTTTTTACCACATAAAGGTGGTGCATCCTTGCATGTGCACAAACAAAAAACACTGGAAGAAAAGCATCTTTTTGATTAGTTTTCTAATTTAATTATAGCCTCCAGCTTAATGTACAAGGAAAAACAGAAAATGAAAACTTAAATTAGCATGTTTTTCATTTTGCTGGGGAATTGCATGAAGGTGGAGCTACAGAGAGATGAGCTCTGATTTAATCTTCCAGGACGCCTCAGGTTGGATCAGCTTTGTTTGAAAAACAAGAGAGACCCAAAGTATCGAGACTCCAGACGGATCAGTGAGACAGTTGTGTAACAGTCCATCAGCGGTGAAGTGGATGAAAGTTACAGAAAGTTGGCTTTTAATCCTGTTTTCATTTCTTCTTGTTTCTTCAGCCTCTGGGTGTTTTTGAGTCTGGCTTCACTAAACTTAAAAAAACAGCAGAAGTATTATCGAACCGAACAACTTGGGTAACAAAGAATCATTCATATTTATGGGGATCGGACAAAGTCTGAGTCGATACAGTGAGAAGAAGACAAGGTCAGACAGGAGAGATCAGGTTTAAATGGTCCTTTGAATACAAAACCCAATTTAAAAACGACAGTAATATTTAATAAATTGGGAATTAAACGTTTTACTACAGTGTCTGGTAATCATTTGACAAAAAAATATATCTGCAACTAATTGTTGCAATCAATCAAGTTTATTTGTATTGCACATTTAAGCAATAAGACAGTTCAAAGTGCTTTACATCATCCATCCATTTTCTTGCACCCTTGTCCCTTAATGGGGTCGGGAGGGTTGCTGGTGCCCATTTCCAGCTAACATTTCGGGCGAGAGGCGGGGTCACCCTGGACAGGTCGCCAGTCTGTCGCAGGGCAACACAGAGACACACAACCATGCACACACACACTCACACCTAGGGGCAATTTGGAGAGGCCAATTAACCTGACAGTCATGTTTTTGAACTGTGGGAGGAAACCGGAGTACCTGGAGAAAACCCACCATGCACAGGGAGAACATGCAAACTCCATGCAGAAAGACCGGGGCCGGGAATCGAACCCAGAACCTTCTTGCTGCAAGGCAACAGCTCTACCAACTGCGCCACTGTGCAGCCCGCTTTACATCATAAAAACACAAAAGCTGTAATTGAAACCAATAAACGTAACATTTGGACGAAATCATCAATACACAACAAATGTGTTGTCCAATGGTCCATTAATTATGGTTCAAAAGAAACTCTAAGCAGGTGGAACTCAGTGTTCCAGCTGTTTTGCAGTTTTCTGGAAAACAAACATTACTAACTTACTTTTTCAGATAAATTAAACGCACAATACATGACACAGTCATAGATTAAATCTTCATGGAGCAATCTAAGTGAGGTTGGTTTTAGTTTCTGAGACAGTTCAGAAAATCATCACAAATCAATACAGGAATTAGAGTCAGTTGTTTCCGGTCAAACCAGAGGAAAGATACAGAATTTTAGTCAAAATCTCAGAACGTAAAATGGAAAATAGGTTTCTGAAATGTTTACCTTTAGGATATTTACCATTTAACTAACAGAGATTTTAGCTTTGAATAGTTAAATATTTGGGCAAATAAGCTAAAAAAACAACCTGACACCTGCTGTGTTCAAACCCAGAGCCCAAAAAGAACAACATGCACATCAAACAAGTCAGGAGTTTAGGTTTAACTTTTAACTAAGCATTTGTTTAGTCTCTAAATATTCCAATAAATTCCACAACTACTAAGATATGTTTTCTTGTTCAGTCCTTACATTATTGGAATTCAGATTTTGTGCTTTATTTAATGAATAAATTACAAAAATTGTTATTACTATGTTTTACAATATTTTTACAATGAAACTTTTTTGTTGTTTTTATTTAACCATTATTTTTCCTAGTGATAAAATCTCTTTTTCGACCTGCCAAGAAGCAGATTGTCTCGTACAATTTTATAAAACTTGATAAAGGATCTCTTTTCCTAGCGGCCCTTTGGGATCTAAACGCTACTGACCCTGCCTGTAAATGAACATTTATTAATTTTTTGATAATATTTTATCATGTTACCTTCACACTTCATTGGTGTATCCAATAGACAGTAAATACATACTAGAGGTGTGCCGATCGATCGGTCACCGATCATAATCGGCCGATTTTCGTGAAAAAGTGTATGATCGGTGATCGGCGATCACGGTCTCTTGTTGCCGATACCGATCACCTGCATCTCATTTCTCAGCCTGCCTGTGCAGCTGGTCTCCTCTTTCCTTCACTCTGCGCAAACGCACAGCAACAAATCCTAAGCGATGTGGAACTATAACGCACTGAGTGACTGGGGAAGTTTGCGTGTTGCGGCGGAAAATTGAAGCACGTCAAAATGCATCAACACAACGAAGCTAATACGACATAAAAACAATGCCATACTTGAGGAGTTTGGCTACATCGAGACTCACTGCAGTAAAAAAAGACATATGGAGGATCAGATAGCAGGTAAAGCAGAGCACAGCTACAAACACTCACCTGGATTAGCATGACGGTCAAAAAGCTAAACAAATAACCCGCAAAATTATTTAAATCTTCGAGCTGCGATGTAAGACGATCTGTTCTCGCTGTTGAACCGCTGTTCGCTACAGGTAGTAATATTTCACAGACTGAGCGCCGCTTCTGCTCCACCTGGTAGTGACTCTCACACCGAACCTCTGCTTAAAGCTACAGCATCTAACCTAAAAAAATACATTTTACATATGTATTAAAACTTTCGCTGTCCTAACATGAGACAGATAATCTCTAAAAAAAATAATCGATCAGAAACAGCCACTCAGAACTAGCAGTAATCAGCTAGCCGCCATGATATCAGGAAGATTTAATTCAGTAACTCTGGATTGTTTATTGTAATGGATCCCGTATTTGTCTTTGAATATTAAGTTTTATACTTGAATTTTTTGGCAATGTTGAGAAGTTTTATTTTGGCTCTTTGCATTATTTAGCCTCTTCAGAGCCTCCATTTGTTTTCATTCTGTTAAAGATAGTATTATCAATAGCAGTACAATTTGCACAATGCCTGTTTTGTTTAGTTTTCTTTTTGGAAAGAGTTATTAAAAACAAGTTTTTGTCTAAATTAAGGTGAATTCATGGTTCCTTTTCCCACATAATGTAACCGGTAGTGTTTATGATGAAAAAAAAATAAAAAAAATAATTATGTGATCGGTATCGGTATCGGCAGTAAAAAAACTGATCGGCACATCTCTAATACATACTGTAACCGTTTTGCAAAACAAACTTGTATTTCCATCTTTACAATATGGATTTTTCTTGTGAGAATCAACTGTATTGATCAACCTTCACATGGTTCTGTGCTTCTACTGATAACTGTCCACTGAGGCCATTTGACCAAATAGTGAATTTATATTTAGAGGTAACAAGGTTTGTGTTCGACAAGCCGTTTTAACACAACTTTAGATAAGAACCTTTGTGTTAGTACTGTGTTGAATAGTTGCATCAACTTGAGTTTAATTTATCCAAATTAAAGCACCGAAGCTCATAAGTTTATCATACTTATATGTTTTAAAACACAGAAACACCGATTATCAATCCAACAGAGGTCTGGTGGTACGTATTTATTTTCCATTACATTCAGTAAGTTTCCTAACTGAGTGAAGACTAAAATCACTACTGTGTTTATTCTTTGGGTTTCCAATCCTTTTCATAAATTATTTTTGGGATTTTGTTTCTAATGTCCTGTTTTTCTGATGCAATGAATATTGTAAGGCATCTGTGAAGTCCCATTCAAAGGACTTATCTGTTTTATCGTCTAGGAAAAAGTAATTTTGGTGTTTCAGACTCACATTGTAGCATGAGTGCTGAGAAACTTTCATCTCATCTTAATCTCTTGTTGTCTTCAAATAACATCAACAACAAAAGTCTAAAAAAGACGAAATAATAAAGTATGGCTCCATATTAGAAAATCATGCATCATTCAATAACATTGGTGAATTTTGTCATGTTAGAATCTGCAGTAAATAACACTTAAAAACATTTGTTTTCATAGCAAACATAAACCTCACAAAAAAAATCATATATTTCATCTCAACAACAAGGTTCCATTTAAAATGTGTCCTCTGCTTTTTTGGAAAATTCAATCCAAGATGGCCGACTTCCTGTTTGTTGTGGAGCATTGGATACAAGTGTATCAAATGTCATACTTTTAGTGAGTTTTCTTTGAAAAGCCAATTCGCTTGTGAGACGAATACAACAGATACATTAGGCCCAATTAAATGAGGTAAAACTTTCTAAAATTGCCTTATTTTATTATTGCGAAAGCGATTATTTTACATATATTGCAAAAACACAAAATCTCAACAACAGTTTTTGTCAAGATATAGGAGCTTGTTTTAAGTAAATAATTCCTTAATCTTGATGAAAACGTTCTAGTCCGAATTTTTCCATTTGTGAAATAATCTGCCATTGGAATAAGTACTTTTTTATTCATACCAAGGAATTAATGACTTAAAACAAACTGAAATGTTAGTTTTTTAAATTTAATTCAAGTGTATTTGCACGGGAAACTAGACCAAAAATACTCGATGAGATTTTGTGGCTTTCTACTTAACAGCACCTGTAAACTTAAAACACTAAGACTGGCATCAGTCCGTGTTAGACGAGATGATAAGGAGCCATTAAACATGTTCTGTCATGCAATATAAGCCAATTACTGGACCCCATTCCTTCTGAACTGAGAGCTAGAGAAAGAAGCTAGCTTTAATCTTTGTGATAAAGGAGGGTTTTGGATCTGAGTCGAAGCTTTTCTCATCATCATCTGCTGCATTTAAATTAAGCATATGGAGAAAATGTGGTTACGGCTCAGAGATATAATCAATCTGTCGTCTCATTCTTCAAAAGTAACTTCAAAGACAAACTAAAAGCTAAAAAAAAAAAAAAAAAATGGAATAAGTTTTGGCCGACAAAAACAGGAGTGCAATCTCAGAGGGAAACCTTCTGTGTTGCTGTGCCAAATCTAAATGTGTTAGATTAATTATTTACCCCAAATAAAACTGGAACAAAACAAGCTGCTGGAGAATGGAAGGCAAATCCTTAACTGAGTCGAAGCTGAGAGTGTTTTTTTTTTTTTTCTTTCACAAGCTTATAAAGCAGAAACCCAAGAAACAACCTTTAATTGAATTCCGGCTGTGAAAACACGATTTAAAACATTTGTTAGATTTTAAACATTCACTCTGAGTAATTCACAAGTTAGACATGTTGCGTGTAAAGTTTGTAAAGGCTGCAGGAATGTTTTTGATCTACCTAAATATCAGAGATGAGGACTCTGAAAACACATCACTACACCTCCAGCCTGCACCTCCGTTCTAATGTGTTATTTATAAGGCGGAGCGCCAAAGCAAAGGCTTTTACTGGATTTCTGAAGGTTATGACTGCAGCTCCTTCACCCACTAACTTGATAATGAAGCAAACTCCTGGGAAAATCACCTCTGCCTGAAAACATGTGAGAAAACATATGATACTTGGCAATGCTTTGTACCAACACCAGACTCAAATAAATAATACAAAAAAAAAATCAAAGCTGGGTTTCAAAAGATGTTTGGGAAAAAAACAGAGGTTAAGAAAATACATGAAAAACCAAGTAGAGACCTGTTATTCTACGTTAAATCTAACAAACACAATTAAATCCAGTTGCTTACACTATAAAAAGAGATTTTCTTTCTCGCTGCCTGATGTTTTCTGGTTTTGGATTTAGGATTACCTAAATAATCTTTAGTTCATAGATACAAGAAATATTACCAAATATTAGATTATTTAATTAATCGATTTGGTAACACTTTATTTGAAGGGGTGTGCATAAATCCGGCGTCACTTTGTCATAAACATGACATAACGGTCATTATCATAAAGGAGTTTTAGTGAATGTTTATGACTGCTGTCATGAAATCCGGTAAACAATGACACTTTTAATACAAAGTTGACTCTTTTAATTGACTTTTAATGTAAGTTTTAAATAAACAATTCAAAGTTACTTAGCACTGTTTTATCAAATAATGCTAAGTTGACACGTTTGATGCACTTTTAATGCAACTTTTAATGTATATTTGCATTAAAGGGTCATCATTTACCGTCATAAACATTCATGAAAACTCCTTAAATCTTTGTCAACACTTTGGTTTTGTACAAGTCTTGGTGTTTTTGCCCCTAACTGAAAACTTAACTTTTAAAATGTGTCATATAAGCTGTATTTCTATTAAATTGGCACAAATCTTTGTCTATGTTCCTCTAATGTCGAAAAAAACACAATTTTGCGATTGGAGTGTTTGCATTAAATGAGAAATTAAATTAAAATCACACGTGAATAAGCTTGTTCATGCAATAAGTCACTAGTACTGATTATTAATGCTATTTGACTCTGAGCTGATTGTAATGATTTTTGGCTTTAATTCAACAATTTTTGATACTTTTTAAGGACATTTTAATAAACGCAGGATCTCCAAGTCCTTTTCTGCTGTGGGCGGTGTAACAAACTGCAAACACCCAAAGACCTGTTTTGATAACAAATGTTGCTGGACGATAAATTGTCCCAGAAGGTATTGCAATAAACGATAATATTGTTGTTTTGAGACCAGTTTCAAGTATCATTATTTTGCAAGAACACATTCTCAAAGGCAAATAAACTTTAAATTCTAATGAATGTTTAACGCTGGAACTGGGAAACATTTTCAATATCCAAAAAAAATAAACAAAACAACAGAAACAGCAAATGAAATCAATCATGAAGTAACCAAAGAGCGAGTTGAGACCAAAACACCAGACTGAAGACTTTTGTCATCCAGTTTTTGGTAGAAAGGGAGAAAAGAGAAATCATGCAAATGGAAATTATTCATCTCCTTTCAATTTCTCATGTGATTAATTGATTTATTGTTTATTTTGACAAGCCTAAACACCACATAGCTTTATATTGGCAGACCTTTTTATACATAGAAATAGATAGAAAACTCAGTTGTTTCTTCTTCTTCTCCTCGAAGCTTCAGCTTCTCTTTTACTATGAAAAAAAAAATAAAATCTCTTCATCGCTTTTCTCTTTCACGCAATTGGCCGAGTGGTTGGGCAGCAGGTCTCCAACAGCCTGCAGCTGCTGCTGTGAATATAAAACAGAGTCAAAGATCATTGATCACCAGCTCTGTCCTTCTGGAATTCATCACAAATTCAAGTGTGGACAAAAAGCAGAGCTGAGCCTCGTATCGTTGAAAACATCTACAGCCTTCAGCACCGCCCTCACTTTTCTTCCTCTGTTCTTTCTATCACTTGCCTGGGGTTGTTCCTTCTGTTATGTTCCACATACAGTATGGATATGTGGTGTAACATTTCTTTACTTTTCATTTTCCTTAAGTTAATTGAGTGTCTTCGTAGCTAATTGGTGTTTTGTAACTTATGCTTGGTTTTTTTTCTGGATGAAATGTAAAGATGCAAATCATAGTGGATCTGGATGAAACAATATTGTGAGTTTTTGTTTTTATGTCTACAGGCAGAGGTGGGCAGATTACCCCAAAAAAATTTTACTCAAGTAAGAGTAGCGATACTTTAACATAAATGTACTGGAGTAAAAGTGAAAAGAAGCCAAGAAATTACTCAAGTAAGAGCAAAAAAGTATCTGGTAAAAAGTCTACTCAAATACTGAGCAACTGATCAAGTTATCAATCAATTAATATTTATTACATCATCAGATGGACCAAAATATAAAGTTAAGTGGAAATTTTGGTAAGTAATAAAAAATAACAAAATCAGACAAAATAAAATGTTTCCAAATCAGTTTCTTTCAATAAAAAAACTTTAACAAAAACTGCAGGTGTGTGTCTGTGTTGCTGAATTTTTGGTTAAAACATGTTTGTTTTCTATTCTCTGGGTAGAAAATCCAGAAATTTTACTCAAGTGAGAGTGGAAATACTTCATTAAAAAAATGAGCTCAAGTAAAAGTAAAAAGTACAGCGCAGTAAAAATACTCCTAACAGTAAATTTAGAAGAAAAGAAAATTACTCAAGTAAACGTAACCAGACTCTGTGTACAGGTCTCTTTCTCTGTGTGTTTTGCTTTTAACTGGTTTCATAACTTATTTCTGTTTTTCTTTCTTGGAAGAAGAAAAACTGTCATCTGTCAGGTTGACAGTTTGATCCCGGCATTTTAGTAACATATGCAGAAGTGAACCTTGATCAAGGCACTTTGGCCTCAATCTGCTGGTCACTGTGTGGTTTGGTTGTCTGTGAGCTGCAGCATAAAAGGCCTTTTGGGTGGTCAACACATTTAAAGCAAAGCACTGGACATTTTTGGTCCAGATTTTCTGTTTTCACACATTTCATTTCAATATTCGACTCCATCTTATCACTAAAAATAAGGTTTAATGTGTCCGAAGTCAGGAATAAAAGAAGCGAAAGAGTTTCAGAGATGAAACATTAACACAATAACAAAAACTGAAATTGAGAAAACATTTTCAATAACTGAAACAAATCATGCGTTTATAAAACTGATTAAAACATACTGAAATTATAGATATAATATCCTTTGTTTTTGTGTTTATGAATCTATTTATTAGCCTTTTGCACTGATGTGAAATAGATTTTTTATGTTAGCTGTCGGCAAATTACGATGCTCCGTAATCCTAAGGGCGGCGTTTACGCTACTCAGCAAAATGGCTGCAGCAAAATTAAGATAAAACGCCAGAAAATGTAATTTAATATGTATCTTCTGTTGGGTATTCATTACCCAATCGATGTATACATAATCAAACAAAATACTTTTTTCTTAATTCTGCAATTAGAAATTAACCAAAGTATGAAAAAATGAAAACTAAACAATATTTAACTAATAAAAACTAGCAAACACACCCTAAAAACTACTTGAGTTAGTCAAAAAGTTAACAAAATAAAACTAAACTACAATGAAAAACCCACAAACTATTACAACCTTTCTAAACACCCAACCAGAGCAGATGAATAAAAGCTTAAAAACTGACTGAGTCAGATTCTCCTCTTTCTCTCTCACCTCATTTCTATGCAGCTCTTCTCTCCGCTTTTCAGACGTCCACTCTGCATCTCCTTGTAGCTGTTTTCTTTCTTTTCTTTTCTTTTTTAGATGTTTCTATGGCAAAGCAAAAACACTCCATTAGTGACAAATGTGTCGCTTCACCACGGGGATCATTTGAATCGCAGGTTCACAACCTAAAAGAGGGTTTTGACCAGCAAACTTGGCAGGCCTGAAACAGAAATTCCTCCTCAGTGGCTCAGATAGAGGAGCGAGTACTTTAGTGATGCTTGGTCCAACGGAGCTGAATGAGCGTCCAAATGAAAACAACTTGGAAGGAGTTCATCCACTGCTTCGGTTTGGCTGTTTCACTTAATAAACTGTCAAAATGTTTACAAACATCTAAATAAGTTGGAGGATTTTCAGGAAATACTTCACAGGGTTCATCCGCAGCCTGGAAAAGAATATTAATTAGGGCAGGATAATTATCGGAAAAGTGTTTATTGAACGCAGTGAAATGTGAATGTTGCCAGAGAAGCAGCATTCAGCTTCTATCCACCACAAGTCTGGAACAAACACCAGAAAACTAGAATGGTTAAAAACTCATCTTTGATAAGTAGCATGTGGGAAACTGATGAACATATCTGATGTGTGTATGATTTAGATCAGTGGGTCTTAACCTTTTTTAAGGTACCGAACCCCCCAGTTTCATATGCGCATTCACTGAACCCTTCTGTAGTGATAAATAAAATATTATTTTTTTCCCCCCTTGAATAGGGGTTGGGTCACCCCTATTCAAGACATAGGGGTGACCCAACTAGAGTCTAGTTGGCTGTAGTTGGCTCTAGTGACCCAACTAGAGCCTAGTTGGGTCACCCCATGATCACTAAGTCTTCCTAAAAAGTGGAGTCTCTGAGAACAGTTCTTCAAAATATAGTCAGTGTTTTCAGCAAAGTTGAGGTGACTGTCCAGAAACGACCCAAGGTATTTAAAATTTGAAACAGTTTCAACAGGTTGGCCATCGAGAGAAACTGGAACCACTTTAAGGTCTTGTTTAGATCATTTAATTAGCTCTACATTCTTAAGAGAATGAAAAATTTATAATAAATAATAAAGACTTTGTGGTATTCTGATTTAGTAATGTAATTATATTAGTTGTGTTACCACCCCCACGCCACTAGAGGCAGTACCAACCCCGAAAAGATGCGAGTAAGGAGCAGATTTAGAAGTACACCGAAAGCTACAGAATTTGGTAAAAACTGTGAGCTTTGCTGAAGTAATTAAAGACACAAGTTGATATACATGCTGAGAGTCGAACTCCTTCAATCAGAGCTCCTCCGCAGCTCTGATTGGCTCAGCAATGTAACGTGATCCTCTGATTGGCTCAGCAATGTAACGTGATCCTCTGCGTTAAGTGGTGTGTCATCACGACTTTACACAAGTGTGTCTTTACCTCGACGGTAGAGGCTCCGCCGAACCCCTGAGACCGACTCACCGAACCCCTGGGGTTCGATCGAACCAGGTTAAGAACCACTGATTTAGATGATGGCAAAATGTACGGTTTGCTGCTTTATTACTGCTATTATCTGAAGTTTTAAAGTTTATAAAACACTATTCACTGGGTGTTCATTGATTGAGCAGCTGTTTAGCCAGTCTCTCTTTAAAAAATAAAGCAGTAGGGTTTAATTTGGCTCCATTCCTGCAATCTGCATGCCTGCAGTCTGGACACTAAACCACTTATTACATCTCTGCTGTCACGTTTTTCCTGCTTATTTTGACGTATTCATTGCTGCTATTCAAGCGTTCTGCGGTTTGTGTGCTCAGTTACAGAGACGAGGCGACAAGAAACAGAAACAGAAAACCTGATGAAGTGGCTTCTCATTAAAGAACCGGCTGAGAACGCCATGGCCTGTCTGGGAGAAGGTCAGACACAAACATCCTCACTGTGGCTGGCATCTGTTATTAGCCTCACTCATTAGGTGTCGTTTTGCTCATGTTGACAATGACCGGAAAGTAGAAAAGCAACATTCACCTAACGTTAAGGTGTCCTCTAATTGACTGTTTGCAACTATATCACAACTATGTCCGCCATGATGTAAGTGAGGGACGGGAGTATTGATCAGAGCGACTCACCCAACACTTCGTACCTTGGCTCCATTGTAGCTTGGCGCCGTTCTTTTGCTGTGTTCCTGAAGTTTTCAATCTTCATTTTGCAAACAGCGAGGCTCATGTCGAGCTTCCTGGGAATTCAGTAAAAAAGAAAATGAGTCCAAATGTTTACCTCTAATGAATCGCTGGTTGAATCGCTCTCTTTTAATTATTGTGGTGCTTTCCGCGCATAAGTATGTTAGCAATAGCTTTGGCTAAGCAATTTCTCACTAAAAAATTAACTGAATTGTATTTTTATTAACATTTTCTATTTCATGCATTTATTTCAGTAGCTTATGTACATACTTTTTATTCAAAGCAGCCCTACTCTGTACCTAACGTAACATGTCCAGGGTTTCTCCCAGTGTATTATAAGCCTGGCGGGCCACCAGGCTTTACTTGTGCCCCCGCCAGGCTAAGTATTGCTTATTTTTTTAAAGTCTTTTAAAATGTTTGCCTTTTTAAGAATTTATAGTTGGTGTTAATGTATTAATCTTCCAATGCTTTAATAACACATAATTATCAGTTGATATTTTAAAATTTCCTGTCAATTTTAAACAGTTTTTAACTCAAAAACACGACGGGCTGCTGGATGAATGACTGCCTTAGCACCCAACCACCGGGCTTAGCAAGTTTTCTTGATAACCTTGATATCTGAACTACGGCTGAAACAACTCCTCGAGTAATTCGAGTACCTTGATTATTAAAATTCCTCGAGGAAAATTTACCTGCCTCGAAGCTTCATGAATTTATACTTTGTTATTTATTATTTATTATTTAGTGCACCGTGTTCCGGGCGAAACATTATTTGCGGTGTGCAGAGCTCTCACTTCCGCCTCTGAGTTGTTGACGAAAGCTAAGTGTTAGCGGCATAACGTCCAATCTTCAAGTTCGGCCTGTGGGGATTTTATTGATTGATTATAATGCCCGGGTTTTCATCGTTTTTCTGGGACCAACAAGCTTCCTTAAAATGACTGGAGCGATGCCTGGAGTTCGGCAGCCTTTCTCCTCCGGGATCTGCTGGTTCAGAGCGAACGGTGGGAAGACGCTGCGGAGTATTTATACAGGTGAGCGGATAGACTGAACACGGCGGGCGGCTGAGTAGTTGATGATTACAGTGTAAGTGTAGCTTTACGGACGAACCGCACAATAAATTTCATATCACCCCGGTCTCAACAGTGGCGGAAATCATCATGGCGGTACATGGCTGGTCGATGAGTTTCTGAGTGTGATGAACCGCAAATATCCCGTATTGCTCCCCCCGCCCGCGCGTTCTTACATTCGTCCCCTGGTCTACCGGTCCCCGGACTTACATTCGTCTGTCCCCTGGTCTATTTCCTCCCATCCTCCCCCATCTTACTGTCGTTTGCTCGCCTGCCCCCCACCCACCCAAGCTCCCCACTCCAGGCGACATTTCCCGTATTCTCAATCCCAAAGCTGGACAAGGTCAGAGTTCATCTATGAGAATCCTTGTTAAATGGCGTTTTAACTAAAACTCTGAGGTGTGAGACGTTTAACTCAAGTCCTACAAGGGGTGCTAGTTTAAATGTTTTTATCTTTTTTAACCTTTTTTTTCTTTTTCTTTAAAAAAATAAAATTCTCTTTGTCTTTGTAACTGTTTATTCACTGTCACATGCTGTTTTTATTTTAATTATGTAAAGCACTTTGAAATGCCTTGCTGCTGAAATGTGCTATACAAATAAAATTTGATTGATTGATTGATTGATTGATTGATTGATTGATTGATTGATTGATTGATTGATTGATTGATTGATTGATTGATTGATTGATTGATCTATTAAAGAACACATGAAAACATGCACTTAAAGCTGGATCATAGACATTTTTTATAAGTGTATTTGTGAACCTGGCTCTTTATTATTAAATTGAATATAATTTCAGATTTTTGTACAACTTTTCTTCAGGTTAACTTAGAAAGTGAGCTGTTACTGTTACAGGTTAGTTTTCTAAACTACAAAAAAGTAACCGTTAGGGAAGCTCAAATATGGAAAAATGGACTGATATCCGATAATAACACTGGTGTTATTGAAGATTTACCAATATTTTATTTTATAATTTTTTTTATCCGATTACTCGATTAATCATAAGAATAATTGATAGATTACTCGACTACTAAAATATTTGTTTACAGCAGCCCTAATCTGAACCCTTTTTCAGTAAAAAATTGAATGGCCGGTTACTTTGGAAACATTCTCTCTCAAATGAAATGAAATGACATCAAACTTATATAACGCTTTATTACGACGCTTTAAATGAAACCATTTCACTTTGTTTCAGTTGCGTCCTTTATTCCCTCTAAATGTAACATTTTTAATTTGGATCTACACAATTAGCCGCTTAGTAATTGGAGCACATTTTCCAAACACATCCCAACATGTAAAGAAATCATTTCTGTGTCTCTGACTTTATGTGTCGCTGCCTGTGTCTGAACTAATCCGTCACGTTTTCCCCGGCGTCGTGAAGCCTGCAGTCTGATCGCGTCTGATTCTTTGTTTCGTTTTCAGAACATTGCTTTCTCTGTGTGTGGAACATCTGCAGACCGTCTAAGTGTGTGATGGCCATGTTGAGTGTGCGTTATCTGATTCCCACGCTGCGCTGGCTCTCAACAGGTTTTTTTTTTTTTATCATCTCATTGCATTTGCCATCCACACTGTCAGTGGCTCTTCATTATCTGATCCCCCTGCTAACTCTCGGCATGCCCCCCTCGCCTTTCTCCGTCTTCACGACTCTTTTCTTGACCGTGTGTTATCGACTCCAGGCTTTTTCTCTCCAAATGCGTTCACTTGATATTCTGCCCCAGACCTGATGTGTTGAATGTGACTCCTTCACCTCATCCCCGGGCATTTCTGTGTTACACAAATTGGTCCGAAGCCCCCCGCTGCGTGGAGAACGGCGGCTGCTTCGATCGGAGAATATTCAGTTATGACTCGCACAAAGCCAGCCGCCAGCTGTGCGGCACGACTTTTACCGAGTTTCCAGAAAATCTAAGATTTTTCCGTCTGTTCTTGTTGGTGATCGAGAAAATGAGGTTGCAAACTAACGGCTAAAAAAATTAAAGTTTGACAAACAAAACGTTTTGTTCTTTAATTCACTTGTAACAAGCTTCGTGTCATCTGAAGAAAGAAAAAAGTGTTTTTACGGTATATCAGCGACAGTTGGAGAGAACAAGTTTGGTTTCAGACGTTTGTAAACGTAAGGACATTCTACACAGGAAACCTTTAAGCCAGTGGTTCTTAACCTGGTTCGATCGAACCCCAGGGGTTCGGTGAGTCGGTCTCAGGGGTTCGGCGGAGCCTCTGCCGCGGAGGTAAAGACACACTTGTGTAAAGTCGTGATGACGCCCCGCTTTGCCGTGACTTGCTGCAGAGGATCACGTTACATTGCTTAGCCAATCAGAGGATCACGTTACATTGCTTAGCCAATCAGAGGATCACGTTACATTGCTTAGCCAATCAGTGCTGCGGAGGAGCCCTGATTGAAGGAGCTCCACTCAGCATGGATTTGAACGTGTGTCTTTAATTCAGCAAAGCTCACAGTTTTTACCAAATTCTGTAGCTTTCGGTGTACTTCTAAATCTGCTCCATAGTCTCATCTTTTTGGGGTTGGTACTGCCTCTAGTGGCGTGGGGGTGGTAACACAACTAATATGATTACATTACTAAATCAGAACACCGCAAAGTCTTTATTATTATAAATTTTTCATTCTCTTAAGAATGTAGAGCTAATTAAATTACCTTAAAGTGGTTCCAGTTTCTCTCGATGGCCAACCTGTTGAAACTGTTTCAAATTTTAAAAACCTTGGGTCGTTCCTGGACAGTCACCTCAACTTTGCTGAAAACACTGACTATATTTTGAAGAACTGATCTCAGAGACTCCACCTTTTAGGAAGACTTAGTGATCATGGGGTGACCCAACTAGACTCTAGTTGGGTCACCCCTATGACTTGAATTTGAGAGGGAAAAATCATATTTTATTTATCACTACAGAAGGGTTCAGTGATTGAGCATATGAAACTGATGGGTTCGGTACCTCAAAAAAGGTTAAGAACCACTGGTCTAAGCTGTTTCTACAGTTGTTTCATCTTTCAGAGTAGGAAAGTATTTATTTATAGAAATGTAGGAATAACGGCATGAAGTTATATTAAATTTTGTTATGTTAAATAGGAGAAATTAGTTCACAGTTACCTAATAAATGACGTCAAACCATGGCTGTTCTAGTTTCAGACAAACGAGAGCGGTAAGTTGTGTTTTGGGGGAAACTTCTGTGCATTTAAACAGATTAAAAAAAATTTGTGATTGGTTGACTTAGGTTATATAATATGCCCAATTTAATGCCCAACTCAAGATGAAGAACTGTTTTATACAACGTCGAGCTGATAAAGTGACAATCCGAGCTTTTTATGATGGTGTTGCTCACCATGGTGGCAGAGGAGATCTAATCAGTTGTCAGGCTTTTAAGAATTGATATTTAATTGGAAAAATGAACTGCAGAGCATTGGTTAGTCAGTGTTTTTACCTGTACAGATTGCTGAGTGGGAATTTAGCAAGGTAGGCCCAGATAACTTAGTGCTAGCGTGTACCAGCTACCACACCATCTGTAGCCAGAAAAAATCAACACTGCCTTCTTTCTGCTCATGTTCAGGTTTCAGCTTTCGTTTAAGTTTGTCCACTCTGAGCTTCTGTATCAAAGAATATTTAAATAAAGCTCCCAAGAAGTCCTCTTCTAACATTTGACGCTCTTCAGATGTTGTCCGAACAGCTTCTGGCAGCAGAGATGTCATTTGCAATCATTGAGGATTTTAGCTTTTTCTTTTGACTTTGTACTTATTTTAAAATCATTAGACATACCAGTTGGATAAACATAAAACCTTCTAGCAGAGTTGGGTAGTAAGTAGTTACATCTGCTCAATTACATTTACTTCTTTGAAAAGAGTCAAATAAAAGTTTGGAGTATTTTTACTGCGCTGTACTTTTTATTTTTACTTTAGTGATTTTATTATGAAGTATTTCTATTCTTACTTGAGTAAAATTTCTGGATTTTCTACCCACTGAGTGAAAAACAAACATGTTTTAACCAAACATTCACCAGACACACACCTGCAGTTTTGGTTAAATTTTCAAAAGTTTGTAAACATTTTATTTTGCCTGATTTTATTTTATTTTTCTTATATGAATTATTGTCATTTTCATCCTTAAAAAAAATAAATTTACACTTAACCCTTTATTGGCTATAGTGGCTTTTATTTGATAGTTAGTTGACAGGAAAGTGGGTAATGAGAGACGGGGAAGACATGCGGCAAAGAACACCAGGCCGGGAATCAAACCTGCGACAGCCGCGTCGAGGACTGAGGCCTCCATATGTGGGTTGTGCTTAACCCCTAGCCACCATTTCACACCCATTTCCACTTAACCCTTGAGTTTACAAATGGGATCCAACCGACCCCACACACGTAAAACTTGAATCATTTTGCCACAGTCCTCCACGTTTGCTTCAGTACTCGCACACACAAGGGTTAACTTTATATTTTCTTTGTCTGATGATGTAATTTGTAAGTAAATGATTGATAAGTGGATCAGTTATTCAGCACTTGAGTAGACTTTTTACCAAATACTTTTTTTTCTCCTACTTGAGTAATTTACTGGACGGCTACTTTTTACTTGAGTACAATTTTTGGGTACTCTACCCACGTCTACCTTCTCACAGCATCAAATATGACACAAAAAAACAACTAAATGTAATAAAACTGATTTATTTTTTCTGTCTTATTCATCTTTGCAAATGTATTAAATGTTACAAAGAGTTTTTTTTCCAAGTTGCTTCTTTCCTTTTTGTTGTTTTTTCACAGCAGCTTAAAGAACACCAGTTTTCTGTTCATAGGAAAACAACACATTGATACAGAAATCTGCTGAACGCAGATAACAGATTAACTCCACAGATTAGTGAACAGCAGCGTAATTTGGAAGACCACTCAACTGAGACACATAATGGAGTTTCTAGGCAACTTCATATTTCTGACACAAAGAATGAATCTGTTTTTTAAATTTGCCATTCCCTGCTAACAAACGATGCAATAAATTATATTTCTTTGGCACAGTTTTAATCACATATCCTTACTCTGAATGCCTAATGCATGTTGCAGATGTTATTAAAAAAAACTGTGACCTGAGTTTTAAACTTGTTTTTTAGTTTTCACTGTTGATCTGGTGAACTTACAGAAACAGATTATTAAAAAAAAAAAAAAAAAAAGTTAGAGCTGCTTGAAGTTTATTCATTGATTGCTTTGGTTTTTCATCTCCTTCTTGTCTCCATGGGCTTCATCTGACGCATCCTGATGTTCCGCAGAAATGTGTCTGAAAGGTGCAAATGAAAGTATTATTTGTTATGAATCTTTGACTTTTTCAAATTCTTTCCATGATGTTCAACTAAAACATTTCACTTCTTTTTAAGCTGTTTTGTTAGGTCACATTCACACTGCAGCCTGAAGTGACCCAAATACATTTTTTTTTTCTTTTGCGTGTTCGTTCACACTTCCAAATAAATGTGACTTGTATGTGATCTCCAGTGTAAACTGCAAACGACCTGAAAGTGTCCCACATGCGCAGTAGAGGGCGCAATAACGTCACACATAGAGAGCGTGCTCAGTGTTTTGCCAAGAAGAAGAAGTGCTCAGTGTTTGCAGAAATAAACATGGATGCTAATGTTCCATGTTTAGCATCCATGGATCATTAGCAACCATGGATGCTAATCTTACAATTTTGAAATTGTTTTCCGATCGGAGCCAGCATATTAACAACTTAACCCTCATTATCTATCGTCCGCATTATCGTCCACCATGGTTGTTGTTTTCCTCCCTTCTCCCACGTTGTCATAACGCAGAATAATGATGCTTGTCGAGTGTCAACGATGTTCAGGTCCTGGCCATTCAGACTCAGGTCACATTTGAAAGATTTGATTCATATCGGATATCCAAATGCCGAAAAAAATCTAACCTGTGTTGTACAGACTGTCATGGAAAGATCAGATACAGGTCGCATTAAGTCGAAAAAATCGAAATTGAGTCACTTCAGGCTGCAGTGTGAACGAGGCCTTTGTGTGATGTTATTGCGTCCTTTACTGCGCATGCCGGGAGACTTTCAGGTCATTTGCGGTTCACACAGGAGATCCCATACAAGTTGGATATTTTTTGAACCACGCCAAAAAATACGTCAGATTTCACCAAAAAAATCTGAATTTAGCATTAAGGCCTGCAGTGTGAACGTAGCCTTAGAGAAAGTTTGATTCTTTGTTGTTTTTTGTTTTGTTTTGAAAACACACTAGCAGGTTTTTAATAAGTTAAGATAATAATTGGTGAAGTTGGGGAAACTTTGCCAACCCGTAGATTGGAAGCTACATCAGAAAGCATCCCGTTTTATTTGACTGAACTCCTGTTGGTGATTTCATCAAAGCTGCTGGGGGTTTTTTTACCATCAGAATCTACTTACTGCACTGGATCTTTGCCGAGTCCTGCATCATTTCAAGCAGCTCAAACTCTTTCAGCCTGATGCACAGCTCGCAGATTTCGTCCTCGTCGCTCCACGAAGCCGAGCCGGGATCCTCTGCTGTCACGACAAAGGCGTCCAGAGGCCGGTAATCAGGAATCTTCAGGAGCAGGTTTGAAGCCTGGCAGGCGGACGGCGCTTCGGCCCGCTGACCAGTCGAGCAGATCCAGTTAATGGAGCCGGTTTTACTCCGGGCGTCTCGCCTGGCGCTGATGGGCAGTGAGTTGATCTGTTTCAGTTTGGTGTCGAAAACAGAACGAATGCTGTGGATCTCCATCTTGTCATGGATGGAGGGGAAGTAATTGCCAGCAGCCATTTTCCTCAAGGTGCATTTGTTTTGTTTGGATTTAAACTGGACTGAACCCAGCTTCAAATGTTCTAGAACCAGGAGGGTTTCCAACCCTCAACAGCACAATACCAAATGATGGTGAATTTCAGAAAATACCCCCAAAATCCTTTATTTTTACTTTTTTACTGCTTAATCATAAATGTACATAAGCTATAATGGAAAATTTACCAGATTTCAATTAGACAAATATCAATCATTTCTATTGAAGTGATTTCATTATTATTTTATTTTATCTTTTAATTGATTTTTGTGGATTTTGTAGAGTTTTTGAGTGCAGAGAAAGGCGCCTAAAAATAAAATATTATATTTATTAATTATATATATATATAATTATATTATTAATATTATTGTTGTTATTTATTTAAAAAACTAGAGGTCAGAATGAATATTAAAAGCAATTGTACTCCATTAACAGAGATTCAGGTGTGAAAAAATTGTTGTGATGAGTTAAAACTGTGTTTTTTACTCTAAATAAAAAAATTTACAAAAATAATTTGCTAAACAAATACACTAAAAAAAGAGAATGGATCGCCAACTTTAAAAAAACTCATTTAATTTGTTACATTGAGTTTGGCAAACTTACTATATTTACATTTGTTTAACATGACAACTTTATGAAGATAATATAGTTGGATAAACTTAATGTGATTACTTGTGACAAATTATTTACATTTTTTTTATTTGGATCACCTGTTTTCTTTTTTTAGTGTAAGGTTTGATTTTGTTTTCTTTCATGAGTTTTTCTACACATGTAGAAAACACATGTGTTAAAAAAGTGCACTTTGTTGGAATTCCCTTGGAAGTATGTTTTAGAAAATATACATAAAGTGCAATAAAAACCTTTTTCGGTCTACACTTTGTGTTCTTACATTGACAGGAATCTAAATATTGTTTATTTATGTACTAGTTTTGTCTTGTGTTTCTTTCAATATTGTGTGTTCTTTCTTTTTTGACTTGCGGATGGAAACGTAAAAAATTATAGACACATAAACTAATTATTATAAATGGTGAAAAAGGATGTGATGAGAAACTGAAGTTGTTTTGGCTTGTAAAATTTAATAAATACATTAAACCACTTTATTTTCTGTAAAGTGGTTAGAAATGGCAATAAATCAATGTCTGTGCTGTGTATATATTTTCCTCCTTTTGTTGGTTTTTATAGTTTTGGTCAGGCTGCTTAAATATTATATTATTTTACACTTAGCAAAGCATGAGTCAACGTCATGTTGAGTTAGAGGTTGAAGCAATGCTTTTTAAAACTATTCCTCCTGTGTCAACTCAAAAGGGCTGAAAGCTGAAGAAAATCAAAATGGGCTCAATATGAATCAGCTATTAGATTCATTTTAAGAATGAACTGGATTTATTGAACCGTATTACTTTATTAGTTTGATGCATATGAGTATGTAAACTTACACAATCAAAAATTAACATTGATAATTTGCATTTAGTCCTCGTTAGCAAGCTAAATATTTAGCTTCAAGATGAGCAGTTATCGAGCTAAATAAGCTAGCAAGCTAAACATTTAGTTTACGAACGAAATTTTTAGCTTCAAACTATTTGGTTAACAAACTAAATATTTATTTAGTGTAATATTCCGTTTGAAACTAAGTATTTAGCTTTCAACTATTTAGCTCGGAGCAAAACAAGACTAGCTATCACACAAATTCACTTGCTGATAACCGGAAATGGACTATCAAAATAAAAGCTGGGTCAACTGTTGCTGGTGAACTGGCGCTGTCACTGTCGCTTTACATCCATGGGTAAACGTTTGTATTGCCATTAAAATGCCTAATCTGTTTTAAACTAAAATATTCTACATGTCGAGAGGAAAAGAAATAATTATTTAGAGGTGACATTAGCAACACTAGCTAGCTACTTTATTTCGGTTGTCCACTTCCCCTTATCGACAAGCCAATTTGCATATTAGCTAACTAAATAGTTCATTTCAAGCTCAATATTTAGCTGCAAATTATATATTTAGTTTGAAGGTAAATGTTTTGTGCTAGCTAAATACTTTTTGAAGTCACATGTTTAGCTTGCTAACTAAATAGTTCGAAGCTAAATATTTAGTTTGCTAATTAAATGTTTATTTGGAAACTGTCATATTCATAAATGAATTAGCAACATAGGGAAAATATAGCTTTAAGAATTAAACCGCCGTTTTTTTTTCTGTTATGAAATCCTAAATAACCCAAATTATTACTGCTAAATTTTGACTGTAACTTTACAAACGTAACCCCAAACCGGAGAGGTTAAAATTACAAATATGTGTTATAAACAGCCTTTACTGTCTTTTTTATAACTAACTCGGCTGTTTTTCAGTTGTTAATACACATTAGCTATGAAAAGATTCACCAAGGAGGGTTATTTTTCCTGTAAGCACATCTTTCCAGGCTTTTGTTGCCCCCAACTGTTTGAACACGTTTACAACCACATTGTTTTAAAAAAAAGTAAATAAATAATTAACTTTTCCAGCTTTTATAAGTTGGTTTATAGGTTTTGTCACCAAGTTCTTAAACTTTAAGACTGTTGTTTCTAAGAAGTAAAGTTTTAATTATTATTTTTGTAATAAAAGGGCGCAGTCCTGCGTAGCTCCGTGTTTTCTCCGGTGGAGGAGGCGTTTCACTCTCTCTCTCTCTCTGTCCATCTCTCTCCTCCCTCCCTGGCTGTCCTCCTCCAGCTGGATCAGAGGAGATCTCAGTCGGAACCAGAGAGGAGAGGCGGTCTGTCGGCATCTCTGCAGCCTCCCCGCCGCTTCACCATGGATCTGCGGACTATAAGGTTGTTTGGGATTACCGCTCGGGTCGCCCTGCTGCTGTGCGGGGTGAGCGGGACAGCAGCGCAAGGTGAGTCCGAGCTCTGCACGTCTTTTTTTTATTTATTTATTTATTTATTTATTTTCCTTTACTTTGTTTCTGGATGGAGGCAAACCGGACTGAAAGAGATTTATTCAGGAGAGTTTTCAGTGCGGAGATTGCAGCGCATTTTGCGCAGCTGGGAGTTTTAACTTCGAGGACAAATCTCATTGATTATCCCGCTAATCCTCATTTGTGTCCTGCAATTACCAGAGTTGCAGTTGTGGTGCAAAGGAGTGCTCTAATCCCTTCCTAGTATCTAATTCCTGCGCGTAAAATTAGTTTAATCTGTTCGCTTTGTGGTTAGTTTGTGCTCACTGCAGCATGAGGGGCATCTTGGGTTTTGCTCCACAAAGCAGGTTGGAGAGGTGAGGCTTCAGGCAATGGCTGTGAATTTGACAGAGTCCGGTTTGACCTGCTGCTGCTGAATCTGAGGCGAAGTGATGCTGTTAACCCTGTCAGTATAAGCAATAAATTGATTAAACGTAAGATAAATTAAAACAAGCTCAATAATTTACATTTGCATTATTTATGGTTTTTTTTTTGTATTTTATGTCTTTGTTTCTACAAAAAAAAAACTGGATGATAAAAGCCTCCAGTCTGATGCTTTAGTTTCAACAAGCCCTTTTTCCTGAAGGTCAAGTTTGTTTATAGAGACTTCATAATTCATTTTATTTCTTGTTTCTGTTATTTTGTTTATTTATTTTGGATATTTTAAATAACTTCCCTTTCCAGTGTTAAATTTTTATCAGAACTTGAGAATGTCTTCTTGTGTTACCATTGTTTGAAAATGGTCTCAAAAACATCAATATTATCCTTTATCATGATAATTTCTGGGACAGAGCCTAGTTGTGGTGCTGATGATCAGAAGGGTTTTCGTTCAGACTCGTCTGTTTTTGCTCCCTTTAACATCCCATGCAGCTCATTTCTTCCTCTGTCGTGATTCTCACCCACCACTCAGCAGCTGCTCTTCATCTCCTTTTCCTGCTCAACCTTAAACATGGGAGTCAAACTCGTTTTCATTTTGGGCCACATCGAGATCACAAATACTCCCAAAGGCCCAGTTGCGCCAGAATGCATTTATAAAAACATCAACAAGCTAATAAAATATTAATAAATAGCTGTTGCTGCATTCAATAACTTTTTCTTTTCACATTGATCACTCGTAGGAAAGCAGTGGTCAGGTTAGCTATGAGGGGGACGAACAGTAAAAGCTGAAGGACGCCAATACTTCTACAGAGTTAAGGCTATAAAACACAACCTAAGCAGAGCAACTCATGCTGTGTTCACACAGCAGATCTTAATTCTCAATTACTATTTTTTGCTGAAATACTACTAGTGCAGTCAAATTTCTGCGCGAACAATTTACAACCCCAAGGCGACCTACATGCAGAAGAAGAATGTTGATGTCACACAGCAGGGCAATGTTTTCAAAAGTAATAATGGACGCTGCCATCTTTGGATCGATTTTTAACGTTTTTTAGCAACGCAAGCCGACAGTATCATCATATGACACAACAAAACACAGGAATAAAAATGACATAGAAATAATAGAAGTGACATTTCAGAAAAATAAAAATGGTATTGGCCAAAATCGGAATCGCGAGGTCGGGCTTTTTAAAGATCAATAATCGGCAATAGGCCAAAAACTGCAATCGGTGCATCTGTAGTATTTTTGGTCTAGTTTTATTCACTTTAACTTTATTTTGGTAAATATACAGCATTTCACAAATTAAACAAAAGCAAAATACTGATTTACAAACACATAATTTACTTAAAAAGGAATTGGCTGACTTGCCTAACCTGTAAGTTATAGTTCAAATATCTTAGTGGGCTTAAAATAATACAAAACTAACTTATAATTAACTTTTCAGATCTTGTTTTAATTCAATAATTCCTTAAACTTATCAAAAAGTTCCACTGGCAGATTATTTCACTTATAAAATGGGAAAAATGTCTTAAAGGTAAATAATCTGCCAGTAGAACAAGTACTTTTTCAATCAATATTCAGGAATTATTGACTTAAAAGAAGCTTTCATAGCTTGCTGAAGTTACTTGTGAGTTAGTTTTTGTCTTATTTCAAGTGTAATACAATATTTGCGCTAGAAACTAGACCAAAAATACAATGTAGGATTTTGTGTTTTTAGTGTTGCCCTCCCACTCCTCAATTATCCACTACTTTGTGTTGTCCTATCATGTAAAATCCCAATATTTCAATAAGCATTGAAGTTTGTGCAAAGTAAATAAATTACAGACTTTTTAAGGCATTACTTTCCGACACTATCGGTGTTAAATCCCTAAACTCAGAGGATCATGAAGTAAAACCTGGACTTGAGTTAAGGAGCGGCTCTGGATTAGAAAGGATCTGTCACTGCTGTGTTTGATTTTCTGCTGCTTTTCCCTCAGAGTGAAGCATCTTCACCTTGATAGATGATCTTGGTGAATGTAGTCAAAGCTGTCTGGAGACTCTCAGAGTTGATTTCTGTCTGTTTCCTCATCCTTCATTTCTCTGTTCTCCCTCCGTGAATAAAACATCTCCAGCTTCAGCTGAAATGTCACCTCCTCTCTCCTTCTTTTCCGCCAGATATTTCTCCTCCCTTCCTGCTTTTTCTTACTTTTTTTATTCTCTTCCTGCTGCATTTCCTTCAAACTGTTTTGTCTCCAGCTCCATCTTTCTTCTCCTTTAACCTGTGAGACATTGTGTCTCTCTCTGTTTCAGGTCTGTACATCACAAAACCTCTCTTCACTGTTGTCTCTAATTCAAAAAGTTCCCTCTAGCTTTTACTCATTTTGATTTTTTATATATAAAAACATATTTCCCTTTCTCCTGTTAATCTTATTTTTCTGGTTCGTTGTAATTTTAAGCTGGTTGGAGATAAAATCTGATGATAAATAGCAGGAAAAAAATCAAGTTGATACAAACAGTGGAGTCCATCTGCTTTATATTTGATTTGTTCCTTTTATTATGTTTTTAATGTTTTTACTTCAGTATTTATTAATACTTTGATGTATGCAAGAAAACTTTCTCCTCACTTACCTTCCTCCTTCCACCCTTCCTTCCTTAATTTCTTCCTCCCTCCTTGCCTTCTATCTTTCCTTTATTCCTTCCTTCTATAGTTCCTTCCTTTTCTCTTTATTTCCTTCTTTCATTTCTTCCTCCTTCACTTCCTTCCTTCATCCCTTATTTCTTTCCGTCCATCAGCTTTTCCTTCCTTCTTTCTTTCCTTCCCTCCCTCCCTTGAATAATCCTTCCTTCCTTTCATCCTTCCTTCCTCCCTTCCTTCTTACCCTCCTTACTCCCTTCTTTCCTTCCACCCATCGCCCTCCCTCCCTCCCTTACTCCCTTCTTTCCTTCCACCCATCGGCCTTCCTTCTTTCCTTCCACCCATCGGCCTTCCTTCCTTCCTTCCTTCCTTCCTTCCTTCCTTCCTTCCTTCCTTCCTTCCTTCCTTCCTTCCTTCCTTCCTTCCTTCCTTCCTTCCTTCTTCCTTCCTCCCTCCCTCCCTTCCTTCCTTCCTTCCTCCTTCCTTCCTTCCTTCCTTCCTTCCTTCCTTCCTTCCTTCCTTCCTTCCTCCTTCCTTCCTTCCTTCCTTCCTCCTTCCTTCCTTCCTTCCTTCCTTCCTTCCTTCCTTCCTTCCTTCCTTCCTTCCTTTCCTTCCTCCCTTCCTCCCTCCCTTCCTTCCTTCCTTCCTTCCTTCCTTCCTTCCTTCCTTCCTTCCTTCCTTCCTTCCTTCCTTCCTTCCTTCCTTCCTTCCTTCCTTCCTTCCTTCCTTCCTTCCTTCCTTCCTTCCTTCCTTCCCTTCCTTCCTTCCTTCCTTCCTTCCTTCCTCCTTCCTTCCTTCCTTCCTTCCTTCCTTCCTTCCTTCCTTCCTTCCTTCCTTCCTTCCTTCCTTCCTTCCTTCCTTCCTTCCTTCCTTCCTTCCTTCCTTCCTTCCTTCCTTCCGAGTTTAATCTCGTTCCAGTAAATCAGCGTTTCAGATTCGCTCTTGGATCAGCGACCAAATGGCAAAACATTTGAAACAAAGTGAAGCTTTAAGCTGCTAAAAACTGAGACTTATTGTTCATTGCTTCTTTTCTTTTTTTTGGCCTGAAAACTTTTGTTGCTAAGTTTTAATCTGTTTCTGTTTGAAGGAACAAGAAATATTTCATGTTTGCTTAAAATGATAATTTGGTGTCATAGTTTAACACACGTCTTGATTCAAATAAATCTGAATAAACACAGAATGTTGGAGAGACCAATGAAAATTGTAAAATATGTAAAATTTAGAAGAAGGAAAATATAAAATACTCAGTTTTCCCAGAATTGCATCGAGAAAAACAACTCCATGTGTTCTTTGTCTCATTATGTTTTATTTAAATATTTCATTAGCTATAAAAGTGAACGAAAAATAAAATATAAGCTCACTTTTTAACACTCCCTCCATTTTTACACAATTTCGCAATCGTAAAAAATCACATAGAATCATCACAACCCTGCAGTTCTTTGCGCTAATGTTTAATTGTGAGTTTAGTTCAATTTTTCCTCAAAATGGTCAAAAACTTCAGGTTTAAGTGAGTAACTCCCACCAGCAGGTGGCAGTATTTCTTACGAGATTTGAAGTTGTAGACTGTAAATAGCAAAAATTTTGCTATTTAAGTTCGATTTTGCTTATTTTTGCCATCTTTTCTCTTCTCTATGTAGATTTTGGAAGTTGTTTAAT
Source organism: Poecilia reticulata (assembly GCF_904066995.2). Lineage (NCBI taxonomy): Eukaryota > Metazoa > Chordata > Actinopteri > Cyprinodontiformes > Poeciliidae > Poecilia > Poecilia reticulata. The sequence continues at coordinate 26,635,369 of NC_088846.1, forward strand.
TGGGAAAAATATCTATAATATTTCAAAAGTAACAGTTAAGGCCATAAATAAAAATATTATAATAATCTGTCTTGGAAGCCTCCAGATATTTAGTAATCTTTGTAACTATTTCACAGTGGGACTCCAATATTAATATGTCAGTTTTTCTGATGTGGTCAATAATTAATTCACAAATCGAGTTTCTCTCCAGAAACTCTCAGAACATAGCAAACGTCTTTATAAAGACAAAAAAAATGATATAAACTAATCCAGAAGCCAAATTTCTCTTTAAGGAACAGAAGTTAAGCTTAAAAAAAGACGTCCTACTGAGCTGCTGCTTTAGTATCAAAGGATTCTTTTTTTTTTTTATTTTGCAAAGCTGACAGTGTATAAATGATGCAAAATGAAGCAATGCAGCCAGAGAGGTATGCAGTTCTCCTCTGAATAATAATAACAGCATCATTAAAGTTTTCTGTCTTTATTCTTCACCTTGACTACCTTCCTTCTCTCCGGGTCTCTAACAACGGCCTCCAAAGGCTCGTTTTGTTCTGGTCGGCTTTATGTCCGTCCACATCCTGCAGTGGTCTGCATGTTGAAGAATTTGGATTATTTTCTGAATTTAATTAGCTTTTCTGAGTTGAAGAACTCTTCATTTCACTGGAATTTAAAACTTCTGTCATTTTTAATATGCTTTTGTCAGAGACAGTTTGGTTTTTTTTGTCTGTGCTTTAACCTAAAAATGCTTAAAATCTCTACCTGGAATAAACAGCAACGTGGTTAGAATGATTTAAAAAAGACAGACTTTGTAGTTTTTGTATTTATCAATTTCATTTATCTGATGCTTCACATTTTTCCTACTCAGATAGTTTTTAAAAAGACTAGTTTCTGTGCAAAATCTGTTCACTGACTGGAAAAGTAGCTTTTTAGAGTTTCTACCAGGACATTTTTGGAAAAGTTGTGTTTGTGCACGGTATAAAAAAATAAAACTTGTTTATGTTGTTTTCTCTATTCTCTAAAATATTCAAAAGAAAATGCAGCTTGGGAAGCTGAAATACCTCGTTATAATTCTACTTGGCACTCTATTGGCTGCCAATCCAAGAGCGCCATACATTTTCCTTGGTCCTGATTGGCTGAGCTCCCATAAGTAGTGATTCAAATCCATAAATGAAGGCCAAGTGGAAATGGTTTGTTGTCTTTTAGCAAAGAGAAGAGAGAAATTCTCCATTCACTAAAACCTCAGTTTAAACCGTGAACATTAGCTTCACAGTTTTAGCATTTAGACGGTTTCCACTGTGCATTTTAATGCATATTCAGGTATATTTGATAAATGGGTAGCCAGGACTACCTGCATCTTTAACCCTTGTAGGCCAAGGTCTAAATGGCCATTCCGGCGCGCAGTCTTTCTCTTCTCAGTGCGTCAGAGCTCGCTACAAAGCCATGCAGCGATCGCTAGCAAAACTACTACTAACACTACACACACCACAAACTCTAAATAACATACTTACTGTATAAAAAAACCTATTGAAACACTCTTAGTAAAATCCACAGCATCAATTCTCCCTAGTCTCTTGCCGTATCCAAATCCCCCCCCCCCCTCGTTTGTCCCCACGTGTCTCTGTTCTACCTAGCAACAGACCGTCAACACATTTTCATTGGTTGTGTCGAAATGTGGTACAGTTAGACCCCCACACAGTAAGGCGGAAATGATTGATCATATTCCTGGCTTTATTTTCAAGTAAATAACCACAAAACCCAATATAAAAACACCACTTTTATAAAGTTTGAAGTCCGTACCGTCCACCAGAGGTGAAATGAACACTCGGTATGCCGTCTGTGTTATTACGAAGCCTTATAAATGTGTCACGTGCTTGCCCGCTCCACAGCGGGCTTCATCCCGGTAGGGTTAAGTCATATTAGTCATGACGGGACTATATAATTAAATTTTCTTGTTGTTTTTTTAACTCTTGTCAGGTAAAAATTCATGTCGCCCTCACACATCTTCACTGAACGTGACTGGAGGCAAGATCAGCTAATATACCATTGCTAGCTAGCTAGCTAACTTATTTGTGCTATGGCGCCGACCAAAACAAACATGAGAGTCTAGTGATAGCGGGAAAAATGACTTACGGTATATTTTACCAAAGAGAAGAGAGAAATCCTGCAATCACTCAAATCTCCGCTTTGTTTACATTTTGTGAAGAAGGAAGTTGCGCTCAATGTCTTCTTCAGAGGTTTTGTGTTGTTTCCTTCAGTGGTTCTTGCTTCAGCGCCCCCACTGGCGAGGAGGGGAACAAGATACTCAAAGGGTTTGGTTTGTTTGACACATTGAAGTGTGAAAACCAGCCATCCCAGCTGAAACTGTAACAAATGAGTCTACCGGAAAATCAGGTGTGAAAGCACCTTAAGAATGGGATGATCTCACAAGTTATTTATACTTCCATGCCATTTCCTTTTGCGCAATTCTGTCTTCATACATGTCTTAAATGTAATTCATAATGGACCTGGAAGGTGTTTAATAAGAGTTAGTGAAACCTGCAGAAACCCTGAAAGTGTTTGCAAATTTCAGATATTTGCTAGTGACTGCGGTTCCTGACCACAGCGAATACCGCCGGTCCGCTGTAAATAAATACCAGTTCTCTGAATTAATTTTAATACAAACACTATCACTTTACACCACCACAGTTTAGACTCTATAAATATAAAACAGTTGTTCATTTTTAAGCGGTTAAGCACTAAAAGAGTTGATGTGCTGGAATGCTAAAGAAGAGGAATGAAACTCTAAGTATATCTGGAAAAAGCAGCTTTCACAGAAGAGTCTAGTTTACCTTCCTGTTAAAAAGGCGAATAAAAGAAAAGGGTGACTGTTTTAATGAAGCTTTAAGGTTGTTACTCTGACTCAGTTTCCTGATTACAGTCTGGGTTATGATGCTATGAAACGTAGCTCTATCTTGGCTCAGTCAGCGCCGTATATCAGAGCAGGATCGAGTTTAATGAACGAGTAGCAAAAGCTGTGATTGAATCTGCAGTGAGTCATGTGAAAACCAAAAGCCTCTCCGTTGTGCGGCGAAAAGCTCTTAGACCCAGAGGAGTTTCTGCCATTTGAAAGCTACGACCAAAAACAAATCCACAAACCTCGGCTCCCTGAAACCAATAAACTGTCCTTCAGCTATTTGCTCCTCAGAGAACCCACCTATAGAACATCGCTCACTTAATAATCATCCTCGCCAAGTTTTCCACTCTACTTTTCATTTGTTTCAGTGCTGCAACAGAGCCAGGGGCAAGGTCTGACTATTGCTGTTTATCAGAGAGCCAGTACGGGTCTTAAACACGTCCGGAGAGGTTTGGTGTTCATGTTCCTCTCCTCTCAATCGTTCAGCACCTCGGTAGCTTAAATTACTTCTAAGTTGGATCACTTTTCAAACTACTTCAAAACTATATATCCAGCCCATTCTGCTGTTGGGTTTGAGACCATTGATTTAGTTTGTTTACTGCGCAAAGAACTTTCTAGAATGCTGAAATTGCCCTCTGTCCTGTTACAGTTCATAAAATGTAATATCCCCCTTCAAATGCAGTGATTTAAGCAAACTAGTTTAAATTGCAGCCTTGTGAGTGATAAGCACTTTGATGCAGAGGGACACAGAAACCCTGAAAATTGCACACAGCTGTTGGGTTCAGTTTAACATAAAGTAGGAGTCCATTGAGTGTTGACACAGGATATTTAAATCTGAAAATTGGCTCTGGTTTAGATGCTGAAAGCTGTTGATGACTTGTAAATTGCCACTAGTTGTACTTTTTAGAGTATTTGGGTCCAGTGAGGCGTTTATATGCATAAACGAATGAGTAAATGGTCACTTCAGATGTAAAAAAAATTATATTTTGTTATTATATTACCTACACAGTACAAATACATATGTTTTCGTGTGTGTATGTTTATTGTTTGTTTTTTTTTACTATTTATTTAAAAAGTGTTTTTGTTCTATATATGTTAAATTGTTCTTTCAAAAACAAGAGGCAGTCAATAAGTAGTTCAATGTCCACTCACAGTGATCCATAACTACTTAAAACTAAAAGATGGCAAGTCAAGAGGAAGTTGTGGATAAAAGTGGAAATTTCATGTCACTAGTTTGGCAGTATTTTGAATATTTAAAACAAATAACGAATTAATTATTGTCAATATAGACTGATATTAAACCATTATATTGTGATATGTTTTTCATCCATATTGCCATAACATATTGCATGCAAACTGAAATGTTGCTACAACTTCACTGAATCTACTATTTTTGCACATTTTTATACTTCCATACTTCTTCTATAAAGCCCTTAAAAAACTCCCAACCATTTTTTGGTAATAAGTTAATGCTTTTTGGTGTCTGGAAAATGAGCCATTTCAAAAACCTCCTGATAGTTAAGTCACATTTAACAGACATTGCGCTGTTATCTAGCAACCCAAGTTGAGCTCCAGGACGTTTGGTCAGCTGGTTTGCACTGCGCAATGGCTGCTGGAAAAGACAGTTGTCTAGTTGTTGACTTACCGTCCAGAAACCACTTGCTACATTCTTGTTGGTTGTGCAGGAGGCTCTACTAATGCTTGTCAAAGATATGTGGTTGTATAATTGCTCATCTGTTTGCAGCCATTTTCACATGTAAGTGTAAACGTTGAGTTGGGGGGCGTGACAAGAGGCCATAGGCTCAAAATAGGCAGTACTGACCAGATTAAAATATCATCATCTTAGAATGATTTTGTGCAAAAAAAAATCTAATGAACATATTTTGTGTAGCCCATAAACCTATCCTAACCTGTCCAAGGAAGAACAATAGGTCACCTTGAACAATTTCCTGATCATCTTGGACTGAAAGTTTAATGTTTTAAACACATTTAAAGATTGCACCCAAGTGGTGAAACAAATGTTAGAGTTACTTGAAAGAAAATCTCATTCTACTGCTGTCAGCTGTTCAACATGACTTAAAAGAATCTTCATCGGTGCAGACAGAATGTCTGCAGATTGTGCACACATTCACACTACTTTCTTTCCTAAAAAAATAAACTTGTGTCACCTGGTGCAGGTGAAAATCACACCTATCTAATTTCAGAAACAACGCTAAGTATTTCATATCCTATAGAGTCTACAGAGATTCAGGACTTATTTACACACTGAATAAATCTAAGGATTATCACACATCTGTTCAGGGAATGACAACACATCTGTTACCACTTCTATTTTTGCTGCAGGATTGTTAAAAAGTATATATAACCTGCCAAAAGAAAAGAAAGCATTACTTCCGAATCATTCAGCTGTAAGCGAAGGTTTCATTACTTGTCGTCATCTTAACTAAAACTCTCAGAGATTCATCGGTCTTCCTCGAGGTTTTTATCTCCCCTCTTAGCAGCTTCAGAGCCACTGGAGTGTGTGCTGTAATCATAGCCTAATGACAGATTATCTCTCGAATACTAAATGACTTTAATCCTGTTTTAATGACAGATAATACCACCACACTCTAACTGTGGCTGCATGTGTGTTTTGCATACTGATTTGCGTTTTCGCCCCTTTATTCCCCCGACTGTTTAAACGTTAACGGCTCACTGGTCGAGGTGATTCATTGTGCTCACAGTTGGAGTAATAAAACGAAAAGTTTTTAGTCGTTTTCCCCCCAGAATGGATCAGACACACACTGTCCTGTCTGGAACTGGGTTCAGGGTTCATTCAGGTGCTTGAAATCCTTGAAATAGCTTGAATTTTAATTTGGTTTTTTCAACGTTTGGGAAGTGTTTGATATTCAAATAATATGCAATCTAATGTTTGATTTGGAAAACATTATTTAGAGTTGAAACGAGACATTTTTATACAGCTAATCAACAGACACAAGTGCAACTTTTTTCTCACGATCTGAAGATAAATTTCTTATTCTTATTTCTATTTGCTAAATGCCACAAAACATAGCAAGAACATGTTTTAGAGATTATTTTTGTATCTTTCTTTTCATATTTGTGTGTAATATTTAATTTGAACAATTAAATGATCTTGCTCCTCCATATATTTCAGACTTATTTCATCAGTTGATCAGCTGCTTTGGTCCCAAAAATCTGACGGAAACTGAAAGGAGATCAAGATTTCTCTGTTGTGGCTCCTAAACCTTCGAATTTGTTGGCAGGCATCTTCATCACTTCCTGTTTTTTAATCTCATTTTCAATATTTACTCAATAGCTTTTGGCCCAGTCTGACTTGATAAGCTTGGTTTACTGTTTTGTTTGATTTTATGTGTAGGTTTTTAATGTTTTAATGTTGTGTTATGTCTTGACTTTTATTCCTCAATTCGCCTTGTTTTTGTACAGCACTTTGGGTAAACTTCTGTTTTTTAAATGTACTTTATCAATAAATTGGACTTGGATTTATATTTTATACGTTAAACAACATAATTGAAATCTGCAGATGTTTTTTTTTTTATTTGGACCAGTCAGTAGTAAAGGTTGTGTGTGAGAGAGACATTTCAAATCATAAAACTATCTTTTTTAGTTAATTTGTATTGTTTTTATCTCCAAGTTGAGGTCCTGGAAAAGTTTGAAAACTTACCTTGAAAGTGCTTGAATTTTACTGCGGGAAAAGAGTAGAATCCTTGTGGGAAGCCGTATAGATAATCGAGTTTAGTTAGTTTCCGTTCAGCTGTGCCACAATTAAACTCCAAATTGGTGGTAATGATAGATAGAGTGTCTAAGTTAATTATGCTGTAAAACCTGCATGGTTTGGCCATCTACATGCTCAGTGTGGCAGCACAAAGTTTTATTATTCCGCTGCTTCAGGCTGCAGGGACCTAATATGAGTTGCAGTAAATTATTGAGATGTTGGAGGCTGAATGGCAAAGTCAGAGGTGTTATTACTCACCCACTGAAGGCTATTGGGTGCCTTTAGAAAGAGTTGGTTATTTAAGCAGTGGAGGCTCCCGGGGAATATTAGGACGGCTTGATTAAATCTCCCTGCTCCTGAAGTATCCCTCATCTGCTCCGAGATTAATCTGGTAAACGCTGAGGGTGGAAAGTGTAAATCTGAACTCATTTTTGAGTGTTGCAGAGTCCCGTCTTGTGGGAATTTAATGCTTTTCGGCACGCTGGCCGAGAGGAACAATACCACAGCTATTTCGTGTTAATATGTGTTGAAGTTTCCTTTTGAACCCCTGGGCTGTTTATGATTCATGGGAGGACTGCATGGCAGAGAAAGGAAAGTAACTGAGGATAAATCCCCTTTATATTTTTCTTTTAGTGTCATTTATGGAAATGAACAGAGGAAAACTGGAATCACAAACTGGATGTGGGGAGGTCAAGGTTTCAGACCAAATGAGAAACCACCCATCATGAACTGAACCAGGGATCTACATGACTTCCATCCATTCATTTAATATCAGGAACCGGTGTGTTTGTTCAAGGCCAACCCCACAACGATTGGCACCTGGAAAAACAACAAAGCCATTTATCAAACGTCGTCTTCGAAGATGAGTTGCTGTTGAGCTTTCATGTGTGCAGGTCATCGTACTTCATCACTGGGGGTGATGGGAGTCTCACACCGTAAATGGATTTTACACTCACAGCTCTATTTGCAGCAGCTCATGTGTTAGTTATGACTGGAATAATTTGGGGACGTTAAACTTACCAAGTGAATCGGCAATAGTCACTGAGGTGACCGTGCTGCTATATTTATTCTCCATTACATTAGAGATTAGTCTTTGATGGATGGTAACACACTCAAGCATTACAGGTTATTCTGGTGAATGAAACATGATTACGCTGAATAAAACAATGCAAACAAATTAAAAATTAATTATTTCATGGTGAGGAACCTGCCAGAAGAGTGTTTCAAGCCAATATCTTAATGCTAATGTTCAGTGCTAAATGTTTACAAACCCGAGTTTGCACATGCTTCCAAATCTGAAACTAAACAAAATGGAGGATCTGCTCCCAAAATATCTCAGTCAAACTCTGATGCAGACCAATAAAGGGAACTCTGGTTCGGTTGAACTGAATTCTGGTGCGGTTTGAATGTATATGTGAACACCAAGTGGACCAGAGATTGCTGCAAAAGCAGGAAGCAGACTATAGCACATGGCATTGTGGGTAAATTCAAACTAAACAAACACAATAGTAAAGCGCTACCAGAAGAAATGGGTTGCGATTTTTTGCCAAAAACAAAAGAGAAATCCTTCAACAGCTAAACTCTGACGCTACTCCATTTTTGTTTACATTTCATGAAGAAGAAAGTTGCACTCAGTTTCTTCTTCAATGATTTTCCTGTTGTTTCCTTCAGTGGTTTTTGGTCCAGCGCCCCCACAGGCGAGGAGGGGAACAGGTTTTTCATTTGGTTTGGATCGTTTGACAGTGCCGTGTGAAAGCAAACTGCAGCAGCTGAAAATGTAACAAATGTTTCACTTTTGGTCCCAAGTCAAACTGAGGCTACCGGACTATCAGGTGTTAAAACATCCTAAAATCTCTTTCAGTGCCTGTAAATTATTCATCAACTTTGTGTAGCATAGAATATAAAATCAGTAATATATTCTGCCTCAGTCGCAGCGTTGGAGCAGCTGGTGTGTCTTCAACACTTTATGTGCTGCTCCAAGCTTTATGGTGTGCCTCCTCCTACACATACAGATAGACGCTGATCACACTATGATTTTCTGTTGTGTAATTCTCATGAACCGAGTGACCACAGCTCCCCAGCGACTGCTAATGAGGAGAAGCAAAATGAGTCAGTTTCTGTAGCGGAGAAGGACAGAACTGAGCCAGTGGTCATTAAAATCAGAGGAGAGGGATTAAAATTTTAACAGAACAAGGAGGCATAAAGTTTTGAGCCGAGCAGTGAAGTGAAACAGAGCAGAACCAGCAGAGGAAGTGGGCAAAAGAGAAAAATGGACAGGAAGCAGAGTAATATCGAGTGTTGGGGCTCAAACCTCCGGGCTTTTTAGTTGTATTACTCCCTCTGTGTTGCTCACAGACTCAGTGACATTTTCTTCTGCCAAGTTTGTGTCGCAGCCACCATCCGCTCTTAAGATGCACTGCCTCACATCCCCGAGATGATTCGCTTTAATGAGATGAAGGAGGAGGATGACAGAGGATAGCAGGTATGATGAAGACGAGCAGAAAGAGGCTAAGTGAAGAGGAACCAGGTGGAGGAAGAGGATTAGGCAGAGGCGAGGGAAGAAGAGGAAAATGGGAAGATAAGACTGCGTGTCTAGCTAATAGTTCCCCATGTCTTTCTTCCCTCCTGTGACATTCTACAATTTCACCCCTGCTGGCTTTTAAGGGAGCGTAAATTTCTTCTTCCCTGTTCACCGTTTGATGCAGAAGAGGAACAGGAATTTTGCAAAGCTAAAAATATCAGCGTATGGAAAGACAAGTGATAGTTTTCTCCAAGTGGTTTGATCTCTGATAGTGCTGTCACTGTCACCACTCGGTTTGGAGTTTTTTCTGATGCAAAAATAAGTCATAGCTCTATTTTTTTCTGTTCTCAAAGTTAAATCCAGACTGTATAGTTTCTGAGGACATGAACATGAGTCATGCATCAATATTCAGGCCCATTCACAAAAGATTAAGATTGAATCTTTGCAGGATGATGGGGAGAGCTTTCGGGGAGTATTGTGAATGCAAATGAAAATAGAAAAAGGAAATGTCACATATATTTGCTTTCTACATAAAATCCAGTCAAATTACTTCAGAAATCATCTAATTATTAAATACTTTGAAACCTACCAACCTGACCTTTACAAAAGAACTACTGGAAGAAAGTCATTGTTTGAAGAAAGCCATAAGAAATACAGTTAGCCTTCAGCCATCGCCGAAGGATTTAGATCAAGACTTGTTGATATGTTAGAATGGCCCAGTCAAAGTCTGGGCCTGGGTCTAATTGATTGACTGTGGGAATGTGTTGACCTCGCTGTTAACATGCACTCTGCAAAGATGTGCAAAGCTGGCAGAGACATAGCCCAAAGGCACTGCAAATGGAGCAAAATGTGGTACTTAAAAATGTTTCTTTGCACTGAAGGACATTTTCTTACAAATTTGCAACATTCTTATGGATCATGCAGGTAAAGGAGAGCTTAGTGTTGTTTTCAGCTGCTTTAAAGACAAGTGGTAACACTTTATTTGAAGGGGTGTGCATAAGACTGACATGAAACTGTCATAAACATGACATAACACGTCATGAACATGAATGTCTCTTCATAAATGTTTGACTGTTGTCATAAAGTGTCATTCAGTAAATAATGACACTTTTAATGCAAAGTTCCATTAAAACTTGCATTAAAATTCCATTAAAAATGTAAACTTTTGCATTAAAAGTGTCATTACTTACCAAATGACACTTTATGACAACAGTCATAAACATTCATGAAGACTATTTCATATTCATGACAGGTGTTGTGTGATGTTTGAGTCTCATGTCAGTTTTAAGCACCCTTTCAAATAAAGTGTTAATTGACAAGTTTATCAAAACGACTCAAACTCACTGATCCAGAAAGTAACAGAGGGTAAATGTGTAAACCAGAGTTTGCACATCAGTCTCAGGGTGTTTTCACACCAGAAGTGATCGTTGGCTCATTTGGTTTTTTGTTTCAAGCTGTTTGCTTAATTGTTACTTTTTGCTAGTGGGCTATAATTTGTAAGCAGAGTCACGTGGGTGACCATCATTGCTCCCTTTAGTCAGAAATGACGGAGGTAAGACTGACCTGGACAAACAAACGAGCAAGTCCTGCTGCCTTTCTGCTGCGCACATTTTTGCTGTTATTACAACTACAATACCATTTTAAATGTCATGACAAAGTCATTTAATGCTGGTTTCGCAATGTTATAAATCTAATTTTGTAACGGTGTCAGCAAATGTGTCCTGTAAGCTGCAGAAAGCAGAAAACGGCAGATCAGGTACGCTTTCAGTATAATCACTACATGCAGCAGGACTGTTAGCAATGTGAAGTATAAAAAGACATATGTTTCCTGTTGCCGGTCTATATTCACACCAGAGGCGAACCGGACCAGAGTTCGTTTGGAAGTGGACCGAGATCACCTCAAAAAGTGGTTTTGGTCCACACCAGGGTTCACTTGAGTGTATTCACATGACGGGGCCTGATCAATGGTGGAAATCTAGTCACTTTCAAGCAGAAACCACATATGAAGGAAGATCTGCAGCTAAAAAATCGCAATCAATCATAGATTTTATGTTGCAGTTTGGGGAAAATCTCCCCCTCTATTTATATGTTTCTGTAATTTAGAAGCATATTGTGTCTGAATGTCTAGCGCTGGTTACGACACGCTGAGTGTGTGAAGAAAAACTGTGTGTTATGAACGCACTGTTTTTCTGAATTCTATCTTTTTTTTACCACAAAAGGTAGAATTGATCCTTTTGCTGATATTGCTGTAATTGATTTCTCTAATCAAATAAATTGTGAAGCCTAGATTTGTAATGTGGTTGCTGCTAACTGCATGATTTGTACATTTCCCAGCTTAATTCTTGCTGGGATTAATAAGCAAAATTCAGATAAATTAACACCTACTTAGACCGTGCTTAAATAAGATTCAAAATAAGTGCAAATTGCTCAGATATGATGAGCTTGATGAGTGTGTTCACATCTGCATGAATCCAGTGCAAACGTAATGCTTTGTGAAATTCGTTGAGAAAAAAACCCATAACATTTCTGTCCTGGTTTTATTGAGCTGTAGATTTTTTTTACCATCTCAAATTATCCGTGGCAGCTGCTGGAACATTTTATTGTCCCTAATTTCATAACTTGCTGTACTTTTTCCCACCATATTCCAAAAACGATTATCCTCGCGGACAACGCCATATAGCTGCAGGAGGTCCAGGCCCCGATCAGTTATATTGCAGCAGCATGATAAATTCTCTCCCCCTGCAACCAAACAGCAAAAAATTGAATTCCTGTATGGAGCCTTATTATCAACTTGAAGATAAAACACTTTGAGTCCCAGCAGGAGATTAAATTTTAGCGAGGCAGAGAACAAATGCGTGTAATACTGGTCTGGAGCGATGCCATCTGCAATCCTCTGCCCCGTAACCTCCAGCAACACCATCAGCAAGATTGTCCAGGAGAGGAACTGGAGTGAAACTTTGGTGCAAAGACTCCCGTTTATCAGCTTATGGTTCAACCAGATGTAAAATGTTCTTAAAATGTGTGTTGCCTTAGATCAATTCTTGTTCAAAGCACATTTTACAAAGTAAAAATCTGTAATTTTATGTGTTTTACAGTAAACCTACAATTTGACCCTCTTATAAAATATATATCTTGAGGGATCATTAACTTTGATGAGAAGCAGTTTTAGTATCAAAGTCCTTGGGGGAAAAACACAACTTAGATAGAAAAATCAAATAATAAGAAGGGTTAAACAGACGAGACTTATTTAAAAGTGTCAGTTAATTAAAAAAATTTTTCAAAAAGCTTAAATTTGTTCAAGAAAGACAGAAAAAATGCTAAATGAGAGCAGCTAGAAGGGATCTAATTTCTGTGGTAGAAATCTGAAGAGACAAACCGACTGGACTGTTAATTAAAAGTTTGTAGACAAAATGAGGAAGAACAGGTCGTCCTTACTGAGCTTTCTCCCTTATTACATACAATTAAAATCATCCCTGTCAAATCGACTGCCATCTAACAGACTGACAATTTATCCTCACTGTTACTGAGAAAAATTCAGATTTTTACAAGGAGAAAGCACCGCACCAAAAGAAGTTATCACAAAAGGTCACGTCACCAGTTTGGCAGTGTTTGGGATATATAAACAAACAAAATCAATAATTATTGATATTGACTAATATGAAACACTTATATCATGATACGTCTTCAGCCATATCATCCAGCCCTAGCTGGTTTGTTTGCCTATCGACCCTTTGCAGGTGACGTCACGCTGTTCAGAACTCGGCTCGCGCCGCCATGATGGACGTCAAAACAACCAATGCGCTCCTGTGACGCCTGTCAAGCACAGATACCTGGTAGCCTAATATCGCTTCTATTTAGTTGATTTCACTTTAGAAATGGTCAGAGGGTGCCGTGTGGTCGGCTGCACCAACAGATAAGGATAGAAATCAAACTTGTATTCTTGTTTTCCTTTTAATACGCGGCGATAGCAGCCGTTAATCATAACGACTGGCAGCCCTCGGTGTAATAACAAATTTGCAGTGAACACTTTTACAAGGTAAGAAGATTAATGTTCATACAGTTTATAAGCAAGTATAATTAGAAAGACATCAAGTATTGCATTATGGAGAAGAACCATTTATTTTACTAGGCTTTCAACTCCAGCGGGATCTAGTTTTAAATTGTATGTTTTTGTTTTTAAACTGGAAGAGTTTTTTTTTTGTTTTGTTTTTTTTAGTTCTTTTTTTAATTATTTTTTTATTGTTGTGTTGTGTTTAACTGTACAGCACTTTGTATCAGCTGTGGTTGTTTTAAAGTGCTTTATAAATAAAGCTGGATTGGATTGGATTGGATAACCATTAGTAACCATGGAGACAATGCCGCAATGTCATGTAAAATAGCATGTATAAAAAAATACTTTTTAGCATCTTGGTTTTTTTCCATGTTTTTAAGGCTGCTTCGACGTAAGGGGAAACGCCGTTTATGACAGTGATATAAATCGTGTGGTGTGAATTCACACCACACAATTTGATGGTGTGATAGGCAAAATTGGTATCAGAAGGGGAGAGGTTTGGGTCGGTTTCTAAGCTAGCCATTTCAAACTTTTACGTTTGAAATGGTTTGGGTCGGTTTCTAAGCTAGCCATTTCAAACTTTTACGTTTGAAATGGTTGGGGTCAGTTTCTAAGCTAGCTATTTCAAACTTTTACGTTCACAGATAAATTAGCTCAACTTGAACAAGTAGAAACCATGAATGGCAAAAACAACTTGGGAAAACAACTTCAGCTGCTCTGTTCAATACTCCCGTCCCTCATTTCAGACGTCCATCATGGCGCCTAGAATAATTAAGTGACGTAGTTGCAAAGGGACAATAGCTTGGCTCGGTGCTTTCCAGGAACATCCAACTGCTAACTTATCAGAAGCATAACTCTCTGAAAGGAACTATGTGTTCCTTCTGGCGTCATCTGTAATAAGATCTAAAGAGTTGTTTAGAGAGATGTCTGGGTTCCTCTCCTGGAATTGTTTGGACAGGGAATCCCAGATCAATCACCTGAAGAAAGAATATACGTTGGAACCACAAAGGAAACCATATTCAAACACAAAATCTGTGACTCACTTTTAACAATTTTATAAACGTCCGTTTTCTTCTTCTGGATAGATCCAGCAGATAACCTGCGTTTTTCTAGGAGACTCATACTCACCCTGTCGTTCTGACAGAAAATCTATCATTTAAAGGAGAATTTGGCCGGCATGCTATGACAGCACATTTCCTCTTTTTCTTAGAGGTTTCCTGAGCTGAGACAGGATTTTAACCCTATATCCTACCCAATTATTGCTTCCTGCGAAGGCTCACATGTTAGGCCATAAGTTCTGCTTCGGTTCTCGTCACCATTAGTTTTTGAAAATCCCAAGTATTCCTCTGTGAATCAAAGAAATCCGCGGATTTTACTTCAGCCTCCAGGCGAGCTGAGCTGGGATTGTTGGAGAGGCGGAGGAAGGCGGAGAGCATCAAATTATGTGCAGAGAAGTTTTTTTAAGGAGCACTTATCTTTTAATGTTTCCTGAGGGAGGACGGCTGCAGATGAATTCAGCTGATGCCGCGGCGGCTGCCGTTGTGGTTCAGCAGAGGTCTGGAAGCCGTGCACACAAACACGAGGGCACAGACTGTGATTCATGCACACCCTCAGTCAGTCACAACATCCCATTTTTCTTCTGCACAGCCATTTCTTATAAGAGTCTCAGTGCTGTTGGGGCTTCTGGTCTCTGTGGAGCAGACTGATCTACAAACCGCTCCTTATCTTAACAAGAGTTTCCATGCAAGCCATTTTCCAAGTCTCCAAACAGCTCCTGTTAATGGATGTGTGTTGCTCCTGATAAATCCAAAAATAGGCTTGCGGTGCTTGAAATCCTTGAAAATGCTTGAACTTCATTAAGGTGTTTAGAGCTGAAATGATTAATCGTATTGAATTGACTATTGGAATAATTGTCAACAAATTCAGTAATCGATTAATCGCTAACTTTACTCTAGAAAAGACAATTTGGTAAAAAATAAAACAAATTCAAAGCAGTAATTAAGCCAAACTGTACAAACTATATACATTGAAGATAAAAAAGAAATAGCTTTGTCTATAAATATGTTTTAGCCAAAGTTCCACAAGAAGTAAACTTTTAGCTTCACCCTGTTCAAATTCGCGGAAGGAAGAAAGTTGGACTAACTTTGTCTGGCTAATTGTTCTTTGCTGCTCACTTAACCGTGACGATATTTTCAACATTAATGCACATGCTGTCGTACCAAATTTCAAGGACATTATTGCAGTGACAGGGTCCTTTCCGGCAGAATAAAATGCATAATCTGGGTCAAAGGTTTTACATATAATGTGCTAATTTCAACTCTGAGCCCAAATTCACTTCCAACAAGCCACCATCATGTTGTCAGGGTCTCTTTGCATCAAGCTGCAGCTCATTAAGCATCGTTTTTAGCATCTTTATTTTTAAAAAGTTCCTTTAAAGCAAACAAAGATGCTTCTGTCCCCCCAAACAGATTATCTGCATCTAAATATTAACAAGTGAAGTAGATGAAGAGAACATTTCTGAAACAATTATTAACATTTAGGTTAGGATTTAGGTTAATCCACCACTACTGGTAGGCAAGGCAAGTTGGTAAATTCAAAGTGCTTAACTGGAAACAGAATTACATTAAAGACTGAAAACAAATTAAAACTACGGAGGTAAAATTCAAGCATTACAAAAAAAGAAAGAAATAAAATCAAGCATGTTAGAAATCTATGTTTCACATAAGTAATTGACCAAAACTGATGTTCTCTTACATATATTGACACTGCAGATGCAATCGCTATAATAACTCCTACAACGAGGTTTACGGTTTCCCTATCAAACATGCACAAACTGAAGGTTTGAAAAAAAGAAATGAAATAACTTACAACAGTTCAGACAGCTGATGAAACAGTCTGCTGGATCTTTATCTTTGCAAACCAATTAGCAAAATGGGCTCATTATACAAGTGTTGAGGAATATGCATAAAAGGAATCACGACAAGCGTTGTGCTATGGAAAATCTGCTGTGCAAGTTAGAGTTGCCAATTAACCTACTATCCCGCCCACACTGCAACACGTCTGATGAGTAATGCAGCTTCAAGTATGAAACCCTCCAGGTTTGCTTCGACATCGCATCCTGTACGTCGTTTGATCCCCAGCTAAGACCAGATGGTTGAGGATTTCTTTACACGTCAAAGCGATTCGTGTCGTGACGAAGAAGCCCTGCAGAATGCAGATAGGCAGCACTCATATCAATGTTATGGAGTTAGCAGGAGTGGCTCAGTGAAGATGTTGCTTTATCTCATGCCGCACCATGCAGATGCTCTGTCTGCGCCGATGAAGATTCACTCAGCTCTGACAGACATCCAGCTGTCTGTCCATTCATCCTTCCAGCAATCCCAGCAATGTTTGTCCGTCCATCCATCATCCACTCATCCAACCATTCATCATTCCATCATCCCATCAATGTTTGTCCATCCAACCATCCATCCATCCATCTATCCATCCATCCATCAATCCCAACAATGTTTGTCCGTCCATCCATCCATCTATCCATCCATCAGTCAATCGTTGTCCATGCATCATTGTCCATTCATTCATTCATTCATTCATTCATTCATTCATTCATTCATTCATTCATTCATTCATTCATTCATTCATCAATCAATCGTTGTCCATCCATCATTGTCTATCCATCCATCGTCTGCCCATCCATCCATTCATTCATTCATCCATCCATCCATCCATCCATCCATCCATCCATCCGTCCATCTGTCCATCCATCCATCGTTGTCTGTCCATCCATCCATCCGTTCATTCATCCATCCATCCATCCATCCATCCATCCATCCATCCATCCATCCATCCATCCATCCATCGTTGGCTGTCCATTCATTCATTCATTCATTCATTCATTCATTCATTCATTCATTCATTCATTCATTCATTCATCAATCAATCGTTGTCCATCCATCATTGTCTATCCATCCATCGTCTGCCCAACCATCCATTCATTCATCCATCCATCCATCCATCCATCCATCCATCCATCCATCCATCCATCCATCCATCCATCCATCCATCTGTCCATCCATCCATCGTTGTCTGTCCATCCATCCATCCATTCATTCATTCATTCATTCATCCATCCATCCATCCATCCATCCATCCATCGTTGGCTGTCCATTCATTCATTCATTCATTCATTCATTCATTCATTCATTCATTCATTCATTCATTCATCAATCAATCGTTGTCCATCCATCATTGTCTATCCATCCATCGTCTGCCCAACCATCCATTCATTCATCCATCCATCCATCCATCCATCCATCCATCCATCCATCCATCCATCCATCCATCCATCCATCCATCCATCCATCTGTCCATCCATCCATCGTTGTCTGTCCATCCATCCATCCATTCATTCATTCATTCATTCATCCATCCATCCATCCATCCATCCATCCATCCATCCATCCATCCATCCATCCATCCATCCATCCATCGTTGGCTGTCCATTCATTCATTCATTCATTCATTCATTCATTCATCAATCAATCGTTGTCCATCCATCATTGTCCATCCATCCATCGTCTGCCCATCCATCCATTCATTCATTCATCCATCCATCCATCCATCCATCGTTGGCTGTCTATTCATTCATTCATTCATTCATTCATTCATTCATCTGTCCATCCATCCATCGTTGGCTGTCCATCCATTCATTCATCCATTCATTCATTCATTCATTCATTCATTCATTCATCCAACCAAGGTTTAAAAATAATAATAATAATAATAATAATAAAAAATTGCTATTATTGCAAACCAAAGACTTTTTTAAAGGTAAAACAGATTTTGGAAACATTTTCAAAAATGAAACCTTGGTTTTGTGTGAGGGAAGGACATGTAACTTAGAAGTCCCACAGGCAGCAAACAGATCATCTTGTCCTGCTCTTTTTGCTTTTTTTTGTTTCCTTCAGATTAACACTGGCAGATGAACATTTTGTGAAAATTTTATACAAAATGTTAATATTTAAAACCTTGGGAATAGCATCAGGTTTTATTTCCATCGCATCACTGTCTCTGCATTAAAATACTGTTTCACTTTATTTGGAATATCCTCTTTAAATTCTAAATATTTGAAGCGTTGCTGTTTAATTAGCTCACAGATGTTTACAGTAAGTTAAAACCAATCCCAGAACAAAATAAAAAAGATAAAATGCTGAATCTGCACTTCTTAAATGACGCAGCTCAGATACAAAACAGCACAGGATCTGGTCTCACATTGCAACATAAGCATTACATTGATGGCTGCAGACCCTTTACAAACACGCCATGCTGCCCCTAGAGCTCATTTGCATAAAAATAGTTTGTAGTATAAGCTTTTCTGCTGCTGCAATGCAGAGTTTTCCATTTTATGAATCCCCAGCATCCAATTTCGTGTTTCCTTTCCGAAATAAATTACATTTGCAGAGGTGCTTGGGTGATGTGTGCCTGTATTTTCATATGAATAAGGAAAAAGAAAACAGTTTTCTTTTTCCCACTGAACCTTGTTGGCCTGCTGTCCTCCACTAAGAGAAATTTATGTCAACTATGTTAGCAGCATTTACTTCCTGGAGCTTGTGAATTAGCAGATATTTTATCGTTCATAACTCCTGGTGGGTTCATTGGTATGGATGCTGCAGCACACAGCGTTCCCTCCACATCTGCATATTTCTGGCTCCATGGTTCTTGGATTGTTGTGCGTCTCTGCAGTGAAAGCGAGCGTTTCGTCGTGTCTCCCGGCTTCTCCGCTCCTCCGTCAGTCACGCCTGGCAGCTTAAGGATGAAGTGATTTAAGATAACCACAGAAACGCAGCTTGTTGTTGTTTTGATCATATCATTTAGCTGATGTCTGTCTCCCACGCAGACGCCCACGCTGCTGATCAGTGTGATTATTCTCAATAAGAAGGGGGATTTTATTTCTGCTTCCAGGGGCAGTGACATATTGGTGAATGGGTGGATTACTGAACATTCTCGTATCTGCAGATGCTGATGAGCACAATGGGCTTGTTATTGACTGCCAGAAGAAGAAATCAGGGTGATTTAGCAGCGTGTTTGACTTAAGGATGCAGAGCCGAACAGTTCTTTTTGTTACTCTGAGTCTGAAAGACAAAGTGCTGAGCCACTCAGTTTAGTAGCTGTCAGACAGGCAGACTGTTATCTGGCCAGTGGTGTCAGCTCTCCTGAGGAAAAGACTGTCAGGGAGGAGGAGAAGGTCAGGGCTGAAGTATTGAGGTTTCACAACCGAGCGAGTGCCTCGAAGCAGCAGCAAACACTGAACAATGTTTTTAAATCTGAGTGTGTGTAAGAGAGCAGAATCATCTGAAACAACAGACAGAGGGCTTTGGAGGTGAAAAGGCTTTTTATTTTCACTTCAGAGGACGTTCCCACTTTTTGGTTTCTACATTGTAAGAACTGTGGTACGGTAAATAATCAATGCCTTCAAATAAGCAGAAAAGTGCCCTGTGGTCACTGGAAGAGCTGCAGAGATCTACAGCTCAGATGACAGCATTGGTAACAGGGTTTCCCCCAGAAAACTAGCTAAACTCATTGATTGAGGCGCTACAGCACAGTCTACCACAATATTCTTATGTTAAAAAGTGTTAAATGATGACTGGAAATGTTAAAGTACAACTAAATATTATTTAGTAAGGGTACATTTACACCAGCCCTGCTTAGTTCACTCTAGTTAGATTGTGGAGAAAGTTCGGTTCGTTTGTAAAGATGTGAAACAAACTCCAAAAAAGCAAACTCTGGTCCGCCTACAAACCTCGGTCTCTGTTCAGTTGAAGGAAACTCAAATGCATAATTTGAACGCCAAGAAGATAAGAAACCACTCCAAAAGCGGGAAAAGGACTACACTGCAAGGCATTCTGGGTAAATACAACCAAAACAAACGCGTGAGTCTGTCGCTAGCGGGATAGACTCACACAATAGAAATGGCTCATGGTCTTCAGCCAAAGACAAAGGAGAAATCCTACAACTGCTAAAATTTTATGCTACTCCAGTTTTGTTTAAATTTTGTGAAGAAGGAAGCTACGCTCAGTGTCTTCTGAGGTTTTTGTGTCGTTTACTTCTGTAGTTCTTGGTATAGCACCACCACAGGCGAGGAGGGGAACAGGTTTCTCAAAGAGCCCGGAAAACGAAATTGTCTAATGTTTTTGATCTTTTGTGACATTTGGATTTATTCAATGAAGTTGTTAGCATGTGGACTGATAGAGAGAGGCAGTACAGAGTCCTGGTGATTAAAAAGACCCCGGAGTTTGTTTTTGTTCGTGTACAGACCATAATATGTCGCCATTATGCTTTCAGCTTTACCAGAGATACTCTTTAAAGGGGGATCATTATGTAAAACCATCTTTTTTTGAGCTTTATACCATGTTGTAATGTTATTCCCTCATCAAACACAGACCTGGAGAGTTGCTTTGATTCTTTCATGCTTTTTTGAGAAATCCTTTAATCTCCCTTTCAGTCATGCAGGGATGCTTTAGCGCCTGCTAAACTTAACAGATTTTTAAAACTATGTATCGTTCTTTTCTTTCATTTGAATCTTATGAGACCTGCAGTGTTTTATAATAATGTGGTTTAATTGGCTTTTTGTCTATTATCCCAGTAAGGAGGAGACTTGAACCCTCGCAGGTCAAACTGGATTTAAATTTGTCCAGATTAGTTAAACGCACTTGGATGTTTTCTGCTTGAAGAAATCTTATTGGCCCCAGTGAGAAAACAGCCATTTCTGGGTCTCATTATTGTTTACCATGATGAGCTCTGAGCCGATAAATAGGCCGACCAACGTTCATACGGAGAAGCTCAGAAATCTGTGTTTGTGGGGCTTACAGGTTCCCAAATGCATGACTTCATGTTCTCTGCTGGTTGCTGGGTGATGGATGACGCTCATCAGTATTCAGGGTTTCCCAATCTGTCATGGACTCTGTGGACACTTTGTTATTCAGTGAGAAAATGTGGGAAAAGCTCATGAATAAGGCCAGATCTTCCTCCTTATCTGTAAGGGGTAGCCTGCTTTTCAGGTTGAATTAAATGGACTTGGCTTCTTCTCTCCAAATATTGTTTCAAATCTTCTTCTGGACTCCTTAATGCAGTCGAACTTACCATTTGTCACCTCAGCAAAATGATAAACTTGACACTGTGCCAGCCGACGAAATGTCAAGAGGCTGAGTGATGGATGTCCAGGCGGAAATTTGAATGTACAGAAAAAATATTCCCCATCAATCAAATGTCACTGCAACTTTATTTGGCTGCTGAATAACTTCTTGTTTTACTGGGAGAATTTTTTTTATTTTCTGTAAGAAAAATAATATTTTTTCAGTCATTTTTCAAAACTGAGAAAAAATTTTTTGTTATCTTACTAAAAAGTAAAAAAAGACCTGCAAAGGTTCACACAAACCATTTACATTTTAATGTAACTTAAACGTCCCAAATCAAGTAGTATTTACTCTCTTCCATTTTTCCAATTTGTCAGATCATCTAAAAGTTTTGTTATTACATAAGCATAACTTGAGTTTATAAATGATGAGTTGACTTATCAATGGCAACAAATCGTGTTGTGTAACTATGTTTTTAGCTGGGGATGCAGGTTGTAAATGCCACGGAGGACGCATTATTCTCCTCAACATCACATGAACAGCTCAAAGAACCTGTTTTTGTTTGAGTCGCAAGGCTTAATATTCAGGGACGCTCTTGATTCAGCATCGCCAGGGTCGGTGTTGAGGTTGGTTGGCTGCAGAGGCCAGCAGGTATTCAACATTTACCTCCATTTTCCTCTGAGCTGTCTGTGTTTGTGCTCCACTGGTCACACCGTCAGGGCCATCAGCTCCTAAATGTCAAAAGAAAAAAACATCTCTGTGCTTTTTAACCCCACTGCC
Source organism: Poecilia reticulata (assembly GCF_904066995.2). Lineage (NCBI taxonomy): Eukaryota > Metazoa > Chordata > Actinopteri > Cyprinodontiformes > Poeciliidae > Poecilia > Poecilia reticulata. Next base: position 26,657,455 of record NC_088846.1, read on the forward strand.
CCCTCTCTCTCTCTCTCTCTCTCTCTCTCTCTCTCTCTCTCTCTCTCTCTCTCTCTCTCTCTCTCTCTCTCTCTCTCTCTCTCTCTCTCTCTCTCTCTCTCTCTCTCTCTCTTTCTCTCTCTCTCTCTGAGTTTCCTCGTCAAGGCTTACCACATGTTATCTCCTCAGGGATTACAGCTCTCCTGGTTGGAGAGCCAACCTCTTATTTTTCCTCTTTAGGTCACTGTAATTCACCTGCTTTTCACAATAAAACCTCCCCACCGCCTGCTTTAACAAGTATCTGTCAGGTCAATAGCTCCAGGGATAGAAACTATAAAAAGGACCATCAGAGGACCACATAGTTGAGTGTGAAACAAGAGAAAATAATCTTCTACCTAGTATTTTAACAGTTTATTGTCAGTTTAACCATAAGAAAATATGTGGTTACACATTCTGGAAACTGGAGACTTTAGATTTAACCATTTTGTAGGAATCTCTGCGTCCTGCAAATATTTTCCTTCACCCATTGGCTGCTGCAGGAACTTTTTTTCCTCTGTGTCTGAGCCAAATGACAGAGAACACTTCTCTTTAGCTCTATCAACATTTGTACATGTGGCACCAGTTTGGAGTGATGTTTTATGGTAAAATGAAACGTTTCCAAATGGACTTAGAAAGTTTGAGTGTGGTGACAACATTTTTGACAGATGCATTACTATGGAGCAGTTAAACCCACATACACTGCAAAAACACAAAATCTTACTGAGTATTTTTTGATCTGGTTTCCACTGTAACTTGAAATAAGACTAAACTAACTTACAGATTTAAGAGTTTGTTTAAAGTGAATCTTTCCTTAATATTGGTGAAGTACTGGCATATTATTTCAGATAGATTTTGTGTTTTTGCAGGTTAGATTAAAAGGTGAGGCTTGCATCTGCTTTAACTTACCGCAACAAAGTTTTCCACAACTTAGCAGAACCTCCTAATGAAAAGTACTCAGATGTATTCAGCTGCCTGAATTGTAAGGTTTTTTTATAACACTTGCCTAAGAAGCGATCATTCCCAGCTGAGGAGGAAAACATGTGTGTTTAAAGGCAGAAGGATCTTAATCTGGATTTTCCAACCCAAACAGAGGAATTGCTGTATGATCTAACAGCAATTCCTGTGTTGCTGGTCACAAACACTGATTTCAAGCATCTACAGTTAATTCAGGACAATGTTGCCCATATTTTTCCAGTCTGTACATTTTGACTGGTGATCTAATTAAAAAAATCTAACCATATTAAAGTGTCATAAAATGCTGGAAAACTATGGAGTTTTGACTGGAAATGTTGTTGAAATTCTGCTGTGTTTTACAACATAAACTCTTAACCTTAAGTAAATTGTGCTGCTTTGATATCATGTTAATTTTGGCCCTTTCAAATGTGAGTGTGCATATTTGATGCTTTGAGGCTTAAGGAAATCTGGAAACAACTTCTGGCTGTTATAAAGTCTTAAAACAGTTTCTTAAGCTGGTGTGATATTATGCTTTAGTTTTCCAAATTGTCAGGCGGCAGGGATTATCAAAAAGATGTATTAGTGCTTGTAAGTGCCTTGATGTTGACAGAGTTATCAAACCCTGAAGCTTCGTTGTCAGAGTTGTGAGCCCAAATCGCTCTGCAGGGTGAATCATGGTAATTAGCTGTTGTATCAGCAGTGGGAGGCATTGTTCTTTTGAATGTAGCTTAAGGTTAGCAGCAAGAGAGCAAAAACAAATATTCATGGTGCTGAAGGTCGCCTTTCACACACTCTATCTTTGATCCAATCCAACATGAAAACAGACAAAGTATGATCCAACAGAACAGATCTTTTCTGCTGACAAAATCTAGAAAAATGTTTAAACAACTCAGTGAAACATGTTCTGTGGCAGCAAGTGAAACAAGATGGCGAAAATAAGTTTGGCAATTTTTTAATTTTTTAAATGTACAGCATCTAATTTTAATTTCAAACTGTTATAATTTACATCAGTGCCATTCATCAGTGCCATATTTTTAAATCTAGCCTTTATTTTTATTGTTTTTTTTATCATTTAATGATACGTTTTCTCCACTAATATTTCTCCTTTGAAATTGAATTCATTATCAAAACAAATACAAGAGTAAAGGAATAACATACTTGTATTTTAAGTTTTATATTTAGAAAGATTTAATAAGTAAATGTTTATTACATTTTACTGATTAAATTAACCTTTATTACATTTGTTAGCAAAGTGATTTTTGTATTTATCCATTTCTGTATTTCAACATTTACTTCCAACTTTGGCAGTCCTGGTTTTCCATACATTCCTTTATGTTTTTATAACTGGACTCTCCTGAAAATACTCTCTCCTTTCCCCCTTTATGGTCCCTTATTTTCAGGGAGTAAAGCTTGAGAAACAGACTAAACCTAAACCAATTTGAATAAAACTATTTTCATTTAAAAAGCTGATGGTTTGGAGATAAACGTGTCTGACTTCTCAGCACCAGTGAGCTCCCATCATGCTGCGTTTAACAACTTAACTGTCTTTCTCCTCGGCTGGGAAAAAGACCATAATCCATCTCCAGCTGCGTCACATTTTGCGACGTCTTCACTTTCATGACTTTGAACAATGGGACTGTTTATATTCCTGCTAAGAGAAACAACAGGGATTGTTTTCACTTAGCTGGTATTAACCAAAACTCAGTTTCTGGGTTGTTTAAAAGGGCTTCTGGAAGCTGAAAATGTGATTGATTTCTGACTTTGATGGAAATGTTGATACATTTGAACTCACCTTTGGGGGTAGGGAGAGAGGGTTTTGCTATTCAGGGGAAGCTCTGGGGAAGTTCAGGCATTTGATAAGGATGCCTGTCTTAGACATTTCCCATTAAGAGGAAGCCTGAGGAGGCTGACCCAGGAGTGTTAGAGAGATTTTAACTCACGGCTGGCTTCAGTATGTCAAACAGGGGCACCGATTTCCTTGATTTTTGGTGGTTGACGGCCAGCTGATCTTATCCAACTCTGGAAAAGTCTGAAAATCAGCCACTTTCCCCCGATTTTTTGCCACCAAATCACATCTGCACATGCAGTTCACAATAGTCGCCTCGTTGTTGCTGACTCAGCAAGTTTGTTGCTGTTTTTAGCTACTTTTTTCATTCAAAAATGCATCTAGTGACTTTTTTCTGTGCTATTGGGGACTTTGGCAACAACACCTGACCGTGTTAATTATGCACTAGATTGGTATCGACCGAAATCAGAATCGGCAGGTCAGGGATTTTAAAAATTGGCCGGAAAAATGCAATCGAAGCCCCCAAGAACACCAAAGAGTCCCTCCTTATCAGATTTTTAGATGGAGGTGGAGCTGTTAAAGGTTTGAGTGGCAGGGATGAATATTACAGTGCTGATCCAACCTGTGCAGTGATGTTAGATTTAGGGATGCTAACTGTTAAATGACTTAAGATGAACTATGAATCAATGATTTATTATATTGAAATTAGTCCCAATCTGGCCAGGATTACAGTGAAATGGGATGCAAACAATTAATTGACGATTAATGTTTTATTAGATTAAAATTAGGTCAGTTCAGTTAACTAATAACATTGGCTTAGACCTTATTGCAGTGTTGTAGTCTGGCCTCCATCCAGCAGAAGGCGACACTGGTTATCTTTAGGCAGATCCAGTTAATACAGAAATAATAATGACGGGGCAATAACAGAACAGGAAAGAGAAACGGTCCAAACAAAGTCCGGTGTGGGATGCGGAATGTACTTTATGCGGCTCTGTTTTGAAATATAAACACTCAGTTAACACTTTAAGTTTCTTCTTGAAGCTCATTTGACTAAGCTCAGATTTTTAAGAAAATCTCCACTTATCAATTAATCACTACTCGATTTATATGATCAATCAACTTTAGATTAACTCATTCGTCGCTAACTTTAATCCGTTGTGGCAACGTTGGTTTATGTTTAAACCTGAATTAACGCAGGCAGCTCTGTTGTTTCCTCCAGGAAAGAACTTGTATTGACAATTGAAGAACAAATTTCTTAAAAACTTTTTAGTTAGATGGTATTTTGAAGTGTTGATGTCTGGAAAAAGGTTTTTCATGATTTCTACTCTTCAGTTTCAACCAGTTTGAATATTCCTCTGCAAAACTCCTTGTTTAATGAACAAAGGAACTGTCTTTTGACATCACCTGTATGGAATCCGCGAAAGCTTTAAACAAGCTCTTTGTATAAGGATTACATCAGAAACACCTGCAGTTATTTTCGTAACAGCCTCTGCTTCATCCTTCTTGTTTTGCAGAGGTGTGTGACAGCGCGCTGGTTTCCAATCTGCCGCCGTCATCCTTCAGGAGCTCCTCCCAGCTGTCCAGCAGCCATGCACCGGGTTTCGCCAAGCTCAACCGGAGAGACGGTGAGCACCAGCAGTCGCTTGATGATGCATGTCTGCCTGTGTTTGTCCGGTGTGTGTTTCTAAGTGGGCTGAAAGCTGAAAGCACTGTAATTGCTTTGAGTACTAGAGCCTGACGCATAGTTGTGTTTCTGAGAGGAAATGTGTGGAAGTGGAGAACAAGTTTAATAGAGGCAACGCTGTGGAGGTATTAGAACCGATCTGTCTGTCTCCTACTGAAATTCTGCTCTTTCTAAATGGAAACCTTTCATAAAGTTTGGGTTTGTGGTTGGACCAAAATGCAGACTGGAGTTGTTAGTGAACATCATGAAAACTCACATAAAAATCCCAGCAGAGATCAGTAGCAGGTCGTAATGGCCAGTGGAGAACTTTATGAAAACCAATTTCTCCACAACATCGCATAAATATTAGTATTGTGCACAAGGGATTTGTTTCAGAAAAGCTTTTACTAAGCCTATCGCAGCAAGCAATGAATCAGTTAATTGCGTGATAAATTAAAACGTGCTTAATCATTTGTACTTCCATAATTGTTTTTTTGAGTCTCTTTCTACCAAACACTGTGTAACAAAATGTTCAGTTTGGTGCTTTGGTCTCAACTAAACCCTTTTTTGAAGGACAAGTTTGTTTACAGAGACTTCATAATTCATTTATTTTGTTGTTTTGTTCATTTATTGTGGATATGTAATGAATATTACAATGTTAAATATTAATTAATATTTAAAGTTTTTGATCTTTTAGAAGTGCATTATTAAATCTATTATACTTGAAAATGGCCTCAAAGAGTTAGGGTTAATTGGGAATAATGCCAAAGAAAGCATGTGGATATATTGGCACATTATTTGTCGCAGACTAGTACACAGGACCCTAACTTTTGGTTTTAATAAATAATCTTTTTTAGTGATATTATACAGAGCTTTCATGTGGATGAAAACCCAAAACACATAAAAATGTATTAGTTTCTCAGATATGTGTGAAAGAGCACGTTGGTGCAAATGAAGAAATAATTAACAGTTGGGATGGTGAGGTGAAAAAATAAACAAACAAGAGAATAAAAGGGGAACAAAATAAATCTAACAAAATAAATCGTTAAATATGTCAAGATATAAAACAACAAAGAAATGATCAAAAGATAAAAATAACACCAAAGGATCATAAGAAAACCTCTCCAATTAATCATAATCAAGGAGATTCTTCTTGAGTTTATAAAAGTTGAGTTTTAAAATAACATGAAAGAAAACCCAACATCGTATTGCTGCTGTCTGTACTGAAGGCTTATATACGCAGGATAAATGTGGATAGCATTTGCCCGTCCAGCATGAAATCCCTGAATGCGGCCGAATGCGGCTTTGACAAAATAAAGATTGTTGTTTCACTGCTTCCTCCTGACATCAAAACCCAGAACCAGCTGGGAAGGAAAGACAGGTTTATCCTGGATCCGAACCATTCCCACCGCACAGAAACCTGGTGAACATGAAAAAGACTGACACCATTTCAAGCTTTTTTAAAAGTTTGGCCTCTAAGTGGCAGAAAGCATCAACCTGATATCTTTGAACCATTTAACTTTTTCATTTCACTGAGCATTAAATAACATTCAATTTCAGTTTAAATCTCCAATGTTTCTGTTAGCAGTAAATTAAATGAGGTCACAGCAGTCCTTCCTGTACTTTCTTAGCCTGAAAACCTCATTTTTATAGTTGCCCTTTCTTGACACTTGCTGCTTTAAAGCCTACTGCTATAATGAAGCTGACATTTTCTCATCTTTGATTAACCAAGACTGGTCAGAAATGTTCTACGTCTGAAAAGATTCATACATCTACTGACTGGGTCGCTAAAGTTCAAATCAAATCAATTCAGTTCAGCTTTAATTGACAGCAAATGTCATCTCAAGCACAATAGATGTACAATTACATTACAGTTTAGATTAGCGGTTCTCAACGTAAGCGGTAACGTTCAGAGAACGGCAGGGGGCGCTGGCGGAAATGAGTGAAACCACGATAGAGAGCGTAAAACGGAGCGATGAACCAAATGTGAATTATGGCTTAAAAACAGAGAATCCGATGCTGAACAGTGAAAAGCACATGATGTGAAACACATGGCGATTAGACAGCGCAGCAGGTGATGAGTGAAAATTATTCGTCTTATATTATTCGTCTTATAATGGATAAATGATAAAATAAATCTAGCAAAAGGAAAGAAACTAAAGTGGACATAGCAATAAACCAAGAGAGGATAAAACTAATCAAAGGAAACTAGATGGAAATGAATGAAGAACAAAATGCAACAATAAACTAAGAAACTAAAGTAAATACAGAGGAATAAACTGGTATGGCAAGACCTTTCGAGCAATAATTAATACAGAGGACTGTATGGCAAAAAAAGGCAGACACTATTTAAAGATAAAAGGTAAAATAATATTGTTGAAGTGCCATGGGTTTGTTGAGACCACATCTAGTACTGAGAATAAATATATCTTACAGATGATAGCATTAAATAACTTAACACTTATTTATGTTTTAAGTAGATTTGATATATTTATTTCTTCAATATTATTTTTCATGTCAGAGTTAATGTCATGAGGCTGATGACTCCATGACACTTTCAATTTGACTCATTAGGATTTGATTAAGAACCAGATTTGTTCTTTGTAATTTCTGTCCAGTAAAACTATTAATCTATAATCAATAGACAGGTCTATATAAAGATATAATCCATGTTTCTGTCTCATATTTCTATGGCATTAAAAGGATCTGGAACTTTAGTTTTTCCACTGAAAGCTCTGGTTTGCACAATAAATGCCATGTGGGTGAAGTTTTATGGATGAAACTCTGATGTCCCATTTTCCTGAAGGCAGCACAGAGCTGCACCACCAGAAACTGACAAACACTGAAGAGAAGAAGAGCCATGATTAATGTAGTTATAGTTCTATCCATGTTTTAATGTTGCAGAGCTCAGTCGTTTGCAAATAGTTCAGAGTTTAAACTGGCATGTTGAACATCTTTTATCTGGTCATTTTGTGGAATATTTAACAACTAGAAAATAATTTCTATTCCCATGGCTTTTTTGTTCTCTGGGAAATTATTGTTGATGATAAATACAGAAACAAGCATAAAAATCTAAACATCTACAATAGTGATAGTTATATTAATGATAAAATAATAGTCAGTGCAAAGTAGCCTGCAAATTCTTTATTGGGGGGCGGTGAGGGACCTGGATAAAGGCTAGGGGGGGCGCTGGCCCAAAAAAGGTTGAGAAACACTGGTTCCAATAAGATCTGATCGAAGGCCACGGATTGGATTGCTCTTTGCCAGCCACATGGAGCTGACATCATCAATGGCGTCTGTCTGTCTGTCTGTCCATCTGTATATATATGTCTATCTATAGATATGTATACTTATCTATCGTTACATTTTTAGATTACTTAAGGGTTTATTTTTACCCACTTAAGCTTTATTTCAATTACATTTTCTCAGTAATTTTACAGAAAATACAAAGTTCTTCAAAATTTTAAGAATTACAGCAAACAGCAGAATATAAAACAGTAATCTTTACAGGTTGTTCTTACCCAAATCAGGTGATACCTGGAAAACATGCGAATTGTACCTGAAACGTGTCTGTAAGCTGTAAAGTCCAACAGACGGAGGATCTCCAGGACGTCTAGCTGGATCTGAATCTGGCTCTTCTGATTTGAAGTCAGCAGATAAAGAAGTTACTGATGCAGGATCCCAGGGAGCAAACCCTGCTGTTTGTTGAGGAAGCTGATGAATAGATGGATTTCTCTCTTCTTATTTCCGTTTCTTCCTCCTGCTGCTGCTGCTGCTGTTTCTGTCAAAGCTCAGATTTCACCAGTTGTTCTCTGAGGAACGCCCTCTGAGTTCACTAAGGCTACAAACATTAGAAGAGTTTTGTTGTCAGTGTTAGTACGGGTGTTGAAATCCTTGAAAATGCTTAAGTTTCAATCAGGTGTCTTCAAGGTTTGGAAAGTGCTTGATTTCTACATAAAGTCCCTGAAAGTTCTTGATCTTCTAACAGTTTTGTAATAAAGTGCAAACTAACGCTTGAATAATGTTTTGTTCTTGGATCAATCACACAAGGCGTGTTTGTCAGACATTTCAAAACATATCATTTTGTTATATTTACGTTTATTCTGTCTCTTATATGTAGAATACAGTTATATTCCTGTTATTAGTAACAGTAATAAATGTTATCATATAATAGTGAATTAAAGCTGTTTTCTTAACTCATTTATATTGTCTTTAACTCCAAAGTGTGCACTGTAAAAAATAAAAAACGGCAACCACAGCTACTGGTATTTTACTGTAAATTAGATACATTTTTTTCTTTTTTTACAGTGTGGTGCTGGAAAAGTTTGAAAACTTACCTTGAAAATGCTTGAAAAGTGCTTGAATTTACTGTGAGAAAACAAACTCTGTTATGTAATCCACGCATGACACCTGAACATGATATCTCTAAACGACTTACCCTTTTAAACCAAACTGCTTTAGACCCGTAAAACATGATCGCACCGCTTTACCTCACCTCCTGTTTTTATTTTTTTATTTTTATCCCCATATCTCGCCTCTCCTTCTCCTTTTGTTGGGCCCAAAGTGTTCGTGTCAATCTTCTGCTCCTTCTACGCTAAGTTTCATTTTCTTTAGCAGGAACTAATTTAGCCGGCGCCGTCCTCTTGCCAAATGTTAATAGCACTCTTCATGTTTAAACATTTTCTTTCTTCTGTAGGCAAAGCTGACAGTTATCAGTGACTCTGCTACAATTATTCCGAAATGTGGCTTGAAAAGAATTGCTGCGCCAGAGTAATCTTTTTTTCCCTCAGAGATTTGAAGGCTGAATTAAAGTTTAATTGAAGCCTGTGTACTGGGGCTGTGGAAGAACAGCCGACGAATCGGGTGTTGACGTTCATATTCAGTTATCCTGTCTGACCTCCACGACGGCTCATTGTGCAGCATGATTAACATTTCATATCTGTAAGACATATCTGCATCTATTTCACATGTTTACAATAACAAGAAGCAGAATAAATAGTTTCGATTCATCTAATGTTTGCAGTTTGTCGTAGTTACTGGATTGACAGCTGTTTAATTCAAAATAAAAATAAATGCTGTTATTAATGTATACGAAATAAAACACCCTTATGAAATTAATTAAGAAATAAACCACAAAATAAATAAATAAATAAATAAATAAATAAATAAATAAATAAATAAATTGAAAAAATATTTAGTAAAATATTAATTTAGTTTTTTTTCATGGGGACTTTTTTTTGTTTGGTGGAGTAATTATGGATGGACGGACGGATGGATGGACGGATGGATGGATGGATGGATGGATGGATGGATGGATGGATGGATGGATGGATGGGCGGGCGGGCGGACGGATGGATGGATAGAGGTATCGATGGATATAATTATGGATGGATGGATGGATGGATGGATGGATGGATGGATGGATGGATGGATGGATGGATGGATGGATGGATGGGCGGGCGGGCGGACGGATGGATGGATAGAGGTATCGATGGATATAATTATGGATGGATGGATGGATGGATGGATGGATGGATGGATGGATGGATGGATGGATGGATGGATGGATGGATGGGCGGGCGGGCGGACGGATGGATGGATAGAGGTATCGATGGATATAATTATGGATGGATGGATGGATGGATGGATGGATGGATGGATGGATGGATGGATGGATGGATGGATGGATGGATGGATGGATGGATGGATGGATGGATGGATGGATGGATGGGCGGGCGGGCGGACGGATGGATGGATAGAGGTATCGATGGATATAATTATGGATGGATGGATGGATGGATGGATGGATGGATGGATGGATGGATGGATGGATGGATGGATGGATGGATGGATGGATGGATGGATGGACGGACGGACGGATGGATGGATGGATGGATGGATGGATGGATGGATGGGCGGGCGGGCGGACGGATGGATGGATAGAGGTATCGATGGATATAATTATGGATGGATGGATGGATGGATGGATGGATGGATGGATGGATGGATGGATGGATGGATGGATGGATGGGCGGGCGGGCGGACGGATGGATGGATAGAGGTATCGATGGATATAATTATGGATGGATGGATGGATGGACGGACGGACGGGCGGGCGGACGGACGGACGGATGGATGGAGGTATCGATGGATATAATTATGGATGGATGGATGGATGGATGGATGGATGGATGGATGGATGGATGATGAAACGATGGATGGATGGATGGATCGATGGATGGATGGATCGATGGATTTTCCAGATTTCACGTATCACCAGCTCTCTTGACGTTGCCATAGCAACGTCGTAGCTCAATGCTCTACACTGGAATAATGCAGAATGTAGTTTTAAATCCTAAAACCCGTTTAAAGGTTAACATTCTTCTCACAGGCTGTCAGTCCTGAAAGAAAAAAACGGCTTGAACCGGCTTGATACTCTAAATACTGAATTATCCGGTGAATTGAAACGACTGAGTTTGAGGTGGCAGCATTTTTCAGGCTGCAGTTCGGCCCTCAGAGTAGTGATGTCACAGTCCCCACCTCCATTAATCTTCACTTTCAGCTGTGGGTGGTTGCATCTGCCACCATGACAGACACATGGGAGAAAGGAGCCAAAGATATCTCTCTGATTTAAAGCGACAGCCGTGACTTGAAGTGTTCAGACCGTCCACCGGAGGTTCACCTCCATTATATTAGTCGCAGTTATTCTGACGGCGAGGACATAGAGTCTCTATACGACTCTCATTCCCCAAGTTGTTTTTCTTTAATCTCCTTCTCCTTTCCTCTACAGTCTAATCGCCATGTGGAAAGGTCAGAGTGTCTGCCCTTTTCTTCTCTGCTGCCACCGAACACGTCTTTTAGTCAAGTGGTTATTAGCTCTGGCCTTTAGCTCTTTAGAGATCGGCTACCCGACCGACGCTGATTCATTTTCACTGCTTTTTGTTCTCTGCCTGTCACACAGCGATCGCAGCTTCGTCTCACTGGCAGAAACATCAGCAGTTCAACCTGTTGCTGCCTTCAGCTTTACATGACACACAAGCTGAGAGTTCCTGCATCAGCAAACACATCAGCAAATACATCAGCAAATACAGATTTAGCAATAGATAAACAGAAACAACCAGTATACGTTACTCACTGTGTCCTGTCTGTTAAAGACCTATTATGCTTTCTTGAACAGGTTAGGATGGGTCTGCAGACAGTGCAAAACATGTCAATCCTGATTTTTTTTGCACACAATCATTCTTAGATATACGGTTTTACTCTGGTCAGTTCTGTCTATTTTGAGGTGTTTTAGGGCGTCTTGTCCCTTTAAATCCAAATGAGCTGCTCCTGGCCACGCCCCCATTAACTCAACGTTTACAGTCACACTAACTGCGCAAACAGATGTGCAATTATGCAACTTTACAGCTTTGAAAAGCATTAGTAGAGACTTTTGCACAACCAGCAAGAATGCATTAAGTGGTTTCTGGATGGCAAGTCAACAACAAAGCACTTGTCTTTTCCAGCAGCCATTGTACAGCACAGACAGCAGTAAAACCAGCTGACCAAACGTGCTGGAGCTCAGTTTGGGTTGCTAGGTAATGGGCGGAACTTCACTGGGTTGCTAGGTAACAGGCAGTGCCTGCTGACTGGTGGCATTACATTTGGAAGGTTTTTGAAATGGCTCATTTTCCAGACACCCAAAAACAATAACTTATTGCCAAATAAAGAGCTGGGTGGAGTTTTTTTTAAACGTTTGTGCTGTTTTTAGATGCAGTGGAGACCCAAATTGAAGTACAAAAATGTATATTATGCTTAATAGATCCCATTTAAAAAGACAAAATTATGTCTACAGATACAATATAGTTCTTCAGTGTACAACCAAAGAGGTAATGTTGTTATTCTAAGACAAAATATATTTTCATATTATATTCCTTTTTTCATTAGGTTTGCAAGTCAGGCTTCCTTACAATGAGCGCTTTCTCTTCAGACAGACGAATTTAAAGATTCAGTACTCGGAAATCAGTGCCTTATTTATCGAGATCGTGCATATCAGTACTAAAAATCTATTTAAAATATATAATCTTTGGCTGTTTAGAACTTATTATGTTTCTTATGAGGGATATATTAAAAACAAACCTGAAAACCACTGGAGATAATGTGTTAAATGATCTAAAAACAGGTTGTCACTAAAACAGGTTCATAGCCAGCAGAAGATCGCCTCCAGTCCTCAAAAGAGTTAAATAATTTCAGGCGCAGCAGTTGGTTTGTGGCCATCTGGGCACATAAATGTGGACTCATATTGATCTACGGTGGTCTAGATGTTCCTACCAAGTTGCCAAATATTGTTTAAATACTATATATATATATATATATATATATATATATATATATATATATATATATATATATATATATATATATATATATATATATATATATATATAGTTTTTCATCTATTTTATCACTTTTTGAGGGATTTGTTTTATCATGTTCTTGCAGGTAAAGAGCAGCAGGTTGTGAGAGAACTGGCTCCAAGGTGCAAAAAGCGAAAGAAGTCCCTCTGAGTGTGTTTATGCTCTGTTCAGCTTTCTGCCGCTCGTTTTATGAGCCTGCGTGCGTGTGTGTGTGTGTGTGTGTGTGTGTGTGTGTGTGTGCGTGTGTGTGTGTGTGTGGTGTGTGTGTGTGTGTGTGTGTGTGTGTGTGTGTGTGTGTGTGTTTGTGGGCTCAGTGGGTTTCTGGTTTGCAGAATCCGTCCATCTGGTGTTTAAGTTCTGTGTGTCATCGTTTTGGCCCGGCTAAATATTTTCCATGCATGCGCGCGCATTTTGCATTTAGATTTATTTATTTCCAACAGGTTTTTAGAAACAAGAAAACAAGTAATCATTAGGATAAGATAAAACGTGAATACATAAACCAAGAACAAAATAATTAGCTTACCACTACTTTTCTGTTTGAAAAAGACAATAAACCTAAGAAGTGAAAAGTTATTTAATCCTATTTGAATTTAATAAGATATATCACTCAGTAGAAACGTGTAATTAAAACCATGCTATAGTATTCATATGCCTGTGTAATATACTATCCTAAAGAACAAACAAATAAATGAGATTACATAAAGAAAATTATTGCAAACTAACTCTAAATCTACTGACCCATAATAATAATAATATTAATATTAATAGCAGTTGTAAATAACAACTCCTTGCCAAAGTGCATCCTGTAAATGTTCATAATGTGTGTTATGTAACAAGAAATACAATAGCAATGATAAAGACAGAAAAAACTAATAATAACAATGTTAATGAAACAGCAATAATAATCTTTTAGTAAAGGTAATAATAACAAATGACAACAAACCAACTGTTTTTATTTTTTAGACTGTCCTGTATGGAGAGCCATTTCAGCCAAAATTAAATAAATAAATAAATGGGTGAAATAAATAAAAAATGAGTAAAATAAATCAAAAAATGAAGAAAATGAGTGAAATAAATAAATAATTTGTTAAATAAATAATTTAGCTTTTTCATTAACCCATTTTTTCATTTATTTATTTTTCATATTATCAATTTCTCAATTTCCCTTTTTTCATTAATCTATTTTTCATTTACCCACTTTTCATTAATCTATTTTTCATTTAACCATTTTTTAATTTAGCTTTTTCATTAACCCCATTTTTCATTTCTTTATTTTTCACATTATCAATTTCTCAATTTCTCTTTTTCATTTATCTATTTTTTATTTATCCCTTTATCCATTTACCCATTTTTCATTAATTTATTTTTCAATTAACCACTTTTCAATTTCCCTTTTTTATTAACCCAATTTTTTCATTTATTTATTTTTCCGATTATCAATTTCTCTATTTCTCTTTTTCATTAATCTATTTTTCATTAATCTATTTTCATTTGTCCATTTTTTCATTTATCCCTTTATCTATTTACCCATTTTTCATTAATCTATTTTTTAATTTAAACATTTTTTGATTTCCTTTTTCCATTAACCCGATTTTCTATTTCCCAGTTTCATTAATCAATTTCTCATATATCCCTTTTTTATTTACCCAATTTTCTTTTATCTATTTTTCATTCAACATTTGTTTGAAAAATCTTTACTTTTCCCATTTTCCAATTCCCCTTATTTATTTAGTATTTCCTTATTTTCTTATTTATCACATTCTATTTCCCCGCAAAACTTAGGGAAAAAATAAATGCAAATGAGGAGAGGCACGTCATCAGGCTACAACTTCCCCAATTGGTTGGTTAGCGTCACACCCATACTTTGCTTCAAGAAAGATGGCGACCTACTAACGGGTTATCAATAAGCTGAAGCTCATTAACTTCATTAGAAAATAGTGTTATTACTCCTGACTTTAGTTCTCGTGTGGCCGCTCAGACAGAACGTGTTTCAGTTGGCGGCTCTCATGGACTCAGAGCTTCACCGTCGGGAGTTTTTATAGTTTGAACGAAGCGGCCGCTGAAGTTGGCTTACGATTGAAGGTTCGGGACACCTTCGTAGCTACCAGCTGTGATCCAACTATAAGGAGCAACTTTACTGTACATCGTAAGTGAACTGCAATATCCAGAGGCAGCTCTATGGAGCATGGAGCTGAAAGAATGAGCGTGGCAAGCCTTGGAGATCTGCGTCGGAGGCCATCTTTCAGACATGCACCGCTGCTGTCCGTCCAGGATCCTCCGGTTGCCCAGACGTTGCACGGTAAGCTACTAACGCTGATGTTTGTTTTCCAACTACAGTCATATTTAATAAATAGGGCTCAATTACGATCGCGGGAGGTTTTGAGTTGATCTCGGCAGTAGGTGACAAACTGAACGCCTCCAGGATGTTGAGACCAGCACGTCCTCTGATCCAATACATCTTATTAAGGATAAAATCAACAAAACGTGTTCAAATTAATGGCCCAACAGGTGATTAAAGACAGTAAAAAGGTAGGAGTGGTTTCGAGTCGATCGCCTTGTTTTACCTTTGTAAACAGACAACCGGAATACAGTGACCTTTAGTGAGGGTACAGAATGGAGAATGGATAAAAGCTGAACTCCTGCTACAATCTTTGCGTCTCTTGGTTACATCCCTGAGGTGTGCCAAGTGTGGCCCACCTGCATATAAAGTAAATATGACTATTAATTTAAGTATTTCTTTGTATGTATAACTTGACCACCTTAGTTTGCCTGTTTTTGGTCAACGTGTGCCTCAACATTTGGTTACTGTTCCTTAGAGGTGGACAGAGGACCCACAATTTATCCTCCAGGAATAACAGCAGCACTTCAACATGTTTTTACTCAAAGTAAATCGTAGCTGAATAAGAAATTAAACAAGAGTAAAGAAGCATTTGGTAAAAAGTTGATCAGTACTGAGTAACTGATCAAGTTATCAATTATTTCATATCTAAAAAAAATACACAATTAGAAGGCCCAAAATATTAAGTTCAGTGGAAATGTTGGTATTTTAAAGACAAAATGAAAAATTAGTTTAAATAATAGTGATGCTTCATAATAAAATGACTTGAGTAAAAGTAAAAAGTTCAGCATAGTAAGAGTATTCCTAAAAGTTCATTTGAGTTTCAAAAAGTTACTCAACTATATTTAAGTAAATGTAATTAGTCACTCTTAAACTCTGCCCTTCTGAGGGATGAATCATGAATCATAACAATGTGGACCAAGTGCATGTGGGCCAAGTGTGGCCCACATGCATATGCACTGTTGAAAATGAGAAGCTGACATTCACAAATGACATTGAAATAAATTCTAGTCCAACTTCTGGTTTGTTCCGATTCCTCTGGATCCTGTTGGAGGAAAAATATCCCAACTTCACAAGATGTGGCTTTAACCCAACTTCTGTCAGTCTGAAGTTTCTCATATTTAGGTCATCAAACCAAAGTTCAGATCTACCATAATTGGTTCCATCGCCACCAGGTCAAAAGTACAGCTTTTTGGCGCAGCACATTCATTAATGTTTCCATCATGTATGTTTTCAGATGCAGACCATCCTGCAGGCCTCTGGTCTCAGTGTTTCCCTTCAGACTCCCAGTGGGCTCACAGCTTCAGGATGACCAGAGACCTTCACCTTTCTGGAGCAGGAACACTCGGCCAAATGCACTGGTGACACATTCATTTAAAAAAAATTGGCTGTTCTTATACCATTGATATGCATGAACCGTCTGTATTTTACTGTTTTGAATAAACAAACTGATTATTATGAAATCTGTGTTCCTTCTAATATGTGAAGTTCTAATTTAATCAAATCTCATGTTTTCACGTCCCAGAGACAATAAAATTATCGTTTGTTTGTGACTTAAAATAAAGGAAGCGATCTTAATAGAACAAAGCTACAAAAATAGAATACAGATTGAAAGTTTTGGACCCGTTTTATTTTTTGGTTTCATTACACTGAAGATTCTTCAACATGAAGCTAAACAGTGAGTGGAGTACCTTGTATGTACGACAACGTAGAAATGAACAAACATGACATATTGGGTTCTTAATAGCAACCCTAGCAGTTATTTTACACAGCTTGATTTATTGAATAATGATTGTGTTCATTTACGGACGCCTTCAATTGGAAATCTTCAATCTGAAGTATCAATGAAATAGTTTAACCAGTCAGTCCTCAGGTCGTCTGCCCTGCATGTTTCAGGCCTCAGTAAATGTCTGATGGATGAGCTAATGCTATCGTTTGTATCAGGTGCTCTGGAACAAACACTTTAAAATGTTAATGTCCTGTATAACAGAGTGATATAGACAAATGTTTTCATCTCACTGTCATTTCCACTCTATAGCTGAAGTTCATCACATTTCTGGATGTTCTGTGTTTCAGTTAAATTGAAGTTAGCAGGTTTTTAATCAGGCCACAACACCCTGTGTGTGTTGGGTTTAAGAAAAGAGGCTGCTCTGTTGAGCACCAGCATTCATTTTTCCTCTGATGTTTGGGTGAACTCTTCTCTGTGGAGGTCGGCCATCTCTCTGGTTCTTCCTGAAGGAGACCCATCAGGAGTTCTGGTGCTGCTCACAGTGCAGACGGTTCTCCTCACTGTCAGCCCTGGTCCCTCTCAGCCAGGATCTCCAGTCATTCTGTTCCTTCACCCTTGAATAAACATAACAGAATATGTTCTGGGTGTTATGATTCATTTGTTAATTGAAACAATGTTTAGTATCAAAATAAGATTAATTTATTTCCTTAACAGTTCCTTCTCCTGTTCCCTCAGAAGGGCAGAGTTTAGGAGTGACTAATTACATTTACTTAAATATAGTTGAGTAACTTTTTGAAACTCAAATGAACTTTTAGGAATACTCTTACTATGCTGAACTTTTTACTTTTACTCAAGTCATTTTATTATGAAGCATCACTATTATTTAAACTAATTTTTCATTTTGTCTTTAAAATACCAACATTTCCACTGAACTTAATATTTTGGGCCTTCTAATTGTGTATTTTTTTTAGATATGAAATAATTGATAACTTGATCAGTTACTCAGTACTGATCAACTTTTTACCAAATGCTTCTTTACTCTTGTTTAATTTCTTATTCAGCTACGATTTACTTTGAGTAAAAACATGTTGAAGTGCTGCTGTTATTCCTGGAGGATAAATTGTGGGTCCTCTGTCCACCTCTAAGGAACAGTAACCATGTTGAGGCACACGTTGACCAAAAACAGGCAAACTAAGGTGGTCAAGTTATACATACAAAGAAATACTTAAATTAATAGTCATATTTACTTTATATGCATGTGGGCCACACTTGGCACACCTCAGGGATGTAACCAAGAGAGGCAAAGATTGTAGCAGGAGTTCAGCTTTTATCCATTCTCCATTCTGTACCCTCACTAAAGGTCACTGTATTCAGGTTGTCTGTTTACAAAGGTAAAACAAGGCGATCGACTCGAAACCACTCCTACCTTTTTACTGTCTTTAATCACCTGTTGGGCCATTAATTTGAACACGTTTTGTTGATTTTATCCTTAATAAGATGTATTGGATCAGAGGACGTGCTGGTCTCAACATCCTGGAGGCGTTCAGTTTGTCACCTACTGCCGAGATCAACTCAAACCTCCCGCGATCGTAATTGAGCCCTATTGATTAAATATGACTGTAGTTGGAAAACAAACATCAGCGTTAGTAGCTTACCGTGCAACGTCTGGGCAACCGGAGGATCCTGGACGGACAGCAGCGGTGCATGTCTGAAAGATGGCCTCCGATGCAGATCTCCAAGGCTCTCCACTCTCATTCTTTCAGCCCGATGCTCCAGAGCTGCCTCTGGATATTGCAGTTCACTTACGATGTACAGTAAAGTTGCTCCTTATAGTTGGATCACAGCTGGTAGCTACGAAGGTGTCCCGAACCTTCAATCGTAAGCCAACTTCAGCGGCCGCTTCGTTCAAACTATAAAAACTCCCGACGGTGAAGCTCTGAGTCCATGAGAGCCGCCAACTGAAACACGTTCTGTCTGAGCGGCCACACGAGAACTAAAGTCAGGAGTAATAACACTATTTTCTAATGAAGTTAATGAGCTTCAGCTTATTGATAACCCGTTAGTAGGTCGCCATCTTTCTTGAAGCAAAGTATGGGTGTGACGCTAACCAACCAATTGGGGAAGTTGTAGCCTGATGACGTGCCTCTCCTCATTTGCATTTATTTTTTCCCTAAGTTTTGCGGGGAAATAGAATGTGATAAATAAGAAAATAAGGAAATACTAAATAAATAAGGGGAATTGGAAAATGGGAAAAGTAAAGATTTTTCAAACAAATGTTGAATGAAAAATAGATAAAAGAAAATTGGGTAAATAAAAAAGGGATATATGAGAAATTGATTAATGAAACTGGGAAATAGAAAATCGGGTTAATGGAAAAAGGAAATCAAAAAATGTTTAAATTAAAAAATAGATTAATGAAAAATGGGTAAATAGATAAAGGGATAAATGAAAAATGGACAAATGAAAAATAGATTAATGAAAAATAGATTAATGAAAAAGAGAAATAGAGAAATTGATAATCTGAAAAATAAATAAATGAAAAAATTGGGTTAATAAAAAAGGGAAATTGAAAAGTGGTTAATTGAAAAATAAATTAATGAAAAATGGGTAAATGGATAAAGGGATAAATAAAAAATAGATAAATGAAAAAGAGAAATTGGGAAATTGATAATGTGAAAAATAAAGAAATGAAAAATGGGGTTAATGAAAAAGCTAAATTAAAAAATGGTTAAATGAAAAATAGATTAATGAAAAGTGGGTAAATGAAAAATAGATTAATGAAAAAGGGAAATTGAGAAATTGATAATATGAAAAATAAATAAATGAAAAAATGGGTTAATGAAAAAGCTAAATTATTTATTTAACAAATTATTTATTTATTTCACTCATTTTCTTCATTTTTTGATTTATTTTACTCATTTTTTATTTATTTCACCCATTTATTTATTTATTTAATTTTGGCTGAAATGGCTCTCCATAGTCCTGTAGCAAACACGCTCAGCTAACTCGAACTGAACCAACCTGTGTCCTGTTTTATTCATGCTTATCTGGTTTTATTGCTGCTTTTTCAGCAGCTTGCTGGGAGACTTTTTTTTTCTCAAAACTCCTGCAAATCTGTTTCTCACATCTCAATAATTCACACTCTTATCTCGGTTTTTATTTGTGTCATCCTGGGAAATCCAGCATGGAAGCAGTCAGCATGAATCGCAGCACAGCTTCTTTATTGATGGCATTCAACATGAGGAAGGATACACATGTTAGGAGGTACTGTAACACTAATCAATGCTTCTCATTGATTTTCATGAGAAATTAAACCACCTAGCTGCTGTAAGGTTTTCAGGTCACTGTCAGTGTGTTGCTGGAATGGATCTACATCAGTACCTTTAACTTGATGCTTCTTGTATATTTCGGCTCAGTTTATAAGTTAACAAAATGTTTTGCTTAGCTATTAATCTTCATACAACCTGATTGTTCTTGTTCACTCCTTCCAGACTGAAGAGGATTGGAAACAAATATATCTAAAAAATACTTTTTTTTTTAATTATTAGACAAGGGAGGGAAAATTCAGACATCTGTGCTGCTTTAAAATGTGTTAATTATTTTTATATGGTACTGAATGAAGAACTAATTTGTTATTTGAGTTCACAAAACAGCAAAACGAAAGATTTCTTGACACTCAGCAAGAAAAATACATTGACATACGTTCTTAAAAATTACATTTTTCACGTAGATGTTTATACAAATGGCTTAAGTTATACATTGTTTAGTTTCTCTTAATTTTTAAAATTGGTTTTGATCAACAGTTCTCCAAGCTTTCTCTGAGAAGAGAGTTAGAACCACTGAAAAAAAAAGAATTATTAGTGGGTTAAAACTTTTTATTGTAAAAAATATAAACAAGGGAACAAGTCAACAGTTAGTGATATGCTAGTCATCACATCAGCATGAAAGAAACTAAGTTCAATAAAACTAAACTCAAGATATTTACCTTTCTGTTGTTTTTTTACATATTTCTGTGCTTTGCAGATAGTAATTAGTAAGAAAATGGGCAGAAATAAAATGAGGAAGAGAGAAAAGGTCACAAGGTTGGGAGTCAAACCAATGGATAGATAACTAGGATTATGCTAATCAGCATGTTAGCATGACATCAGCAGATTTAATCAAATAAAACAATAACCTAAAATAGTATGACTTTTTTTCATCTCTCATAAAATGTCATACCAGTACTGTGTGGGGTTTTTTTATATGGTTTTTGTTTAATTCTAGTTGTGGTGTTCTGCTAACATGCTAACTAGTCACATACTTAGCCTGTTAGCATAACTGTAGCAATCAAAAGGAACAAATTCCAGTTGGTGTTGTGTTTTAAAGCGCTACTTATTACTTGTTACAGACATTTAACAAATTTTTATCACTGACGTTTTTATCAATTTTCATTGTTTTGGTCGCAATACAGGAGTAGTGCGACAAAAACCAGGAGTTTCATGATTTATTATTTTATTATTTTTTACACAAACATATTTTGTGCTAACTAGGGGCATGCTAACTAGTATGTTAGCATGACACCAGAAGTTTTACTCAAATAAAAAAAGAACCTAAAAACATATTTTCTTTCAACTTTTGTATAATGTTAAACTGTTTTTTCTTCCTGCTAACATGCTAACATGCTTTGTATCGTCCAAAATGCAGGTATGCAGTTTGGTCACCTCATACCTGCAGTGACCGAAATGGAACAAATTCCAGTTGGTGTTGTAGTTTTAAAGCGCAACTTATTGGTTGTTATAGACACAAAATGAATTTTAAGGGTTTCGCTGAAGTTTTTATCGATTTTCATCGTTCTGGTTGTAGTGTAGGAGTTTGAATTTAGCTGAGAGGCTGAGCCAGATGATTTATTATTTTAGTTTTTTTACACGAACATATTTCATGTCCTCCTGCGCAGATAAACCTAATAAATCACACGTCTCTTGCTATTTTCTCCCCCTCTCTGCAGGCGCTGGAGGCTGGTCTCCTCTTAGTTCGGACAGGTATCAGTGGCTGGAGGTCGACTTGGGTGAGCGAACCAAGATCACAGCTGTCGCCACTCAGGGCCGCTACGGCAGCTCTGATTGGCTGACGTCTTACCAACTGATGTTCAGCGACACGGGACACAACTGGAAGCAGTACAGACAGGAGGACAGCATAGGGGTTGGTTTATTCTTTTATTAAATAAAAACTATGAATGTAATCATCAGACGTGATTTTATTTTCATAGGTTTGCATTCGTATAGACTCCGTTTCCTCTCTGGCATCTGCTGTGCTATGCATAAAGATAAGCTCAGTCATCAGGAGTTTATCTTTTCCTTTGCAATGTGTCAGCGGGTGTTGGAGCTCTGCTGACAAAACATTTGGCTGAACACCACAAACTCAGACGCAGTCAAGTGGGACAATTTGTTCCTTTTTTACGTCTTGTTTGTTGCTGTCTGTCATCTTTGTCGAGGGCTTAGCCGGCGTCTTAAGTTCAAGAGACGATTTTGCCAAAGTATCAGATCACAGCTTCACATTTTCCCTTTTGATTCTGTGAAGACAGAGTGAAAAGAAACAGACTCAGAGGCAAACAGATAAGACATGAACTGAAAAAAGATGCTCCATACGCAGTTAATAGACAGGCTGTTACATATACAAATATAGCTATTTATCATCAAAATGCTTATTAAACCAGGGCTGCACAGTGGAGCAGTTGGTAGCAGTGTTGCCTTGCAACAAGAAGGTTGTGCGTTCAAACCCCAGCCTGGGGTCTGTGCATGGACTTTGTGTGTTGTTCCCCTTGTGCAAAAACACAACTGTTTAGTTAATTGGTTGGTCTCTAAATTGGTGTGTGTGTTGTTGTGTGTTGCCATGCACTGATCTGGCAACCTGTCCAGTGTGCTTCTCACTTTTTAAACTATTTTAAAATATCTGATACATGTCTAAATAATATTGTAGTCCCTTGACTGTGACGTCCTTTTCCTGTTTCTGTAACATGTGGAGTCCCGCAAGGGTCAATTCTTGGTCTTGCACTTTTATTTTTCTAGTTGGATCTTGCGCTTCACAAGCATAATCTTTCAATTCCTGGTGCTTAAATCTATCCTCCTGTCAAGAAGTTATTTACATGAGAAATCACTCTTATCCATCACATAACAATAGTCTCCCACCTGTTGCCAACTTGGTGACTTTATTGCTATATTTAGTGACTTTTCAGACAAGAAAAAGTTTTGTACCGTCCTAAAGCTGAATCAGCAGGTTAGGCTGTTTTAAAAATTATTGATCTACCAGAAACCTGCAATCAGTGCATCTCTACACCAAAGTCTGAAAGGCCTTTGCTATGCTGTGGTATTTATAGGTATTAATGTCTAAAAGCTTTCTTAAAGTCAAAGAACAGTGAAGGAGTCGTACTTTAAAGCTTTATGACTCTCCCTCTTTTCTTTGTGGTGAACTTGGCCATTTGGAAATTATCTTTTGGAGTCAGTTTTGAATGTTCAAATTATTTTGGCATTCAGATAATCTCAATGGTCAAAACAATCCATCCATCCATCCATCCATTTTCTTGCACCCTTGTCCCTCAGTGGGGTCGGGAGGGTTGCTGGTGCCTCTCCAGCTAACGTTCCGGTTGAGAGGCGGGGTCACCCTGGACAGGTCGCCAGTCTGTCGCAGGGCAACACAGAGACACACAGGACAAACAACCATGCACACACACACTCACACCTAGGGGCAATTTGGAGAGGCCAATTAACCTGACAGTCATGTTTTTGGACTGTGGGAGGAAACCGGAGTACCTGGAGAAAACCCACCATGCACAGGGAGAACATGCAAACTCCATGCAGAAAGACCTGGGGCCGGGAATCGAACCCAGAACCTTCTTGCTGCACGGCAACAGCTCTACCAACTGCACCACTGTGCTGCCCCTGGTCAAAACTAGTTCCTGTTAAATTACTATTTAATCCAGACTTGATGACTGTAATAGTTAAGCCAGCCCATGTTTTTGTGACATCTTCGCTTCTTTGCACTGGTTGTTATCATTATAGCATGGATCTTTTAGATCTTATTAGTTGTTTTTCAGTCAAAACGTGTATTAGCAGCGCTGTATCCCTTTGGCCTTTTAATTTCTTAAAAGGTCAGTCCAGTGACAGGATGCTGCTGATGTACAAAGAGCTTATTAAAGCTTTTCCAATAGCTATTCAAATTCTTGTTCTGTTCCTCAAGTTCAGGTTGCGCTCCGTACTAATCCTTACTAAGCTTAATTACATGCAAATGTTCCTATTGTTATATGGACGTGATTTGAGGACCCAAATGCAGACACAGAGAGAAGTTCATATGCACAATGAATCAAGTGGAATGGCTCAGTGGAAACAACCCAGGCATGCATAAACAAACAGGAATCATCGTCCTCCAGGGTATTCTAACTTTTGGAGCTGTTCTTGCACATCTTTCCCTCTTTAATCGGTTTTATTCCTTACAATAATATCTAATTATTAATCGAGTGATCTGATAAAATATAATTTCTGCAGATTTTTTATTTCATTGCTTAGTTGTTTTGTATACAGTATTAGAAATACATAAACAGATGCAAATAAACAAATAATTCAGTTCCTTTTTTAAATAGGAAATATGTCTTTTTGCATAAAAATAAACAATATCTTAAAAAACCTTAACCAGCTAATGATTGCTAAATCATTTGATGATTACTTCAGTAATCGATTCATCACAATCAATCTGATTAATCGTTTCAGTGCTAATATTTTTGCATTACTAATTGGACAGCTAAAGGTGTTTAACAGAAGATTTCATTTACAGACTTTGCACCAGGTGAAAGTAAAGCTCTTCCACTAAAGGAGTTCTGGGTAGAACAGATTTACAAACAGGTTTTTTAATTTTAGATGTAATATATACAAATATTTTGAACAGTTTTGGCTTAATTACTGCTCTTTATGTTGTTCTTTCAGTAAATGGCCTTTTTTGAGTTTGTGTACTCCAGTTAACAATTAATCGATTGTTAAATCATTTGATGATCATTTAAATAACTGATTAATCACAATTAATCCGATTAATCGTCACAGACTGCGAAGTTTCTTCCTTCTTTTCGCCACATTACTCCTTATTTGTGTTTTGTGGGTGTGTCTGTCATGCTTGTCCTCTGCTGTAACGTAACGTAGCTGCAGTTTATCGACCAGGAATACCAACGAGCTTTGATGTCGTAGCAAAACACAGCGGTGCATCCATCAGCCCAGTGAGCCCGCCTCAGATTTGTTGAGTTCTGCGTCTCGTTTTCTGCAGAAACTCCAAATAATGCAACAAACTTACATTTTTACCCCCCTCCCCACTCTGAGCATGAACATTTACCCAGGTTGAAGCCACATTTGTCACGCTGCTGCACGGAGGAGTTTTCTGATTAGAAGCCCAGCCAAGGCAATTTCCCGTGTGGAGGGAATCCGGCTAATCTCAGCGCTGGGGATCCAGCTTTAAACATGTTGATCTGGCACTATACATAAATTCTGCAGCAGCCCAGCCGCATTTCAAAGTGTCTCTGAACTTCTCTGAAGGAGTCAGCTTAGGGAGTCTGTCAGAGGGGGGAAAAAATCATTTCAGAGCCGCTGGATCAAGCACAACACATTACCTACTGGGCTTCAGATCTCAGAATAGTGGGATGTGGACCAGAGGAGGCAATATGTTGTTTTCCTCTCTGTGTTGGAGGATGTCTTCCTCCCTCCTCTTCCTGCCTTGGAAGCCTGTTGGTGTTTGGAAATGCTGCAATCCATCTTTCCTTTATTGTCGCTCCTCTTTATCTGTTTGTTTCTTTCCTCCTGGAGGGCTCAGGATGTGAGAGCGGAGTCCTGATTGTTTTACTTCTCCCCTCTTTCTCAAATTTCCTTCATCACTTCCTTTGAAAATTGAATTTCTCGACAGTTCATTTTCATCTATTTTCTTAACATGTGATGTTCTGTTTTAGTTTATTTTGTCACATTTTTTCAGCAATCCATTTCTGCAACCTGCTGGTTGGCTCACGTCCAGTCGCCATCTGCACTGCAAAAACACAAATATTTTGGTCCACTTTCTAGTGCAAATATCATAGTACACTTAAAATAAGATAAAACTAACTTAAAGTAACTTTTCAGCACAGTATATAAGGTTGTTTTAAGTCAATAATTTCTTAATATTGTAGAAAAAATCTTGCTCCATTGGCAGATTGTTTCACTTGCAGCCTTTTTTCTCAATATTAAGGAATTATTTAGTTAAAACAAGTGCCTATACTTTGCTGATTACTTATTTGTAAGTCAGTTTTATCTTATTTCCAGTGTATTTCACTAAACCTAGATAAAAATGCTTGTTAAAGTTTTGAGTTTTTGCATTGTGAAAGTAACTAATCTCTGAATCAGCTCTAATTGGGTCTATGGTGCTAGTTTTATGTGACATGTTTGTATAAATTAGTTTTAGATATTTGCACTAAAAATTTAAACTTTTTTTGCAACGTGACTTTAAAAAAAACAAGACTTAATGGTTTCAAGCATTAAAAAAATAAATCTGATGCTTTTCTCATATGAAAACATATGAAAGTAACAAGTATATGTTTTTTTCTTGTACATAAAATGTAGTTTTTATATAATTAGCTGCGACCTCATGAAAACTAATAATGTTTTCATTAATTTACTCATCGATTCACTGCTGCAGAGCAAATTAGAGATAATTTGTTGTTTCAATTGTTTTCTAAGAACACATAAAAGCGAATCAGGAGGAGTATTTGTGTGAAAGAGTGAATCAGAACAAGGAAGAACGTTGGATGTGAACGACATGAAGAAAAGGGTAGCAAACATTTTACTGCTTCAAACATCACTTTTAGTCTCAAGTTTAAAGTACTAAAAATTTGTTTTAAGTTGAAAAAGGATGAGAAACTTAACTTTTTAAAAGAAAATTCAAATTGAAATTTTAGTAAACATTATGCTTACTTTCAATCTCAAGTTTGAAATATGAAAAAGACTTTAATGAAATATATATTTCATGTTATTACTGTTCTTGAAAAGCTACTGCATATAATGTTAGCTAAAATGTATTTCATTGTACATGTACAACATGTCAGATTCTGTTCTGATTCTGTTCTGTTTTGGAAAGGATTGGTTTCTTTTTTATGTAGTTTAAAGTGATCAATCAGTTTTGAAACTTTTTGTCTATTTCTTGGTGCCGTTTCTTTCTGTTCCTCCTCATTTCCCTCCATAAATGCTAATAGCAATTTGCATTCGTCAACGAATCATTGCCAGAAGTTAGAGCATTGTGCAACACAAATAATCATCCGACCTGAACATAGTACGCTATATAGTAAAGCATAAATTTAACGAAGCATCGAGGCAGATAATTTGCCTTGAGGGACATTAAATTATTTAATGAGTCATTTCAGCCTATATTTACATAACGTCAGTGGACCACAAATAATGTCTCGAAGCATTTTACACTCATTCGATTTACAAAAATATGCGGTCAATTCAATCAGATCTTTTTTTTTATATATATATATATATATTTTATTGAATTTTATCTTTTAGGACATACATTTACAAACAATCAACTTAACATTATAAACATCTGCTTATACACACTCACATTCACTCACCATTCAAACCTGCATTTGTTTAGTTCCGAAAATATACAAGACCCTTTAAATTAGAACAGAGAAAAATAACAAGGCAGTATATAAATAGAAACTGTAGACAAGACATCCATTCAAGACACTCATTATTAAGCTCCGCCTTCAGTCCCTATGATCCTCATATATGGCTCCCACAAGTTCTCTAAGTCCCGATGTTTACCCTTGGCCATGTATGTTAGTTTTTCCAGTCCGAGCGAATTTGCAATTTCTTTCTTCCAGAGTCCCATGGAGGGCGCGTCCATGCTCCTCCAGCATAATGCAGTAGATCTTCTGGCTTGAAGAAGTCCTGTCTATCAATTTAGCTTTAATCTGTGATTGTTTAAATTCCACTGGGGAGATTCCTGGAACACATATTTTAACCTCTAATGGGACTTTCACCCTAAACAATTCAGATAGACACCTAATAACATCCTTCCAAAATTTCAGAATTTTAAGACATTCCTACGGAGCCCCTAAGGGGACATGGAGAAAAAAAAAAAGGAAAGAAATCCCGACTTATTATCTCGGGATCTCTAGAAACTAAGTCGAGATCTCGAGATCCCGACTTATTATCTTGGGATCCCGACTTATTATCTCGAAAGTCGAGATCTCGAGATAATAAGTCAGGAATTCTTTCCCTTTTTTTTTTTCTCCATGTCCCCTTAGGGGCTTGGTACATTCCCACATACAATGGAGAAGGGTTCCTTTTTCAAAAAGGCATTTAGTGCAAGTATCTGGAATGTCACTGGAAATCAGATCATATTTATTCCAATTATAAAACAATACAGTTTCTGTCTAAGGAACCATTTTATCCACTAAAATCTGAATCAACTTTGTGCATTAATGCTTATCCATCCATTTTCTTGCACCCTTTTTCCCTCAGTGGGGTCGGGAGGGGTGCTGGTGCCCATCTCCAGCCAACGTTTCGGGCGAGAGGCAGGGTACACCCTGGACAGGTCACCAGTCTGTCGCAGGGCAACACAGGACAGACAACCATGCACACACACACTCACACCTAGGGGCAATTTGGAGAGGCCAATTAACCTTCTTGCTGCAAGGCAACAGCTCTACCAACTGCGCCATTGTGCAGCCCTTATCAAAGTCCATTTATCTGGTCATATACAGATATATTGAAATAAACCAACTTGCTTAATGTTGCACCAACGTCATGACATTGCACTCACTGATATTTTCTGTCAGTCGGTATATTGTGCAAGAGTTGATTAAACACAAGAAGGTGGAGAAATAAAAAAAATCACCTTTAAAAAAGTGGCGTTTCAGTCCCACTTTCCAAACTTTTTAAATCACAGTCGACGTAAAAACGATAAATTAGTTTGATTTGTTTGGGTCAAATTAATTTCTTTGGTGATTTAAAAAACAGTCGATTGAGTCTCAAACTGATTTGAAGTAACTAAAAACTAATTTGCTATCGCAGTAAAATTCTCTTCATTATCAGACAAATAAACTCTTGCTGTCATTATTATGAGGGGAATAAATGAGTTAATTATGTGTTTAGGCTTGTATTCAGCAATGGGGGAGATAGTTAACCTGCATGTCAACCTCTAGGGAGGCGAGCAATTAGGACAGATTGCCAGATGGAGGAAACTGAATGAGCAAAGAAAGGGACAGAACGCAATCCGTCAGACATTCAGCTCATCATTTCACAGATCAGTTTCTAACTTGTGCTCATAATTCTTCTGAAATATTCAGAAGCATTATGTTAGTAGTTTAGCAATGTGAAAAGTGAAATGTTATGCATTGTTAAATATGTTGGGTCAATAGATTTTTACACAACATTTTCAGTAAATTGTTTGCACAAAATCATTCTTAGACACTGAAATTTTACGCCGGTCAGTTCTGACTACTTTGAGCTGATTTAGGGCGTCTTGTCACTTTAAATTCGCTGGCCACGCCCCCACAAATCAACGTTTACATTAATTCATGAAAATAATTGCAAACAGAGGGACAAATATATAACCATGCAAATTTGAAAAGCAGAAGTAGAGGCTCCTTCACAACCAACAAGAATGCAGCAAATGGTTTCTGCAACAAAACACATGGATTTTCCAGCAGCCGTTATGCAGCAGTAAAACCAACTGACCAATCGTGCTGAACCTCAGCTTGGGTTGCTAGGAAACACGCAGAACTCCGCTGGGGTTGCTAGGCAATGGGTATTGCCCTCAGTTGTGACTTAACAGTCAATAGGTTTTTGAAGCGACTCACTTTCCAGACACCCAAAAACATGAACTTATTGCCAAAAAATCTCCCCAACTTTTTCAAGTGTTTGTGCTGTTTTTAGAATCAATAGAAACCCAAATGAAAGTACAAAAACACGCCAAACGTAAATTTTGCACAATAGATCCCCTTTAATGGAAAAGCAATCATAAAAAAAAACAGAAAAGAAGATCTCTAGCTTTGTTAGTTTGTTGGGTTTGAGCAAATTATGCAAACATCTTTTAAATAAATGGTGATTATTTAATTTATATTTCACAAAAAGACCAGTTTTTTCAGTTCATTTTTGTCATGTCTGCAACGTTTCTGCAACACACCTGAATCTAATGAATGGATTGTTTCCACGCCTCTTCATCCTGATAAGGGAATTTAAACATTTGACTCAGATCTCTGCAGAAGGAACACATCTAAAAGTAATACAGTGTTTAATATTAAGGGGAGGAGTCATATTTGAAGCTTATTTAATGATGTAGTTTTTATTATAGAAATATTTAATGTATCTGTACATGTGTGTGTGTTTCCAGTCTTTTCCAGGTAACTCTAACGCAGACAGTGTGGTTCAGTACAAGCTGCAGCAGCCTGCAGTCGCTCGCTTCCTGCGCCTCATTCCTCTGGACTGGAATCCCGCCGGGCGGATCGGACTGCGCCTGGAGGCCTACGGATGTCCTTACAGTGAGTCTCAAACCATCTCGACTTCAGCTACTACAATATTCAGCAGCTCAGTGATCAGAATTATCACCTCATTTTGGCCAATCTATTCCTATTGACAGCAACTTTCTGCAAGAAACGGTCCACTGCTTGCACGTGCAAATACATTTATTTAAAAAATGGGACATATCAAGTTTTATTGTTATTCTTATACATGTTAAATTAGTATTTCTGAAGGTTTTCACAGTTTTGTACAAAATATGAGTCAAACAGGAGCAGTTTACCCCCCTAAGGTTCGATTTGAACAGAAGTATGAGGTAAACCAGCTTTTATGACACTACAACCCAGTGCTGAACATGAAGTTACTTCACTGAGCCTTTAATCCTGCTTTGTAGTAAAAGCCCCAGGTTTATGTCTGCTGCCAAGCACTCAACTCGAGGTGATGTTCCTCTCTGTCACCCGCTGAACGGCGGAGAGAATTGCACCTGCAGGGGGGAGAGTGAGACCTCATGCTGACACTGTAGCGCTGCCTGCTGAATTTCACTGGAAAGCTGCAGCATTTACCTGCAGATGCATGCTTTGTTTTTCCTAGAAGGTATTAGAAAGGGCTAAAAGTAATTACATTTGGAGACAGTGTCATTTGTATAAAATTTTGGAATGTTTCTAATGTTTGTATGCAGGTAGTACAATGCTGAAGCAGTCTTTTTAATCTCTTCTTAGACCTACTACTTACAATTTTTGATTTACCCAAATGAAAGTACAAAAGTACCCCCTCTGTACCCAATATAAATCTGATCTTTTCTGAGTTCAGTTTTTTTGTGTGTTTTTGCATAATTAAATGCGACCTCAATGAGACTTCTGTGTGAGCAGTTTACCCCCCCCCACGCAAAAAATGTCTTATTATAAGAGAAATAATGAACTAGTACTTTTCCGTCAATATTAAGGAATTATCCACTTAAAACAAGCTCCTATACTATTTTGTAATTTTGTTTGTCAGTTGCTTTTGTCTTATTTCAAATGTAATAAGGTCTTTGTACGAGAAATTACACAAACGTTCTGTGTTCTTGCAGTGTAAGTAAATAATTCCTTACGATTAATTTAAAAAGATTTACCAGTTCCACCAACAGATTATCTCAGTTGTTACAAGACATGTTTCCATGTTATACGTGAAATAAACTTCCAGTGGAACTAGAAGTGGGTTGCTAGGTAACGGACTGGGCTGGGCTGGCGTTGCTAGGTAACGGGCTGGGCTGGCGTTGCTAGGTAACGGCTCAGTGACCTTTGATTGTGAAATAAGTGGAACTAAAACTTTTTCATCAATATTAAGGAATTATTGACTTTAAACAAGCTCCTGAGTTACTTGAAATTACTTGGATAAGTCAGGTACGCTTGTCTTATTTAAATGGATGTTTGTACAAGAAACTAGATCAAAAATACTTGGTCAGATTTCGGGGCTTTGCAGCGTAGGTCAATAATTCCTTAACATTAATAAAAGAAAATTGCTAGTTCCACTGGCAGATTATTTCACATACTATAACAAGACATTTTTTCATGTTACAAGTGAAATAACAGGGACTTTTTCATCAATATTAATTAATTATTGACTTCAAAACAAGCACCCATATTTGTCTAAAATGCCGCTTGTAAGTTTTGTCTTATTTCAAGTGCGCTAAAAACAAGACCAAAAATACTTGGTAAGATTTTGTGTTTTTACAGTGCACAGACTGAGATTCAGCTAGAAAAAGTCTGTGATTTTGAATAATTACGTGGTTGGGCCTTACTGCAGTTGAATAAAACATATAAAGCTTATCTAGGAACTAGATGAACATGTTCGGTTGTACATAAAGGAAGCTGGAAACAGCGTTTTCAGCTCCACACAAAGGATGAGTCGGGCGATCGGAGCTGCTCTGTAATCAGCAGGAAATGCACTGTACAGTGCAATAAGCACATTACTGCAAGCTAAGTGAGGTCAAAGACTTGCCAACTTCATTAAAAAAGAGAAAGGGAAATTAGTTGTACAACTGAAGAGGAAACTGATGCTGAGCTCAGCAGCTGCTCCTTTTAACAGCAGTCCATTCTTTCCCAGCTACACCGTTCGTCTCGCCTCAGTTTAAATCCCCAGCCGGCAGAGGACACCGGCAGAGAAAGTGCTTGATAAACAGAAAACAGATTTGTAACCCAGTAACAAGCTGAACTCACTGCGAGCGTAAAGGCTGAGGATCACAGCTGAAGATGCGTCTGTCTTATTTTTATTTTCAGCCTCAGATGTGATGAGCTTCGACGGCGGCAGCAGCCTGACGTACCGACCGGGTCCGGTGCCGAGGCAGGGGTCGAAGCAGGTCATCTCCCTGAAGTTCAAAACCCTGAGGAACTCCGGGACGCTGCTGCACGCTGAAGGGCGGGAAGGGTCGGGCCTCAGCCTGCAGCTGGAGAGGGGGAAGCTACAGCTGCTGCTCAGACAAGGTAAAACACTTAATATTAGTGCTGGGAGTTTAAAGTTTGTTTTTGCTACTACTAAATTATTGAATAAATTAACATACAAGCATAACAGGTAAGATATTTATTGTTTTTAATCTGTTTTGTAGGACAGCGGTTCCTAAACTTTTCCATGCCATGAACCCTCAAACGGCATTAGCTTCTGACCGGGATCCCCGTTTACAAAAACCCAAACATAATGCTACAAAATATGTAAAAAAATATCAACTTTTAGAGTGTTTTTATACTTTAACCATTACTAAAAAATTTCTACATTCTTTTGGCACAAGTGGTGCCTCATACGTTCCAGTTTTAGAGTCTTCTTCTGTCTTTTTCTTCTCAGAAACGTTTTCATTTCATGCTTGCTGGCTATGCTAGCTATGCTAGCTTGACTAGCAGGTAATCAGAAAAAGGAGCCTGGCAAATAACATCTTTAAGTTACATTTTATAATAATAATTGAAAAACAGGAAATATGTTACGAAGGAAAAAACGGTAAAAAAAAAAAAAAAGATTTAAAGAAAGCTGTAAATATTTTTACAGTATTTTCCTGCAAGTCATACATGTTTTTCCCTCTTCATAATCGTTTTTTGACATGTGCAACTAATTCTGGGTTGACTTATAGTCCAGAAAATACGTTACTATTTATTACAAATATAAGCTGAAAATGCATTCAGCCAAGTCGGAACAGAGCATACTTTAACATTCTTGGTGGCTAATTAGTGGCCAACACATCAACCGCTCACACAAACAGGGCGCAGTGAGACGGCCAGAGCTCCTCAGGTGTTCTCGTTTGACTGACGGCTCTCTGTGGTGATTGGTCGGTTTGAAACCACAGGAAACCAATTAGCAGCCAGACCATCTGAGCAGAAAGTAATCTGGTTGTTAACACCTGAAAGGAAACCAGAGAAACAGAGAGGAGGGAATAAAGGCAGAGAACATGAAGCGGTTTTCCTCCAGAAAAGGATTTCCTCTGTGTGTTGTTGGGTTCGCCCATACAGAAACAAAGACAGAATCAGCAATTTGGGATCGTCATGCTGTCAAAGTTGGTGAGCTAGAAGGAGTACCTCAGCACTTTTTCTATCATGACAAAATATTAGACATTTTATAAGTAAAAATTAAAAACATAATGGTGGTGTTGTGGTGGCGCAGGGGCGAAGCACAACCCATTTATTGAGGCCTTAGTCCTCATGCCGGTGGTCGCAGGCTCGATTCCTGGCCTGGCGACATTTGCTGCATGTCTTCCCCTTCTCTCATAACCCTCTTTCCTGTCAAACTACTTTCACATAAAAGCTACTAGAGCTAACAAAACCTTTAACATATAAAGTATTTGAGCAGCCAGGACTACAGTGAGATGGGTTAGAACTGGGGATGAAAACAATTAATCCACTTGCAATTGTTGGTTTATTAGATAAAATTAGTTCAATTTGATTAACTAGTAATATCCACTTAAGAGCTTCTTTTAATGTTGTAGTTTTGCTTCCATTCAGTAGAGGGCATCACTGGTCATCCTTAAGTGGAGCCAGTTAATACAGAAATAAATGTGGCGGGACCATACCAGAACAGGAAAGAGAAACGGTCCAAACAGATTCTGATGTGGAATGAAAAAGACACTTAAGGTGGTTCTGTTTAGGAACATAAATTTTGACTTAATAGCTGCATGACGGAGCAGCGTCAACTTCTCAACCAAACATTACTGATTTTCTATGAAAACAAAGATGACAGAAAAGTGGAAAATAATGGAGCAAAATTGAAAAAAAAACATGCCAGTAGGCAAGGTTGGTTTTGAGGGATGTGGTTAGTTAACACACTTCCTGAAGTGAAGTTTTAACATTAATTTAAGAGCAGCTGCAGACAGTACTTCTGTATGAATATCTCTCTGTTAATGAGAAATTAAGTATTTCACCTATTTTATTCTTTTCAGTGGTAATACTACAGAATAACACAAAATAATGTTAAAATTTAATAATTTTTCTTTCTAATTCAGCAAATTCAGAAAAATTAAACGCTTTATGTTATGAGAGATGGTTGGTTCTCTTGAAATAATAGAAAACTCATCTGTAAAGCTAGTGGATACACACCCTAAAAGACTTACAAGCCACACTTTTCAGATTTTTATTTGCATAGTTTTACTAAAAAGAATATTTTTGACTATTTTATGTTGGACAACCAGATAAAACCCCAATATTCCACGTTAAAGCAGCTAACCTCAAACTTAGCTGCTCAAACCATCTTACCTTTAGCAAGATGCTGAAAAATCTTGCTAATCTGATTCCTGACCTGATCCAGGAGGAAACTGGACTTTCAGGTCCAGATTAAGACCATATCTGATACAAATAGATTCAGGCATTTGCTATAAAAACACACAGTCTGTGTTTGCACTAGAAACCAAAATAAAACAAGCTGAAAACTTTGAAAATATAAGTCTATAAAAGAAGGGAACTTCAAAAATAAAACTGTAAAAAAATAATAAGAAACTAACTTGGGCTATTTTGAATCATCAGGAAAAAACTGTTTATCCATGAAAGGCAGATCTATTGTTTGATTCATCGTCACAGAGGTCTGTGAAAAACGCAGAACGAGATCATGTGATGTATTTCTTAGTGAAAGTTACTGGCTGCCAGCTCACATGCTGGCCTCTGATTGGTTAATTCCCGGCTCTCTCTTGGCGGCTGCAACGCCGTCTCGTTACTGCCATGATGGATGGTTCTGGTTCGCGGCACCATGTGTTACGTCTGGACTCACCAAGACTTTCTGCTCTGCTTGAGGTCTGAACAAAACCGTTTGTTTATGTGAGCGGCGGACATTTTGAGTTTAAACCAGTTTCCAACTGGCATTAACACTCATTTTCATCTTCCAAGGGTTTTTTTCCCTCAGTTTCTTAATTTTTTATTTTTATTTTTTACGTTTTCAAGCACTGTGGAGCGTTTGAAAAGAGATAAAAGTTTCTAAACAAAGGTTCTGACATTGTGGAAATAACTAACTTATGTCACCTTGAGCGCTCTCTGTAGGACCTTTATCCCCTGCATCTGTGTCACCTTTAAAAAAAAAATGACCCAGGTACTTTTTTGGAAAGTCTCTGTTTCTGTAACGAGTAGATCACCTTGGAAAACTGTCCAATTAGGAAGATGAACTGCATAGCCTTGGGATGAAAAATAGATTTTTCTACATCCGTCTATTAGAGTTAGAAAATAATTACCAGAAAAATAAAAGTTCAGTTTTTGGTCCTTCCAACGAACAAAAAAAAAAGATTTTGTCTTTTGTGGGCTTTTATTCAGTCGTTGGCTCTTTTTTACGTCCTCCAAAAATGAAAAAAACATTCATCTCTCATATTAAACATCGAACTCTGGAGTGTTTCTTCTTTTAAATGCTGTTACATTGCAGATTTATTGTTTCTTTTCACATATCTAAAGTTTCTAAATATCTAACACAGAAGGTTCAGGATGGAGGAAAGATTTTCCTCCGATTCATTTCTAGCTGTTTCATTCCATTTCAACTTTATATTGAAAATAAACTTAATAATATAATGACTTTATTATTTTTTTAAAGGTTTTGTTGGCTCTAGTGGCCTTTATTTGAAGGTAGTTTGACAGGAAGGAGGGTTATGAGAGAAGGGGAAGACATGCAGCAAATGGTTTGATTTGCCGGGAATCGAGCCTGTGACCACTGGCATGAGGACTAAGGCCTCAATACATGGGTTGTGCATTGCCCCTGCGCCACCACAGCACTCCTATTGACTTTATTCTTGTACGACATTATTCTCATAATATTATGACATTTTTCTTGTATTATTTTATTTAATTTCCCTTTGGGATCAATGAAATATTTTTCAATTCAAATAAAATTTTGACTTAATTCTTGTACTACTTTCTCACAATATAATGAATCTTTTCTATTTATTATTGTGATGTAAATCTTCTTATTACCATCATGCGACTTTATTCATGTAATATTGTGACTTCATTCTTTTAATATTTGGACTTAATTCTCTTATAAATCTCAAAATTTAGACTTTTTTCTTGTAATATTTCAACTTCTGAAAGTCCACCTTTATTGTTATTTTATTATTTTTTACTGACAATATTATGACTTTTTTCTTGTAACATTTATTTTTGTAATATTTTGACTTAATTCTTGTATGATTTGCTCACAATGTAAAGACTTTTTTTCATAATTTGTGACCTAATATCATGCAGCTGTAATATTTCACCTAATTCTTTTACAATTTCAGATTTATTCTCATATTATTTTGACTCACTATTGTACGACTGTGTTCTGGTAACATTGTGACTTTATTTTCCGATGTTCCATCATAAGACTCACAGCCCATTTAGACTCTTATCTGCTGCTCATTTCTTGGGTTTCCTTCTTTCTCTCATTGCTTCTCAGAAGCAGTTTTAAGCTTTTTATACATCTTTCAGCTCCCTGCTTCACATTACCTGCTTTATTTATCGCCCGTCTTACTGTTGTGCTCATAATTCAGGTCATCTGCCGACCCAGAGTTCATGTTTGCTGTTCTCTGCAGCGCCAGCACATCCTGGCCTTTTTTCTCCTCCCACCGTTCACTTCAGATCCCACTCCTCTCTTTATGAGGCAACACTGAGCAACAGCCCAGAAACTGCAACATGATCCTGAATAACGGCGGCACCAAGAGCTCCAATTAGAAACTTCAGAGCTGATTCATTTGGAGCAGAAGCAAATATCTGGCAGAACTATACTGTCATCTGAAGTTATCTGCCTCTTAAACTCAGTTCCCACCACATTATGTTTGGTTCATTTGTTCATTTTCAGCTTTAGGACATGTATTATAATTATTATTACTCAACCTTGTCAAGCCGAATCTGATCCTTCTTTTAAAAAAAGAAGTGAATCCTTTCTATCGGGGAATAAAAAGAAACGGATCCAGCTGCAAGCCTCCCGTTATGTGATCTGAATTGGATCGTTACAGGCCGTCTTTGACGGAGGTTGAGCTTTACGAGAGTCAGCCGGTGAAACGATGTAACACCAAGCGGTTTTCCCGATAAGAGCGATCAGATTTAGAGGCGTTTTAATAGGAAGGCAGAAGAGATACGATGAAGCGATTTTCCCCTGAGGTCAGGCGCAGAATGATAAAACAAACGGCATCGACTGTAACGCTGAGACAGCGCAGTCAATCCTAATGTCCTTCAGATCAGCATTCAACCTGAAAAGCACTTATACTTTCACTTAATCCAAATTTACTTTTGAGATTCATGGAAATGGATTCAGATTTTAAAAGTAAACATTCAGCTTTCAAAGGAAGACAGGAATGATCTTGATGCTTTCTGAAGGACTTTGTCAGTAAATCAGGGAGTTTCAACGAGCAGCATATCTTTATTAAAATGATTTTCATTGTTTGTTTTCATCAAAAAGCCTCAATTACATGTTTTTTTTTTGTTTATTGGTTTATTTAAGGATCCCGATTAACATCCACACCAGACATTACAATAAGAATCCTTTACAAACATTCCTAAAAAGACACCAGGTGTTTCTTAACACACAAACAAAAATAAAAATTGTCCGTTTCTGTCTGTTTATTTAGTTGAGATTTTCTTTTGTGAGTTTTTGTTGTGATACAGATCTAATTTCATTTATAATTTTCATAAAAAGTCTTAAACTTGATCCAGGCAACCCTGGTTCTGTCAAATATGTAGACAAGCTCAGAACATATTAAAGTATTTCTTCAATAAATGTTAAATGTATGTTTTGTTGTGTTAATGACAATCAGTTCTTCTACAGAGTGATTGCTGAACTTATAGGTATAGATTCCAATTTTGGCCAAATCCAGTAATTTTTACTGCTAAATATAGTGAAACGTTTAAACAAAAAAATATAACTGAGTTAAAAATTAATATAAACGGACTGTCAACTTAAAAAATAGTTTATTTTGTACATTGTGTGATTAAAAAGTATTTATTTATATACTTTATCTTCGATGATAAACTCTAAATCCTTGTTTTCTGAACGCCTCTTTGCCATCACTCTAATTTTTAGCTTCACCCACAGATTTTGCATCCGATTAAAACGAACAAATGGACCAGACCTAAAACTACGATACGCACTGAAGAGAACATAACCTGTTTTCAGAAGCATTAAAAACAGATTTAATTCATTTTTACTCATTCTTGCATAACTCTGCATGTAAGCGTTATAATCCTGTTTACACACGGCTCATTTGAGATTAAGATTCTGCTAAATTATAATAGTTTGGTTGATTTTCTGCTTGACCAATCAGGATTTCTCAAAACGAGTTGCTGAATTCTGACGTCTCAAAAACTTCCAGCATTCATATTCAGTGTTATCATTAGGGAAATTTCTCCGTTTGAAAATGTAATATGTGAGCTCAATCTCTGTCTTTCCCTTCACTTATGAAGTAATCAGATCATCCATTTGATGAAACATCCATCCAGTGAGGTCTCCCTCTTTACAACCTGCAGCATATTAATTGTCCTATTAATCAATGCCAGAGAAGATATCTAATTTGTTTTGTCTTTCCTCTCATATTGATTGCTTTTGTCTCTTTCTGCTCATCCGCACTGAAATCAAATAAATCATCACAATAGCTGCGCTGACAGCACAGACGTTCCTCTCTATCATGAGGTGAAAATCATAACTTTCTCTGTCTGGATGAAGTTGTTTTTCTGAGGAAAATCTATCCTCTCCTGGAATGAGCTCAAATATCAAAGGTACATTTGTCCGTCATCCTTCGAGCTGCCGGCTCGTCTCTTTCTCTCTCTTTCTTTCCCGTCTCTGACGTTGGGATTGCCTCCCACCACCTCTCCGAAGAATGCGCGATGCATTTTTAATGCGCCTTCTCCTGGTTTCTTCTCTCAGCAGAACCGCAAAGTTTTCTCTCACATCCCAAGTGGAGATCCACTTATTAGGACCGGCTGCTGCTCATTCATCATTAATGATGTCTCACCATGTTCCTTTGTATTCACATATTTGGCTTCGGCTTCCAGACAAGTATGCAGATGTAGTTATGGGTTTCTAATGAGATGGCCTTGCAGTGACCCTCCCTGCGTGAAGCGGAGAAAAGAAGAGTTTTCTTTATTTATCTTAAGGAATTTTTCTGCTGCTCTGACTTCAGGTCACACTGTCAGAAAGCAGCAGATGAACAGGTCAAATAACGAGGATGAAAACAAACATGGAGGTCAGGTAACGGAGCAGCCAGCTGTCAGATCAGAGACAGACAGAAAACACATTACATAAAAAGAACAGAGGATAAAAACTACACATCCAAACAACAAAACCTGGATGAAAACCTAAAAACATGTAAAGTTAGCAGTTTTACTGTTAAGCTTTAGAGGACAAAATAACATGAGTTACAAGGAGAAAGTGGATCAAAACATAAAAATAAGTCAGAATTTGAGTTTGGTTTCACACGCTCAAGTAAAAATAGTATTATTTATTATGTAACGCCTCCGTTTTTCCAGGCACCTCTTCGTCCTATGAGCCCCGACGGCTGACGTCCGTCGGTAGCCTGCTGGACGACCAGCACTGGCACCTCGTCGTCCTGAGACAGAGAAACTCCCAACTCAACCTCACTGTGGACAAGCACACACAGACAGTCCAAACCCATGAAGAGTTCAGCCTCTGGGACGTCAAACTGGTGCGTGGGAACCAGAAAAAGTCCACACGAACCTGATTTAAACTCACTAAATCCACGTTATGTTCAGCTGATTGTAGGAGCATCGCAGAATCCAAACTTCCAAGGCTGCCTGGAAAACCTGATGTACAACGGTGTTAACGTAACAGAACTAGCTAAGAACAACGACCAGCAGGTTAGCATAAAGGTAAGTAAAGTTTAAGTTTTTTTATTTTTAAAAAATAAAGAAAACAGTGCTAAAAAAAAAAAATACAATCATAGAAACAGATTAACAAAACTTAAATTCCTGCCAGTGACAAAAAATGAAGATGGACACAAACTTATTACTTCACTTTGTTTTACATAAAGCAGCAGAATCTCTACTGTATATTTTCTAAAACATCTCCAGCTAGATCTGCAGACAAACCCATAAAAGAAAACCATCAAACCTTATTGTATTTTTTTAGTAATTTATTTCTATAACATATTTTTAGATCATTTTAAGAGTGAAAAACAGTTTTAACTCCTCACAATCATTCTACACCTGAGTCCCTGTAACTGAAATGCTATTTCTTTCAATATTTGTCCTGACATATTTTTTTGTTTTTTTTTAATAAATCCTTCTCTCCTAATTCATAGTTTGGTTAAACCACTTTTTATACAATTTGGAAGGTTTTATTAAAGGTTTTCTACACAGTCAGTGCTGTTCTGGGCTTTACTACATCATAAAAAGTTCTGCCAAAATAATCTTAGTTATAGGCACAAGGTTTTGTGTTGGTTTTATAAAAGTTCCCCCAGATCTCCACACAATAATTAATGTATGAAAGTATTAAAAACAGTACATTTATTATAAAGGACACTTTATTTAAAAAATCTCCTATTTTATTTTATTTTAACCCTCCACACATCAATGTTTCCATCAGACTGACCTTCATTTAATTCTTCTAGTCTCTTTTTCAGTTTTGAAGTGTTGCTGCTTGTTAAATGACTCATTTTTATATGAACCTTTTGACCCTCAGCTCTTGTTTCTGCTTTTATATAAATCCCCCATCCAGTTCAGTAGAGAAAGGTCGTTTTCCAGTCTTTATCTTCTGATAACAAGATTCTTATCTTTTTCTTTCAGACTAAGACATTTTATTCTGATAATCGGATCATTGACTAGGAACATTTTTTTAATCTTATTATGTGGTTACGGTTTAAATCCAGTGATTTTTTTGTCTTCAGTATATCTTTATTTAGAACCAGCTGGTTTTTGTTTGTCCTCCTGCAGAGCTGTCAGTGACATTTTCTAAATCCAAAGGTTACTATGTATCCAGTCCATTCGCTGCTGCAGTGGATCTTATTCAAGTGTGCTCTGTTTTTATTTTTTCTTTTTGCTTAAATTGGGAGTTTGTGATCAAAACTGAAATATACTTTTGTTGTAATAATAAAAAAAATTGTTTATTCCAGTCAGTTTAGTTGGTACATTTTTTCTTTGACGGTTCTGTAGGATCACAAAAATGGATGAATCAGGCCAAAAGATGGAGAAACTGAGGGATTAAATTAAAAAGATTGAAATTTATTAACCTATAATCAAATCACAACATCACTAGATAACTTTTTTATCCAAAGATAATTTTCCTGCCATTGCAAAATAATGCAATAACCGTGAATTCAGTTATGTTATAAATATATCTTAAAAATTTAATAACTAAAAACTGGAATCTTACAGATGTTGGAGAAAATAATTTTATAAATTGATGTTGTAATTTTGTATTAAGGATTCTAGAATTGTGGAAAAGTTTGGAATATTGATATGAAAAATGTTGAGATTTTCTAATCTCAAGTCACAACATAAAAAAATACTCAA
Source organism: Poecilia reticulata (assembly GCF_904066995.2). Classification (NCBI taxonomy): domain Eukaryota; kingdom Metazoa; phylum Chordata; class Actinopteri; order Cyprinodontiformes; family Poeciliidae; genus Poecilia; species Poecilia reticulata. Next base: position 26,699,771 of record NC_088846.1, read on the forward strand.
TTACATGTAAAAGTGTTTCAAAGTTAGTCAAATTTGCTAACATCTTCACTGCAAAAACACAAAAATAATACCAAGAATTTTTGGTTTAAGTTCTAGTAAAAATACCTTATTACACTTAAAATAAGGTAAAACTAACTTATAAGTAACTTTTCAGCAATAGTCAATAACTTATTTAATATAATTTTAAAAAGTACTTGTTCCACTGGCAGATTATCTCACTTAAGGGAAAATGTTTTATTGTTAGTGAAATAATATGCCAGTGCAACAAGTACTTTTTTATCACTATTAAGGGAATATTGACTTAAAACAAGCTCTTATTTCTTGCAAGTAGAGCTGTAACGATTCCTCAAATGATTCGAGTTCTTCGATTATTAAAATCCTCTAGGAAAATTACCTGCCTCGAAGCTTCGTTAAACCATGTTTTAATATTGAGCACACCGTATTTCGACTCAGTGATTATTTGTGTTGCGCAGCGCCTATGAGTTGTTGGCGAAAGCTAAGTGCTACCAGCATAATGTAAAATTTTTACATTCAGTCCTAAAATAATAATTTACAACAGCCCTACTTGTAAGTTAGTTTTGTCTTATTTCTAGTGTACTAAGATATTTGCACTTGAATTTAATCCAAAAATGACTTGGTAAGATTTTGTGTTTTTGCAGTGATTAATCCAGACCATCTTTTAGAAGCAGATGAAGTTTTATTTCTCTATTGTGAGGCGGACACATCACATATAAACCATCTGCAGAGGCAGCTTTGAAGTTCATCTCCTCAACTCCCTGAGCGCTGAGCTTTCATATCAGACAGTGAAGGAAGAAAGAATCAATCGCAGCCGCCGAACCTTCTGAAAATAAATAATACAGGCTGAAAATGACTCTTCACAGAGACACAGGCAGCACATGAAACGAGGTGCTCCGTGTTCCTTCAGTTGTTTTCAGCTAAAAAAAAACTGAACAGCAACGGATTTCCAGATATTTTCAGGAACGACTGTCAAACATTTGAGCTGCACCTAACTTCTGTTTAATATAAATGTTTGTCTTTTCGAAAGATACACTCACAGCAGTGAGTTGTGTTAACTTTTTCAAATCTCCAAGAGTTGAACAAATGAAGGTTTTTAAGTTAGCGCTAGAATGACGTAGTTTCTCGTCTGTAGCAAAATTAGCGTATTTCGCAAAACAGCAATGGAAACACTTTCTTCAAATCACACAAGTCTCCTGATTACTACTCTCCGAAAAGACAAAGAAGAAACAGGAAGTGGTAGGAGGAGGATGGAATTACATGATTTTTAGTGACTTGAATAAACTTATTAACATCTAATTTCTTATTTTGTGGAAACATTACAATTGCGAGATTGTGTTTTTTCAACATTAGTGGAATATAGACAAAGTTTTGTACATATTTGTAATGGAAACGCAGCTACTAGCAAGAATCATTCAAGTTTATTAGTTTAAACTCAGAAATGTCCCATGTCCATTCCAGTGGACATAAGTCACCAGAACTAAAAAAAACAATGTTTACACAACTTGCCTTGTAGTTAAATCAACTTTATTATCTCATTTCTGAGTTAAAAATTTTCCTGTTGAATTTACGTGCATTTCCACGTAAATTCAACTTTCAAGTTAAACCACCTTCAAATGTTTTACAGTGCAGCTGTTGCTGGTTCAAACTCTCTGTTTCTGTGTTGATGGCAGAGAAACAGGGAGCAGCAGTGAGTGTGAGCTGCTTTTCCTTTCAAAGTGCAGAGCAGCATTATTCCTGACAGAAGCTGTTGCTCTCTCAGTGATGGAGTGTTAACTCAGTTACTGCCTAATTTAAAACACGCCTCTAATGCAGAACCCTCATAGGTGCTAGCATGCAGAGGTGCAGGCCGTTCTGCAGGTTTAATGTGGGGTGAGTAGCTTCGCCGGGTTTTTATGGTCCAATTTTTACTTTATATTTTGCCGTGATGATGCATTCTGCAGCACACGCGTCCATATATCACTTTAACAGCTCTACAAAGGGCTTTTAGATGTCATCTCTGTTTCCAGAGCATTATAAAGATAGCCGGGTGATATTCCCAGCAGAGAGCCGGCGCAGTAATATATTACCGCTGCAGCTTTAGCGGCGGCTGCTGTGTCATTACGCCTCAGAACAATGGACTGCAATGAAGTGACGGCCGAGTCCACACACTCCGCCCCGCCGCCGATGAGACGTTTCAGTTTGTGCTTCTGTTCTCAAGGAGACTCGCTGATGAGACACGCCCCCTGCAGCTGATTAATATTCATGTTTTCTGTTGTTTTATCCCTTCAGTAATCAGTTTTTATTCTTTACTTTCAGGGCAACGTGACCTTTTCCTGCGCCGAGCCGGTTCACGTTGCTGCGACGTTCCCGGGACCCCACAGCTTCCTCCGGTTGCCGTGGACGATGCCGTCCGCGTCATCGGGGATGTCCGTAGGGTTTCAGTTCAGGACGTGGAACGAGGCCGGGCTTCTGCTCACCTTTGACCTCCCAAGGCAAGGAGGCGAGGTGTGGCTGTACCTGGCAGAGGCAAGACTCCACCTGCAGATGCAGAGAGGAGGCAGAGCGCTGCTGGAGCTCAGCTCCGGTCAGTCTGCAGGATGCATCAACTTTTTCACATTTTGTCACTTTACAACCACAAACCTCCATGTATTTCCTCCTCTGAGGCCATTGGACTGCACTGTAAAAACACAAAATATCACTTAATATCTAAGTTTTAAAAAAAGCTAAAATCCAGGCAGCTGTCAGGAAGATACTCTAAAGTCAGAACTTGCTTTCCTTTCACAAACAACATTTCTTGCTGAAATGTTGTTTGAAAGTTAGTTTTGTTGTATTTCTCAGATATTTGCAGTAGAAACTAGACAAAAAAAACTGGGTATGGTTTTGTGTTTTTGCATTTAAAATCCGTACAATCGATATATGCCCTTGTGTATTGTCCCTAGGATCTGGGTTGAATGATGGTCAGTGGCATTCGGTGGATCTGACCTCCAGGCGCGGCCGCCTCACCGTCTCTGTGGACAAGCAGGAAACTGGCGTCGCTCACGCGTCTCCCTCGTTTCCTGTCTCAGTGTCAAACCAGATCTTCTTTGGAGGTAAATGTGAAACACTGCTTTTATGTTAAATAAAGCAAACATAACTAACAATTTGTACTGTTTTCATTTATCCTCTCTGGTGTATTTTTTATTAAGCTTTTGAAAAAAGATTTTGACATCTGACCATGTTAAGTATTAATATATTCTTGTGTCTACCAATATGTAATCATACTGAGTTTTTCCTGTTTGTCTTTTGTACAGCTTGAAGTTGTTGATATTTCACTTGAGAAGAAACACATTAAGCTGCAGCCAATGAACCTAAAACATTTAATAATATGCTGTAAAAAGAATGCATGGAAACACTTTAACAAGTGATGAATCAATCACAAACAATATTTTACTATTTTTCAAAATGAACTGTTGCTTTTAAATTGAACAAATTGGTCATTGTTTAACACAGTGCTCCAGGAGTAAATCTGTAAAATAAATAGCTAATACTAGCTTAGCATCATTAGCAAAGGCTCATCTGTATCTCAGTAAACCAACATGAACCCACAGGCATCATCAAAACAAACATTCACAATAAACATTCTCACAAAAGTCTGAATTAAACTTTTACTCCTGAATATTAATCAGAACTTACAGACGGATGGATGAACTTGATACAGAGAGTTAAACAAGATGGCTGACTTCCTGCTACATGCCCAATCAGACCTTTAAAATAAAATACATCACTAAATTAACATAAAGCACTTATCCTACCTCAAATTTAAGGCAGACTTTCCTCTCTTGTAAGTCAGGGAGCAATTAGAGTTTGAGGTGAACGTCCTGATTCCTCATGTTGCTTACCAGGAGTGGGGTTCGAACCCACGAGGACATCTGTCCATTGGATCTTAAGTCCAACGCCTTAACCTCTCGGCCATCCTGGTGGCTGTGGCTTCTGCCTCTCAGGTAGATTTTGTTTGGCTGCCAACTCCAACTGATGACAAATTTAGCCTGTTTGCTCAGGTGGTTGATGCATATTTAGACATTCTATTTTAGGTACCGTATTTGCCATTTAATAATCATGTGGATTAAATAGAACCACATCCATCCAGTGACACCCAAACGTTTTTTTGGCAATAAGTTGATGGTTTTTGGTGTGTGAAAAACAAGCCGTTTCAAAAACCTCCTGATTGTTGAGTAACAATCTCTGGGCACTGCCCTGTTACCCAGCAACCTCAGCCCTGTTACTTAGCAACAGAAGATGAGCCCCAGCACATTTGGTCAGCTGGTTGTACTGCTGTATGCGCTGTACAATGGCTGCTGGAAATGACAAGTGTTTTGTTGTTGCCTTACCATTCAGAAACCACTTGCTGCATTATTGTTGATTGTGCAGTAGGCTCTACTAATGCTTTTCAAAGACGTACAGTTGCATAATTGCGCTTCTGAGTGTAAATGTTGAGTTGGGGGGCGTGGTCAGCAGCAGCTTAGTTAGATTTAAAGTGACAAGAGGCCCTGAAACATCTCAAAATAGACAGAACTGAACAGACTAAAATCTCTTTATCTCAGAATGATTATGTGCAAAAAAATTAGTTCATAAACTTATTCCAACCTGTTCAAGGAAACATAATAGGTCACCTTTAAAATACTAATGTTTTGTAGAAGAAAAAAATTATTTTTGTGACTTTAAGTCAGGTTAGGTTTTGATATCAGTGCTTTTGACTTGGTGTCTTTGGCCCCAAAGTTTGGGCTCGAGAACTGATTGCTCATTTCCCATAACATGAATATCTGATACGCTTCCACTGGTAGCCTTTTTACACTTATTAAAGTTAAAAGTTTGCCTAATTTTTCTCCCTTTTAATCTTCCTTTTCTTAATTTTAAGCCAATTTTCTTTCTCCTGTTTCCTTCCTGTTATCCTATCCCACCCTTTTTGTTCGCTCTGTTCTCCCATTGTTTCATTTTTCACCTCCTAAACGGCCGTCCTGTTTTCGCCCGCTAAGCAAGATTCTAGTCCAGACATATTCTTATATCTGCCTTAGGGCTCTTTATCATCTCACACATGCAGATTCACAGGTTTAAACACTTCTTCTTCTCCATATTTAATGGATTACAGAAGGAAAAAATAGGAGCGGTGTCGACTTCAACATGATAAGAACCAACTCACCACAAATCAGAGGGTTGCTCTAATTTAGAGGATATTAATCAATTTAATTTCATGTTAGTTTTGTATATAATTTTACTTGGTATTTATTCTCATTAAGTTTAATTGATATAGTCTTTGCTGCTGCATTTTAATCTTCTCTCTGCTGCTTTTTCAAGGTTGTCCTGCTGAAGATTATAACCAGGAATGTAAAAACCCTCACAACACTTTCCAGGGCTGCATGCGTCTCCTCGCTTTGGACAACCAGCCAGTCGACCTCATCATGGTGCAGCAAAGGCTTCTGGGAAACTACAGCCAACTCCAGATCGACATGTGCGGCATCATCGACAGGTCAGAGCCTCCAAAATGTTTCCTGTCGGTCTGCAGTTAGAACGGCATTTTCCAGATGGTTTCAGTAAACACAAATCTGTGTTTGCAGCAATGATTTTCTGGGAAATATGATTGTGGATTCTGGGAGTGTTTATATTTGGTACAGAGTTAATGTATTATTTCTGCTGGAAAATTATTTACTGCCCTACAGAAGAGTTGAAGGTTTTGCAGAAAACCTTAGAGATGCATTTCCTCCTGGTTACAACAATTCACAAAAAAAATCAATTAACAGGAATTCATTGTTGATGTTATCTGAAAAATTATAATTCCTTTCTAATTATGGATGTACAATCAATAAATAATAATTCATATCAAGATCAAATATGTGATCAAAATCAATAATTTGATAGGATGTTTAATCTATAAAATATTCACTGGACTCTGATCCAGAACCGCAGAGCATTCTGGGAGATGTAGGCAGAGGAAAGACTTTTAGCTAAGCTATGTTGGCGGCGTCAACTAACCCACTCACTCTTTGGTTACCTAGCAACCTGCTGGGTAAGAAGCAGTTTCAACCCACCGCTCCTATCTGCAGTTGCCTAGCAACAACCTGCTGAGTAACTGACGCAGCAGCAGGTTCAGGTTTCCCACTGTGCCTCCGAACTGCTTAAAAATGCAAAACAAAGGCGAGGAGAGAAAACTGGAAAAAAACAGGGAAGGTCTCGCCACCATTTTAAAACATAAAACTAATCAATAATTATCCATATCGACTCATGAAACACGTTAAGTTTTCCCACAATATAGTCCAGCCCTAATTCTAATGTAATTTAAGAAGGTGAATCATCATACCTGTCCAAGAATTATTATAACTCAAATTAAGTCTTGTTTCAGCTGCTTCTGCTAGGAAGACTGGAACATAGTTTATCCTTTAAAGAAGATACCAGGAGTGGGGTTCGAACCCACGAGGACATCTGTCCATTGGATCTTAAGTCCAACGCCTTAACCTCTCGGCCATCCTGGTGCTGATGTGTGTTCGCTGCAAAAACACAAAGTCTTACCAAGTATTTTTGGTCTAGTTTCTAATTTCTAATACGTATTTTAGAACACTTGAAATAAGACAAAACTGACGAGTACATTTTCAGCAAGGTGTTTTAAAGTCAATAAACCAAACCAACTTTATTTATAAAACACTTTAAAACAACTACAGCTGATACAAAGTGCTGTACATTAAAACACAACATAATAAAAAAAATTAAAAAAATACAGTTTAAAAACAAACACATACAATTTAAAACTAGATCCCCCTGGTGTTGAAGGCCAAGTAAAATAAATGTTTTAAGACGAACTTTAAAAGTGGACACCTGCAATAATTCCCTAGTAATGATGAAGATGTACTAGTTCCACTGACAGATTATTATAAAACCCCATATCCGTTAGTTCTGCCTACTTCTAGTACAACATTGACCTCAACACTCCTCATGTGATAACCGGTGAGGATTTACAGCAGGAGTTTACCAGGAGTGGGGTTCGAACCCACGAGGACATCTGTCCATTGGATCTTAAGTCCAACGCCTTAACCTCTCGGCCATCCTGGTTCGCTGATGATGAAAGTTCACTTGAAACCTGACACAGAAAAATATTAATTTTAAAAGATCCTGAAAACCTTCAACAAAATTGAAGGACATTGACTGAACATCTTTATTTACCATTAAAGTAAAATTTTTAGGAGTTACCTCTCACCTGGGTGAAGTCGACCCACCTTCTTCAAATTTAACAAAATTTGTGTCAAACGTTGCGTTTGTGCTGGTTTGTGCCGATATCATTTCTAAAATTTTAAAAGAAAAGTTTGTAGGGCTGAACATAGATCAACCTGCCCCTCCTCCCCCCATGCACTCTCACATTAACAAAATCAAACAAAACTGAATAATTTTTTTCAGGTCAAATTGCTGCAGCCCAGTTGATTGTCACCAAAGTGGTTTGTTAATGTTAGGAAGCTGGTTGAGCTTTGGTGGTTTCTAGAAACATCATTCTTATCTTTAAAGTGACAGCAGACCAAACATATGACACCAATTATATGCTATATAGATTGGTACCATGTTTCACCGCTTGGTTTTTATTGCCTCTACCAGAAGAACTGGATACGGGTTATCAATCAGATAGTAATACCAGGAGTGGGGTTCGAACCCACGAGGACATCTGTCCATTGGATCTTAAGTCCAACGCCTTAACCTCTCGGCCATCCTGGTTGCTGTGAGGATTCAGGCTCAAACCTTTCACACAAATGCATAAATATTGACCAGCAGGAAAACCTGGATCTCCATCAGCTCAGAATCACATGCAACAAAGCAGCAATGTCTGTTTCAATGCCTTTCTTTAGCCGCCATCTTGAACTCTTTTACTGTTTCCAGTGGAATCCCTCTTGATGTTAAGTTCTAACTATCCATGTTAGTTTAAACTTTTGTCAGTTTTAAACAATTAAAACCCAAAATTATTTTTATCTCTTGGAGTTTTGTTCACTTACAGTCATAGATATTATCACTCTACATTAGCCAGTACCTCTGGGGTATTTTTGTGCTAATGCTTAATTGTGGCTTTATTGCAAATTCAGCACAAAACGTTGGATTTAGGACTGCACAGTGGTGCAGTTGGTAGAGCTGTTGCCTTGCACCAAGAAGGTTCTGGGTTTGATTCCCAGCCCTGGTCTTTCTGCATGGAGTTTGCATGTTCTCCCTGTGCATTGTGGGTTTTCTCTGGGTACTCTGGTTTCCTCCCACAGTCCAAACACATGACTGTCAGGTTAATTGGCCTCTCCAAATTGTCCCTAGGTGTGAGTGTGTGTGTGCATGGTTGTGTGTCTCTGTGTTGCCCTGCGAAAGACTGGCGACCTGTCCAGGGTGACCCCGCCTCTCGCCCGGAAAGTTAGCTGGAGATGGGCACCAGCAACCCTCCTGACCCCACTGAGAGACAAGGGTGTAAAGAAAATGGATGGATGTTGGATTTATGTGATGCTAACTCCCACCTGCAGGTGGCAGTATTTCTTCTGCTACACTTATCACTTCTGTAGCAAGGAACAAAAAGTCACATTTGCCGTCACACATTATCGCAAAATTCCCTTTAGTGGGAGAAAAATTATTTTGCACACCTTAAAATAAGATCCCTTTGGAATGGAAAAAATATTAACAAAAATATTTTTAATCGCTAAATGACGATAAGAAAAAACTTGTGCGTTTTTATTGTTTGTCAACTTTCATCCAGACTTTTTTGATTATGTCCTAACCCTAAGCATGTCAGATATAATGGCTGCTTTGACCTTAAATCTTTTTTTCTGGAGTCTTTAAGGCCAAAAAGTTAAGAAACAAAACTACAAGAATGTCACCGCTGTGATGTTCAGCTCCCACACACAGATCTGACTGCTCACTGAAACAGAAAAAGAGAAATAAAATCACAGCTCTCCACACTCCCACTCTGATTAAATTCAGGGTCCATGAGATATGAAGTTATGAGGAAAATTGAGTTGCGGACCCACCTCCCGCTCGCTTGTCTGACCTCAGATCAAACTATTACATCTGTGTTTGCGTGTCTGTGTCCAGTGTAAAGGGCAAATCAGCCCCCACAATAAGCAACACCCAGGAGCAGCCATGCGTTTAATTGATCAGAGCGATCAGTCTGATGACAGGAACTGAATCAGCAGCTCTACTCTTATTGCAAAACTTCTGACAGAAATGCTTCGTTTAGCTTCTTTGATGAATTCTTTGGAAACCTGAAAACTTTAAATTTTTGTTTCATTCTAAAGAGCTTGGTCTGAGTTATTAGAAAGTAACTTTACTGTAGTTTAACTGTATTATCTGCTGCACTCGCTTTAGTGTATCTTTATGAAAAATAAGCCTTGCAGCTTCCTGTCAGGCAGGTGAGTCTCTTATCTAAAGAGATACGACATCTGCTACATCTACTTTCTTTAGCAAAATCACAGCTTCTACACAAACTTGTCACAATGTGAATAACACCAGTAGTTGAGTCAAGTGGCAGTCAGTCACCCTGATGATACCAGCTGGTCTCACTTCTAATTATTTCAGTCTTTAAAGTCCCAGCTTTAGTTTTTCAGCTGGTACCATCAGAATCATTGGCTCAGAAGTTGCAGCTGCTGATGAATTAAAATAAACTAGCTGCTCTACCAGGAGTGGGGTTCGAACCCACGAGGACATCTGTCCATTGGATCTTAAGTCCAACGCCTTAACCTCTCGGCCATCCTGGTGCTGATGTGTGTTTGTTGCAAAAACACAAGTTTTACCAAGTATTTTTGGTCTAGTTTCTAATTTCTAATAAGTATTTTAGAACACGTAGAATAAGACTAAACTAACAAGTACATTTTCAGCAAGGTGTTTTAAAGTCAATAATTCCCAAGTAATGATGAAGATGTGCTACTTCCACTGACAGATTATCATAAGACCCCATATCCTCTAGTTCTGCTTATTTGTAGTACAACATTGACCTCCACACTTTTCAGAAAGTAACTGGTGAGGATTTGTAGCCAGACTCTACCAGGAGTGGGGTTCGAACCCACGAGGACATCTGTCCATTGGATCTTAAGTCCAACGCCTTAACCACTCGGCCATCCTGGTTACAGAAGGCCAAAGGTCATGTTGATTATCAGGCCTTTGAGTGTCCTGTTTTAATATTTTAAAGACCTTCAATTCATTCATAGTTGTGTCTGCAACAGAGTAATTTTAGTAGATGAAACTATTTGGCTGATTAATTTGCATGCCAAGTTCGGTTGCAGTGTGAAAAAAGAACCACAGCAGCTGAAAATATAGCAAATATTGGATTTTTGGACCTCAGTCGAACCGAGTCTACCCGACCATCAGGGGTGAAAACTTCCTTCGAATCGCACGTAGAGCACCAGCACGCAGTCAAACAAGCAAATGTATCTGCTTTCAAAAAGCACGGTTATAGACGAAAAACAAACTGCAGAAAATTGCTGTTTCTACACCCATTTTCTACACCCTTTTTATCTTCTTTACTCACCTCAAAACATAAAGCTACGTCTTTCATCATTGGAACATTTTTCCTTCCGTCATCGCTAAACTTTCAGTGCATGTGGAGCGTTGTGTTTTCAGTGATGATGGACTCAGTTTGAAGGTAGTTTCTTTAGGTACAAAGCGGCAAAATGCTTCTGTTCTTCGCCGTGATTTTCTGTCTCTGATGTTGAAAGCTTGTCGGACCTCTTGATCAAACATTTGACCGCTAGAAGTTTCCATTGAGCCCATTTGTTTGACTTGTATTAACAGTCTTTTACTCTCAGAAGCTTTTTGAGTTACTTGAGACTTTCTTTAGCTCTCTGAGACAATTTACTCTAATCAGTCACGTTTGCACATGAAACAGAGAAACTTCTAATTATTTTATAGCTGTAACTGAACTTTAAATGTGGTATTTTAATATTTTTTTTGGATATGAATGATGCATAAACTGTCTTCATCAACTGATGTCGAACTTTATTCAACTAAAAGTTTACAAAACAGTCAAGTAAATTAGCGCTTTAAAATTTATTTAGAGAAAATCTTTTAGGGGAAGCTAAGTGCGCTAAACATTTTCAGACTTAGCAAAAGCTCTAAACAAAAAAAGTAGCTCTGCTATCAGTGGATTAGTGGATTAGGAGAAGTTTTTTTCCACCACTGATACTGTGAATTACGTTTTATAGATATTTGAGATACCGTCTGTTTGACACCAAGTTCATCTTCCTCTGTTTCTCTTCCATTCGGCGTCCCGCAGGGCTCAGTTCTGGAGCCTCTACTTTTTTTCATTTTGTCTTCTTCCCTTTAGCTCCATTTTTAGGAAGCTCAAATGAGCCTTTATTTTTTTTTTCTTATGACTGCAAGTTTTATCTGAGAGAGAATGAGACTTTGAAACTATAATTGTATATGTTTAAGTTGCTTTATAGCATCTTTTCTGCGTCTTCTTGTATTTGCGCTTTCATAATTCTATCTGTTCATCACTTTTGGATGGTTTTAATGTGCTTTGTTCCATTTTGGAGTGAATGAGAATGTCTGAACAGGGTCGGTAAAAAGATAATCTTTCTCTGTTTGCGTGTTTTAGGTGTTCTCCCAGTCACTGTGAACATGGCGGCCTCTGCAGTCAGACCTGGACCGTCTTCCACTGTAACTGCTCCGACAGCGGCTACAGCGGCGCCACCTGCCACAGCTGTGAGTCACATGACGCCCAAATATCATCATGTGACCCATAAGACACACAGGCTCCCAATGACAAAAAGCATTTATTGTTATTTATCATTTTTATCTGTTATTTATGTTATTTCACCAGATTGGTGGAAAGTGCCACTCTGGAGCTTCTGTAGCTGTAGACGCTGATATTAGTGTCTGTGCTGCTGCTACATGATTAGCATTGAGATGCTACGTTAGCCTTGAATAGCTTCACTTGCAGGCTAACTCCATTTAACACAACTTGAACACAACTATAGACGTTTCCAGCATCCAATCAGATAAAATTTTTTAAACAGAAATGGACCCTCAGTTGGCCGAGAGAAGCTGCTTCTCATTACTGAATGTAACTCGTGCGTCATATTAATGTGCGTACCAGAAACACACAAATTCAAAGGTTCCGGCTGGAATTTATTGTGTTTCAATGAAAAACGTTTTCTGACTCTTCAAATAAAAGTATTTTATAAACAGATTTGGTTTGCTGCTGTTCCTCAGACGTAAAACCTCAGATTATTTTTCTTGTGATCTCTTCATATGAAGTAACCCCCATGTTGAGCGGTTTTCCTCCTCTTTTCCCAGCATTCTGACGATGTTCTCATTATTTTTCCTCCCAGCTGCGTATAAGCAGTCCTGTGAAGCGTACAAACACAGCGGCAACACGTCAGGATATTTTTACATCGACGTGGACGGCAGCGGACCCATCAAGCCACAGCTGGTCTACTGCAACATGACAGGTATCGCACACACACACACACACACACACACACACACACACACACACACACACACACGCACGCACACACACACACACACACACAGACACACACGCACACACACACACACACAAACTCAGCCCATCATTCCTCATTAATATTTTACATAATTACAGCTGATCTTCCTCGTCTTTTATTCTACATGACCACATCTGTCCTGTTTGTTTAGTGGTTGTATAAACAGATTGGTGTTGTAGGTTTGATATTTGTCGTCTCCTCATATATTTTTAATCACTTCGATTGTCTTTGTCCCAGAACATGTTTAATATGATGTCAGACCACTGACATGTTTAACAGAGTCAACATTTATATAACACACTTTTAGGTAAATAGTTATTTCATGCACATTTGATGGACAAAGTTATAAACTACTTTTATTTCAACTCTTCAGAAGCACAGAGTAAATGTTCTGAAACAAAAAGAAAAATGATTTTCAAAGCAGGAAGTTTTTTTCCCTCCACATTTCTGTCGAGGTCACTTCATTGTTTATATATTTCTGACTTCTTCTATTTATGTTGGACAAAAGTTTTATGCTGTTTCTTTCAGTGATAATCATTAATATTTATCACCTTGTCGTCACCAGATGAGAACACCTGGATGGTGGTCCAGCACAACAACACAGAGCTGACCAAAGTTCGACCCTCTCCGGGGGAAATCCAGCATTTGGTTCACTTTGACTACATGTCTGAAGAGGAGCAACTAGCTGCCATCATCCACCAATCAGAGCATTGCCAACAGGAACTGTCCTATCAGTGCAGGAAGTCCCGCCTACTCAACACTCAAGGTAGAAAAAAACATCTGATTTGATGCAATTAATTATGCATGTTGGCAGTGATTGGCACCGCAAACTAAAAGGTTAGTTATGCTAACACTGTATTTAGCAGAAGCTAATGCTAAAGCGCTAACTTCGATTTAGCTTATACCGGCCCAGGAAAGACTACAATTCTCAAGCACAATTTAACTCTGACATTACAATTTACATGTTTTATAAAACCCTTAAATATTGTATTTATGTTTATATATGTATGTTGTTCATGAATCTTAACAGCTAGCTACTTGATGAATTCTTAACAGCTGGTAACCAAAACTTCAACACAGATGACAAACTTTATTCAGGTGAAAGCTTGCAAAACAGACGAGTAAGTTAGTGTTAAAGAGTTTTTCCTAAAAAAATATATATATGAGGAGGAGAAACTAAGTGCAGGTAACAATTTTAAAGAAAATTATCACCAATATTAGCGCATTATCAGATTACTGGTAGTGTGCCCACTACTCCATGTTGGTTATCTAGATTAATTGAACTTTTTCTAAAACTTAAATTGGTAAAGCCTTTAAAACAGACACTTAAAAGAGCAACAACTGTAACACAAGTAAAAGTGATTGTTATGATCATGTTAAAAGAAATAATTATTACAAATCAGGATGATCAGATTAAACTGATCTTTGCTAACTAGAAAAAATTAAAGAGGGATAGTAGCTACTAATCAGATGCAAATACTCCTAATTAAGTCATGATTAATGGATTAATGGCGTCGCCACTTCAGTAAAAGTCAGAGTTTTTGCAGTTTGCTACCTTGGGTCACACAGACATGCTAACACAATGTTAGCTAAGAAAAGCATCAGCAACCACAAAGTTTCTGCTCATCCATCTGGGAGACTCCAGCTGCAGCATCTCCGTGCTGTTGTGTGATTAAAGGTGTAATTATTAACTACGTTTAGGCTTTTTTGTAAAATGTGTTGATTATTTTAATTACTATTGAGCAACTTCACAGTTATTTATTATACAATTTTTATTATGTTTGTAAATCAGTCGACCAGTCGCAGAATATTATCTTTGAATGAACCAGGTTCCCTTCAGGTGCTTTTATTTGTTTTTATTTCAGTCTGTATTTGAGGTCATATTTTAATTATTCAAAGGTTGATCTCACTACTCAACCATCTAATCCTAATCCCTTTAATCTCCTAATCTTATCTGGGGGCGATAAAGAATCTTATTTCACAGCTTTTCCTTCAATTTGCCCAAAGTCTGGCCTCAAATGTTAAACGATGGCCACGTTTGAAACAGAAATAAAATCTCTTTGATCGTCAGGTAGCTTCATATTTCTGAATTAACAACACAGATCACTAAAGCACAGATTTTGTTCAAAGAGACAGAATTTGCTCCTTTAGCAGTGTCTTGTTTGGTACTTTAGCATCTTGTTTCTTCTTTTAAAGGTTTAATTGAATGAAAAATGCCAAATCTTTTCTAAAGATGACGCAGCATCAGGATCTCAGGTGTTTCAGTTGGTTTTGGGGTCTGTTTGTTTATTTCTGTGTTCCTCGTTTCCTTTTCTTTGATTCGATCCGTCATGTTTCTGTTTCACTTTGGTTCAGTCCTTTCTCAGAGATTCCAGATTATTATGTTTATTTATTGTCCTTTTATTCTTTGTCAATTAAGTTTCTGAGGTCTAGTTAATCGTTAGTGTTAGATTTATTCCCCTCTCTCCCCCATACCTGCAAACTGTTTCTAATCAGCCATCTGATCCTTGTTCAGTAATCATTTTCCCCAGTATACGTACAACTTATTCTCAGTAATTCCCTGCTGGTTCCTCCCGTTACACCCTGTCATTTTCCCCGGTTCTTCCCTGGGTTCCCTGCTGTCTTTTTGCTTGGATTTTTGTTCTGCTCTGGCTCCCTGTGCTCCCTGTGACTTTTAGACATTTGTCCATCATTTACACAAAGTCTTTCTGCATATGGGTCCAGAATTAAAACGCACATCATGACAAGAAGGGCAGAATTTACTTTTTCTAGCACATTTACAGCACAATCAAGTAACTAAGTTACCTTCAGTTGTTGTGAAAATGCTGAATGTGTACAGCATTTTAAAAATAGAAATTTGACTTTGCAATTTGACGACTCTCTCTCTTTAAGAACCGTTTTTACCAGAGTTTCACTGAGAAGAAGCTCGTATAATGAGCTGAGCTGATGTTCGGTTCCACCAGGTGTTTGCTAATTGCTGCTGGCTAGTCTGAAGGAGCTGAGCGGGGGAGTATTCTTGGTCTAGTTTCTAGAAATAAAATGAAACTAACTTTTCATCAAGCTATAGGAGCTTGTTTTAAGTAATTAATTCCTTAATATTGATGAGATATGACTTTACGAGATATTTTTCTCATTTTATAAGTTAAGTAATCAAACTTTTTCATCAATATTAATGGATTATAGACTTAAAACAAGCTGCTGTTATGATCGTCAGAAGTGATGGTTTGAACTTCCTCCTCCTCTCTCTGCTCTTTGTTTCTGCTCTTATTTACTCCTCTGAGATTTGGGGTCATAGTTCAAGCTTTATTTGAGCTCTTTAGATACTAATCAGTTCCTCCCAGCTGTAAAAAAAAAAAACAACACCTTGAGGTGAAGCAAAGTTTTCTCTGTCATGTAATAGAAACGTTGGTTGAAATCTTAGCAGACAGTGATATATGAGTAAGAAAGAGACGAGGAATAGAAGTATCAGTAAAACGTCCTCACTGCTTGCTGGAAAACAAAAGAAGCGCCGACTCAGCGCCTTCACAGTGTGTATACTGTCATCATCTGCTGTATCACAGCATTATTTTCAGGGGCTGACAAACATCCCTCTGTTTCAACTTCATGGAGACTTAGAGATGAGGACGGCTGCCTGGTCCAGTCCAGATCCGTCCAAATGGTTCTTCAGTATTCCTACTGTTAGGTTTAAATCATTGTAGATGGCAAACATAAGCAGAGTTTAAAGCCAGAGTTTGAGCTAAAAAGCCTCTGGTTGATGAATAAAGAGGTGAACGGTGCTGTTTGTGTTCCAGAGGGGTCTCCGTTCAGCTGGTGGCTGGGCGGGCCCGGTACCGGACTGGTCCAGACGTACTGGGGAGGAGCTCATCCAGGCAGCCAGCAGTGTGCCTGCGGCCTGCAGGGCGACTGCGTGGATCCGCAGCTTTACTGCAACTGTGACGCCGACCGGATGGAGTGGTACTAAAACCTTTAACACACAAAAAAATGGCACATTCTGTAGAAATTTATGTAACAAACTTTTAAAAATTACGTATTTTTTAAATTAAAAAATAATTAGATTAACACATTTATAGTTGCTGGGCTGCACAGTGGTGCAGTTGGTAGAGCTGTTGCCTTGCAGCAAGAAGGTTCTGGGTTCGATTCCCAGCCTGGGGTCTTTCTGCATGGAGTTTGCATGTTCTCCCTGTGCATGCAGGGGTTTTCTCTGGGTACTCCGGTTTCCTCCCACAGTCCAAAAACATGACTGTCAGGTTAATTGGCCTCTCCAAATTCTCCCTAGGTGTGAGTGTGTGTGTGCATGGTTGTGTGTCTTTGTGTTGCCCTGCGACAGACTGGTGACCTGTCCAGGGTGACCCCGCCTCTTGCCCAAAACATTAGCTGGGCAACCCTCCCGACCCCAATAAGGGACAAGGGTGCAAGAAAATGGATGGATGGACATTTATAGTTTGCAGAATTTGCAACATTTTTCTCTAACCATTTAACGGGTTTTTTACTGGATCGGTTCTACCAAAACGCACCTGCTGCTAAAGAAATACTTCTAGCACCAACATGTGAAAAGCTCAACCCTTTTTGTTTGATTAATACAACAAAACGCTAATATGTTGAATATTTTTTAATGTGCTTCATAAGATATTTTGTTAGCAAATTTGAACCAGGTGAAGCTAAAAATGACACTTGAGGAGTTCTGAGTAGAATATATTTAAAGAATATTTTTTTGTACAGTTAATTACTGCTCTCACTGCGTTTTTGAGTCTGTATGCTCCAGTTAACGATTAACCGATCACTAAATTAGTTGACATTACAGTCCAAATAATCCCCCCTTTCATGAGTGAGGTCATATTTCTCCTAACCTCTCCTGCCCTCAGGTAGATTCTCACCTGATACCTGAGCACAGGTGTAAACGCACAGAGCCGCTCGCTCGGCTGAGACGGAGAGTTAACTGTCAGATCCGACTCAACCTGGCTGGCTAGTCAGAATGTCATCCTCAGGAGAAAAAGCTGGATAAAAAACCAAATCAAGCTGTTGCTGCTGTGGTTTCGTTCAAACTAATTAGTCTAATTAGGAAACATGTGAAAGCATGAGACAGTAATTTATCCTGCAGCTTCGTTTCATTTTACTCCTACCTTCCTGCTTCTCATCTCCTCTTTTGTTCCTCCATGTTTGACTCATTTTTCTTTCATCTTTTACTTCTTCACCATCTCCCTTCATCTCTTTTTACCTAGTTTTTTTTTAACCTAATTTCTTCCTCTTGCTTCCATCTGTTCTTGTGGTTTCTATTCCACACAGGTGCTTGAAATCCCTTGAAAATGCCTGAATTTCAATCATGTGTTTTCATTGAAAGTGCTTGATATTCAAAGTACAGTATAATGTTTTATCCATCCATCCTTCCTCCATCCATTTTCTTGCACCCTTTTTCCCTCAGTGGGGTCAGGAGGTGCTGGTGCCCATCTCCAGCCAACGTTTCGGGCGAGAGGCGGGGTCACCCTGGACAGGTCGCCAGTCTGTCGCAGGGCAACACAGAGACACACAGGACAAACAACCATGCACACACACACACACACACACACACACACACACACACACACACACTCACACACTCACACACACACAGGGGCAATTTGGAGAGGCCAATTAACCTGACAGTCATGTTTTTGGACTGTGGGAGGAAACCGGAGTACCCGGAGAAAACCCACCATGCACAGGGAGAACATGCAAACTCCATGCAGAAAGACCCCAGGCCGGGAATCGAACCCAGAACCTTCTTGCTGCAAGGCAACAGCTCTACCAACTGCGCCACTGTGCAGCCCTAATGTTTTATTAAAAGCCTAAATTTGGAAAACTTTATTTACAGTTAGTTCCATTTTTTCTTCACTCTCTGAAGTTAAATCAGACTAAACTTTGTTTTGTTTGTTTTTTGTCGGTTAGAATGAAAACGTAGCAAAAACATTTTTTTGAGATTTCCTTCTAACTTTCTTTGTATGTTGTAGTTTTAAGTATTTAATTTGAGAGGGAAGATAATTTGCCATAACATGATTTGTTTGCATTGTTTCAATGTAATATTTATTATTACTAATAGTGACTTATTGTCATATATATTTTACATTGAAAAACGCTATTTAAATTGGAGGATTTTTTTGTTAACTGTTTTGTTCTTCAATCAGACAAGGTGCGTAAAGTGAAAGAGACATTTCAAAACATTAAATTTGGGTAGATTATAGTTTATTTGTGCCTGCTGTACAATGTATAATACTATAACGAAACATTATTAATAACAGCAATTAATAAATATCATATAATCATAAATTGAAACTCCTTTTTTTGTTCGTTTGTATTGTTTTTATCTCCAAAGTTTTGCTGGAAAACTTGCCTAAAAAAGCCTGAAGGGTGCTTTAATTTTACTGTGGGGAAAAAAGGAAACTCTGCTTACAGTGTTTCCTTTCATCTGTACCGTGTCAGTTTATCTCCTCCAATCTGATCTTTTTCTCCTCTTCCTCTCAAAGGAGCGAAGATTCTGGTTTTATTTCCCATAAGGAGAGCCTGCCGGTCCGATCGCTGGTGCTCGGTGACGTTCAGAGGCCCGGTTCAGAAGCTGCTTACAGGGTGGGGTCGCTCCAGTGCCATGGCGACAGTAAGTCCATCACTGGTTTAATTCACCTGTAAAGGTATTATAGCTTTTTGGCATCCCATTTAAGTTTAATGTTCTGTCTGATAAGTTTACTGGGGGAGTAATTAATTGTCAGGACAAAAATACAGAGTCATATAAAACACCATAAAGCCAACAATTTAGAAAAACATTACAGTTTGATAAGTGGCTTCATCAAAATCTTAAAATATGTTTCTTTCATTATTAATCAAAAGCAACTCTAAACAGGTCAGTTTTTAGTCTTGATCTAAAGGAACTCAGTGTTTCTGCTGTTTTGCTGTTTTCTGGAAGTGTATTCTAGATTTGTGGTGCATAGAAGCTGAATGCTGCTTCTCCATGTTTGGGTCTGGTTCTGGGGACCAGAACCAGAACCTGAGGGGTCTGAACCAGAACCTGAGGGGTCTGGAAAGTTGACACAACAACAGCAGATTATTAATGTGGTGCTAAACCGTTCAGTGATTTATAAACTAGCAACAGTATTTTAAAGTCTATTCTCTGAGCTACAGGGAGCCAGTGAAGGGACTGTAGAACTGGGTGATGTTTTCTAACTTCCTGGTTTTAGTCAGAACTCAGCAGCAGCGTCTGGATCTGGTTGGTTTTTTAGTCAGACCTGTGAAGACGCTGTTGCAGTAATCAATGTGACTAAAGATAAACACATGGACGAGTTTCTCTAGATCTCGCTGAGACATAAGTTCTTTAATCCTGAAGATGTTCTTCAGGTGATAGAAGGCCGACTTTGTAACTGTCTTTATGTGGCTCTGAAGGTTCAGGCCAGAACATGAACCTTCATGTTTCCAGCTGTAATAAAATCTGAATAATTATCAAAGTAACCCTGAGCCATTTTGTCAGATATGGCTGCTCTGTTGGTTGCTGTGTGACAGCCATATTCCTGTTTCTCAGAAAACTTCTGGAACGCGGCGTTTTTCGACCAGGAGACGTCGTACCTCCACTTCCCCACCTTCCACGGAGAGCTGAGCGCAGACGTCTCCTTCTTCTTTAAGACCACGGCTTCCTTCGGGGTGTTCCTGGAAAACCTGGGAATCAAAGACTTCATCCGCATCGAGCTGAGCTGTGAGTGCGGCGGGAGCCCGAGGGCGGGGATTTGACGCGGATTAGGATGATGTGCCAGTAAAACCTGGAAGCTTTAATCTGCTCACACCCAGAGAATGCAGTGTGGTTGGAAAAATCCTGCAGGGAAGGAAATGTTTTTTGATCTGAAATTCCCTGAATGAGACGAACTAAGAGACCTGGACTTTATTTGGGCTCTTTTTATTGAGGTTTCACACCTGATAGATAGTCCAGTAGATTTTTAGACCAAATTTGCAACATTTGTTAATTTTCAGCTGCTGCTGTTCTCTTTCTCACTGCACTGCATTGAAAAACCTGTTCCCCTCATGGCCTGTAGGGGCGCTGAAGGAAGCAACACAAAAACCTCTGTAGAAGACACTGAGCGCTGAACTTTCTTCTTCTCAAAATGCAAACAAAAATCTGAGTAGCGTCAGATTTTGTCTTTGCTAAAAGACAATGAACCTTTTCTGCCGCTAGCATTAGATTTACATGTTGTTTTGGTTTACTTACCCAGAATTCCCTATTCTGTAGTCCACTTCCTGCATTTGGGGGGGAAAGGTGTGAATGTGCAATCAGACTGCAAAGTGCCTAAAAGCGTAGGTTTCATTTGGGTTGAAGTAAACTCTGGTGCAGTTTGAATGCATATCTGGATACCAAGCAGACTGGAGACCGCTCCAAAAGCAGGAAGTGCACTACAGTGAAGGGCATTCTGGGTAAATTCAACCAAAACAAACATGAGAGTCTAGCACTAGCAGAAGAAATGACTCATGGCCTTTTGCCAGTAACCACTAAAATCTGATGCTGCATTTTTGTTTTATGTTTTGTGAAGAAGAAAGTTGTGCCAAGTGTCTTATCCTGAAGCTGATAAACTTTCATGTTGTTTCCTCCAGTTGTTTTTGGTGCAGCGCCCCCACAGGTGAGGAGGGGAACAGGTTTTTCAAAGCGTTTGGTTTTTTTGACAATGCATTTTGAAAACTCAGTTACTTTGATAAAATATGACAAATGTTGCAACTTTGGTCCCCAATCGAACCAAATCTACTGGACTATCAGGTGTGAAAACACCCTAAATAAATCCCATGTGGTCAAATATTCTTTCTGTGGATCTCAGCTGAAGTGGAATATGGATACCTTTCTTTTCATATAGACTTAAATAATCTAAGCCGTTATTTCTTGATGATGGTCGCTTAAAATTATTGTCTCTATGTAGAAAAGTTATATCGAATTCATAGAAAGTTGAGTGGAAGAAGAAACTCTGGTAGGAAAATATGCAAGAGAACAGAGATAACCACAACCATGAAACATTCAAACTCCATGCAGAAAGATTCAGTTCCAGGACTTTCTTACTGCCAGGCAACAGTCCTGCCAACTGTTCAGCTCTTAGAAGTGATTCACAAGAGGAAATCATTGGGCCATGTTTCATTATTGTTTTTCTTTTTTAGCTCATTATGTGAACCTTTTTTTTATCTGTTGCTTTTGGCGGCACCTCCTGACCAGCCGTATTATTTGTCCTTGCTAGTCTTCTGCCTTTCATTCCTTTTAGATTCCCTCTGTCTCTGTTCTCAGTTAATCACTCAGCTGCTCTCACTCTATCTCGGGCCATTAATCATCTCTCCTCAGGATAAATTGCCCTCTGGTTCATTCAGTCTCTGCTAGTTCCTTCTGTTACTCTCACTTCACTCTCTGTTCTGTTTCATGTCTTATATTGTTGGATTTCATTTGATAGTTTTACTTTTGGAGGTCAGGATGACAGTAGAACATACTGGAATACATCTATATAACAAAATTACTTGATTTCAATTATTCATTTGTTCTATTACAGCAAAGAATATTAGAATAAATGTATTTATGTCAGCTGCTGATAAACACGAAGGAATTAGATCTGCATTTCCTAGATTTGTTAAATTTAAACCTTTAGTGCATTTAATGGGCTGCACAGTGGTGCAGTTGGTAGAGCTGTTGCCTTGCAGCAAGAAGGTTCTGGGTTCGATTCCCGGCCCCGGTCTTTCTGCATGGAGTTTGCATGTTCTCCCTGTGCATGCGTGGGTTTTCTTCAGGTACTCCGGTTTCCTCCCACGGTCCAAAAACATGACTGACAGGTTAATTGGCCTCTCCAAATGTCCCTAGGTGTGAGAGTGTGTGTGCATGGTTGTGTGTCCTGTGTGTCTCTGTGTTGCCTGGCGACCTGTCCAGGGTGACCCCGCCCCTCACCCAGAACGTTGGCTGGAGATGGGCACCAGCACCTCCAAGGGTGCTTAGAAAATAGATGTATAGTGCATTTAATTTAAAATAGAGACATTAAGTATGGAGAGCCAATTGGGCCAAATTATAATAAATAACACTTATCAAATAGTTATTTAATTGTGTCATTAATCTATTAGAACTGGATATAAAAAAAATTATTGATTAAATATAGAATTAATTATATGTGCCTCAGTTAAACATATTGATCTACCTTGAAAATCTAGTTTTTAATAATTTTATGATTTAATACATTATTTCATGTTCCTGAAAATGTTAGAACCAGCCAATCATGAGCACCCAGGCCAATTAGCATGACCAATGATGAAACGGTTTTCCTGTGACAGTAAGTTGTTTTTCTGCCTTTAGCACATTTAGCAGCAAGTACATGATTGATTGACAGCACTAAGATCCTCCTCCTGGCTCTGATTGGTTGTTTTTAGAGCATTTCTTTAGATTATGTGTCTCATACTATACTGTCATGACACGGCGACAGTTTTGACAAATCAGTAAAACACATATTCTTTATAAAAGTTTTGTACTGCAGCTTTAATGCGGGATTCCACAGGGTTCAGTTCCTGAGCCTCTGCTTCTTTGCTTCTTCAGCTTCAACATTTTTTTTTTCATTATCATTTCAGCCTCCACTCAGGTTGTCTTCTCCTTCGATGTTGGAAACGGCCCACTGGAGGTTAGCGTTGAGTCGATCTACCCGCTCAACGACGACCGGTGGCATCGCGTCCGAGCCGAGCGGAACGTGAAGGAGGCGTCGCTCCGTCTGGACGACCTTCCTGTCGCCACCCAGGAGGCTCCCGCTGACGGACACATCCACCTGCAGCTCAACAGCCAGCTCTTTATAGGTGAGGACGGCTCGTTTTTCCCCTCATTTCTCTTCCTCAGCTGCAGCGTTTGTGGCTTTTATCTCTTTATCCTTTAATTCTCTCGAGCTTTTCACCGTCTCATATCTCTCCACTGAGCGCTTCCTACATATAAATCTAATCTACTGTTTATTTTCTCACACAATATCTTCTGTGGTCTCCAGGAAATTTGAGGTTCACTACATCTGCTGAAAGCGTTTAGCCTGTTTTTCCCAACAGTAAATCTCTCTGTTTCACATACATGTTAACAGCAGGAGTCACTTTATGAAAAAATCCATTGTACCATGTAGAACAGATCACCTTCACGGCAGTTCATCCAAAGCATCCCCACTGGTTTTACCACATTTTCAAATGTTTGTTGTATATATCACTTTGGTTACTCAGATGCAGAAAGTTACATTTTTTTGTAGTTAATAAGTCACTGGCTTTATTTTAAAGGGGTTCTGTTATGAAAAATTCACGTTTTGCATGTTTTGTACTTCCATTTGAGTCTCTACTGCAGGGGTGTCAAACTCCAGTCCTCGAGGGCCGGTGTCCTGCAACTTTTAGATGTGCCTCTGCTGCACCACACCTGAATAGAATAATTAGGTCATTAGCAAGTGTTACGGCATCAGTGGGCCCTGCCCTCTTTTTCCTTGCAGGGTTCTGCAGTCAGGCCCTGCAGGTGTTGGGTGTTCCCCTGATTGGCGTCCTGCTAGGCGTACAGCAGAGAGGAGGCCTTTCCCTTCCCTCTCCTCAGATCCCCACTTGGTTTGGTTTGTATCTTTTGGTTGAGTTTTGTTAGGTTTTGCATTTGCTCATTTCTGGTTATTTATAGGTTTTTCTTTAATCTATTTTGGTTTCTTATTTCAGGCATTTCTTTTTTTCAGGGTTATTTCTTTCATATAACTTAATAAATTCTACTTTCATTTACACATTAAATCCTTGTGTGGTCTCCATTAATGTTGCCCCATCAAACGAGCCTGGTGGACGTAACACAAGGCTCTGGAGAACTGAGGAGGTAATTAAGCCATTTGGTTCAGGTGTTTTGTACCTGTGGCACATCTAAAAACTGCAGGACAGCGGCCCTTCGGGACTGGAGTTTGACACCCCTGCTCTACTGCTTCTAAAACCAGCCTAAGCGTCAAAGGAAAACATCCAGCCAGTTTTTGGCAATAAGTTACTGTTGCCAAAAACATTAACTGATAAGTTGACATTAAGTCAAAAATCAGCAGAAACTGCCCTTCACCCCAGCAAAGTTCCACCAGTTACCCAGCAACCCCAGCAGAGTTTTGTCCGTTACCTAGCAACCCAAGTGGAACTCCAGCACCTTTGATCAGCTGGTTTTGCTGCTCTATACTGTGGTTTTTAAAATAATTTAAAAAAATGTAATATCAATACATTGGTAGAAAGAAAAAGTACTACCGGTGACAATATTTGGTTTTTATCGAATAGTATATTATAAAAAACTGAAAATATGTGCGTTATAAGATGATCAATATGTATATTTAGATTTTATTCTTAGTCTTTCCAGGTCAGATGCAGCTCTGTTTTCCTTTTGCTGGGTTAGCAGATGTAAGCGTCCGCAGATCCGTTAACCCTGCACACACTTACGAACAGATGGAGCCCGAAAAAAATTTACTGAAACCAGAAGAAATCAGCAGCAGTGTTGTAAACAAGCAGACGCTGCAATTAAATTATTAACTTGTTGCTGGAGGCTAGCATACTGAAGTCAACCCTAATCACTCCTCCTTATGTTATTCTAAGTATGATAACTGGGCTAACATGAGACTGTTTGGGTTTCATTTTATTACATTTCTACTTCTCCAAAAGTTGTTCAATCCTCAACTTACAAGCATTTGAGTCGATTGAATTCTCATCTGTGGAAACAAGATTATTTAAAATTATTACAGGCTAATAATAAAGTTTAGTAAAATGGTCTGAACTTTACTGAAAGCCACTCTCTTAATTCACTTCCTAAAATGTGGTTAAATGCCTCAAAATCCCTTCAGTTTTGCTTGTGAGAAGAACATTGCATAAGGTTTTACAGTTCCCTCATTAGCAGTGGTTAAGACCAGGCTGAGAATGCTGGGAAATTGAGTCCAGATAAACATGAAGACACATGGAGGCCCTGGATATGAAGTGCTTTGCTAAAATATTCTCTCCACTTAATTTTTTTTCTCATTCTGTCACTTTGCAACTACAAATTTCAGTCCATATTGTAAGGGTTGCTTCTCTTAAATACTTTTGTTTTCATTAAATGAAAAGCACTGAACTTTTCCTGTTCAGAGCAAATCCACCCCCAAAAATGTAAACATAAGTTGCACTTTGTGCGGTTTCATTAAATGTTTCCAAACACACAATCTCCAAAATCTCCTTATCTTTTCTTAAACAACTTAGTTTCTGTTTTACTTTTAAAAAGTCTCACATCGAATTAACTGTCCTGCTAAACAAGCCACTCCTGGGAGAACAGGCATTTCTCTCTGTGCAGCTAATTAATCTGCAGGCTGTTCCTCCCCACTGACATGAATTATGTAAAACTAAACGTTGGGTTATTTAGGTTCGGCCTCCTTAATGCTGTCATTTAAAGATATTTCAGTACATGAGTTGTATTTACAAGACTGCAAACTGTTCCATTGTTTGAGTTATAAGATGCTGTGTCTTCTTGTGTTTATTCATCAGCTGTATTTATAGGCCATAATCCTGCTCTGCTTTACATGGCGCTGTAGTCTATTGTTTTGATTAATAAGCCGTGTTATTGCCTTGCATGGATTCATAACCAACATCGCACCGCTGCTTCTGATTGGTGCTAAAATCTGCCGCAGTAAGAAATGAGCTCAGCGTTGTTTCCACTGTGAAGTTTTCCAAACAATCCTCCTGCTTTGATTTGGTGTTTTAAATGTTTTATAGAGTTTATGCTCTTTAAAAAATACTAAACAGCATCAAATTCTGGGAATCTTAAGATTAACATGCTATTTAATTGAATAAAAAATTGGCACAATTTACAGGATTTTTATTTAATCACTTAAGTATTTTTTATACAATATTAGAAGTATATTAAAAATGCAAATAAACTAATAATTATTGGCTAAAATGCAGTAACTTAGCATTCCGCTTCGTCACTTGCAGATTATTTGACAAAGTTTTGCATTAACTGATTATTAAATTTACAGGTAAAGGAGCTTAATAAGAGATTTTGTTTTTTACAGATTTTGGATCAGGTTAAACTAAATCTGTTCCACTAGATGAATTTCTGTGTAAAATATTTTTACAAACTATGTTTTTATGGTGGGACTCGATTAAAATGTTCAATCAAGTCATTTTCAGTCTATAATTAATTAATTTGCAATGAATCGCATTTTGATCAAAACGGTGTATCAGAAAAATAAGCAACATCTTCAACAATAGCTATTGTTTTTAATCTTTTATTTATCTTATTCAGCCCTCAGATTGGGCACACAGTGTTATTAATCAGCTGGTTATTTTCTTCTCTGGATATCTACCAACTTTAATTTCATCCTTCATAATAACAAATGTGCTCCCACTGCAGACGCGGTTATCTCTGTCTGTCGAGAACTGCAGCTTTGATCACTCACAGACGTTTTATCTGTATTTCCTTCACTCCTCTCTCTGCTTTGCTTTATTCCCACAATGCTTCTTGGCCTTAAACTCCTTCTTTCAGCTGCATATTCACTATTGTCGCTGTCATTTAAATTTTACTAACAGATATTTGGTTTGATCGTCCGCTAATGTGTGCAGACTGACTGAGATCGTTTTCGCTACATTTAATCATCCTCTCAGCTCTGCTAAAAGGTTTTTTACTGACAGAAAATGAGATGAGATATTTCTTGGTTCTTGAACAACATTAACAAGGTCAAGTGAAGAGTTTCTGAGGCTTCAAAGCCCTGCAGTTTCCTCGAGTGGATTGTTGTATGAAATATGAGCAGCTGCGTTAAAAGGTATGCGGTTATTGATGAAATTGCACAAGTTCAACAAAAACACTGCTGCGGCTGTGATCTGATGCTAACTACAATCATCTGCAGACATCTGATATGTTCAGCCTCAGGGCTGATTTTCAATTATTTTTTTATATCTCAGTTTTGTGGTTTTTCTTGATGAAATCTAAAATAAACCATTTTAATGTAAAAGACACTCCAAGGCAGTTGGCCAACCATGTGCTATCATTCAATTTTCACAGAAAAAATGTCTAAAATAGCATAAAGATTTCTGTCATTCCCCCACTTTTCTTACTGATGCACCAGAAATGCCATCTTAATGTAGAAATCCACCTGTATATGCAAATAAATGAGCCTCAAGTTGATATTTTATGATCTTAAAAGCTGAAAAAGTCATATAATAATGTAATGTATATCAGAGGTCTTGTTTATTAAATATTCCTTTTTAATTTCTACATTAGGTAAAACATCTATGAGGCATAAAGGGGCACTGTTACATATTTTCCAACCACTAAGTGCCATTTTGTAACAATATTACCTTCAGTTGTTGTAGAAATATATATATATATTTCGAAATTGGTTTTCTTTTTTCCAACATTAACAGAATATCGAAAAAGTTTTGTGCACATTTGTAATGAAGCTACTGATGTCAAAGCATTATGTTGTTTCAGCAAGACCATAAAAACATTATTTTTAAACATCTAAATGAAAAATTTTAATGAATTTAAAACCCTTTAAAGCCAGATTATTTTTTTATATACTGGTATGTTGAACACTAGAACTGAAAGAAATTCTTCATATGAGTTTTCTTGCAGGTGTTAGAAACTGTGTTAGTTGCTCTTCTGGGAACAGTGAGAGTAAACAGGTGAATTTGCAGCTTAATCATTTGAATAATTATGCAGAAAGCTGAATAACGGTAGCTGAGATTCTGACACTGATTAAATTCTGTTGGTATTTGCATAAAAAGCCTGATCGGTGCACGTTAAAGAGGATCAGAGTCACAACGATTTATCCTAGGATGCATTAATTCTGGCCATTTTCTAATAAAGCACAACTGCTTTCATTGTGTTTTCTCAGACGAGACGTTGAAGGAGGTTTTCTGTCTGTAGCTTTGCTGCTTTAATAATTTATGAGTAATATCAGAGCGCAGACTGGGGGAGAGTCTCTCTGTGATTTATAGGTGTGAAAATAAGAAGCTGTCATGTTGAACCTCAGGGAGCAAACAGCTGCTTCATGAGTTTGTACTTCGAGGACAATAAAAGCTTCAGCTCCTGATCTCTGCTTTGAAAGGTTGCCATGTTTGAACAACGACAACAACAGAAACCCATTTGAATGAAAAGGAAAACTTCCTCACTTTTCTGATTGCTGCATTTTCAGCTGAGAAAGTTTTTCTCTGAGCAAAATTAAACTTTGTGAGTCGCTTTTGCAAACAAAGCAGAGAAAAAATCTGCTTCTTTTTGCATTTATTGGCGAATCTGTGAAGGTTTGCTGCTTCTTTGAATGTGCTCAAATAAAAGCAAGGGCACATTTTTATTATATTCACTTGCATAACATGCAGTACTGTGCAAAACTCTTCAACCATTACCGTCTTGTTTTGCTTTCTTTTAGGCTTATTGAAAGTCTCTTAATGTTTTGGGGGATTTTCCTTACAGTTTTTAATCATACAGCCAATCAGCTCCAAGGAAAACGAATGCCGCTCCTGGATTGGCTGCTTTGCAAACACTGGCCAATGGCGTCTTTCCGTCTAAGTAGTTCAACTTTATACTTTATAGCTGTGTTTCTTTTCCAAAATTTGTGTGAAATTTGTCAATATTCCACTATTGTTGTGGAACTTTACAACTGCTGCGTTTTCAATAAATAAGAAATGAGATTAAAATTATTTAATAAGTTTGTTCACGTGATAAATTATTAAAAACTGTGCCACACCATCGCCCTCCTACTACTTCTTGTTATCTTCTTCTTTGTGGTTTGCGCCAGCGGCAACATCCGGTTGTCGATCATGTGACTCTAGTGTTTTGCAAAATAAACCAATTTTGATGCGGCCAAAAAACCACCTCATCGTAGCAGGAAAACTTTTTGTCAACATTCCCTTAAGCAAATTTTTTTTCGAAATATTAAATTGTGAAATTATCTTGTTGATGGAAACGCAACTTATGAAAAAGATCCACAAATACGCGAATTTACCACTAATAATTTTGAGTTGAATTCCACAGAAACATCTGAGTGTAGACGTTGGTTTGCCGTATCTTTCATTTCAGCAACCTATAGTTTTATTTTCCGACTATGTTTTGTTTTCAGGAGGCACGGCGTCCAGGCAGAGGGGTTTCAGAGGCTGCATCCGCGCTCTGCAGCTGAACGGTGTTACTCTGGACCTGGAGGAGAGGGCAGAGATGACGCCCGGCGTTCAGCCTGGCTGCCCGGGTCACTGCAGCAGCTACGGCTCGCTGTGCCAGAACCAGGGCTGCTGTGTGGAGAGAGCCGCTGGCTTCCTCTGCGACTGCAGCCTGTCGGCTTACGCTGGAGTCTTCTGCCAGACAGGTAAAAATAATAAGTTACATCGTTACCGGGGGTGAACTGCTTGCAGTTAATGCTTTGGACATGTGATATCTGTGCTATAGTACATGTACTTCCTTGCTAATCTGATATATTTATTTATATTAGAAATTTTAGATACACATGGCCCCAAGCAAAGCTATAAGATTTTCACAGTAATATTCAATAAATTAGAAATTGCATTCTGGTGAGGCTCATTTTGTCAGATTAAAATTTTTAAAATAATTTTTAAGCAGGTCTAAAACATACATTAAGCCCACTTGTCTGTATTAAAATGGTTTTTTTCCTTAGGTAATATTATAATTCACTAGATTTAAGCAGAAAATCATAAATTCAGCTAATTAGCTAATGTGAAATAACAGAGCTAGTTTCTCATTTAGCACTTATGCTAACTTTGAAAACATAAACTGCTCATTTATTTGGCTGTTTTGTAAACTGTCAGTTGAATAAACATCAACATTTGCGTTGATGTTTTGGTTATAAGCTGTTAAGAACTCTTTAAGTAATTAGATGTTCATATTCATGCTCTTATTGTGAAGGGAGTGAAGAATGCTAATGCAGCAGTTCCATTTCCTCTCCTCATGTTCTCTCCCCATCATTCCCTTCCAATAACTTCATTTCAAAAAAGAAACATACAGGAATAAAATAAAACAGGGACAGTAGAAAACATGACATAAACATGAATACATGTACATTATGAAGTCAAAAGGACTTTGGTACTCGAGGGTTGTGGACATTCAAAGGCAGATATAATTTGAATTCTGTGCTTTAGCATTAGCTTCTGCTAAACGCTGTGTAAATGTTGTGCTTCACTATTAGAAGTAATTTTTATGATGAGCGTTACTAACTTTTTATTTAACCGCCTCCCCAATGGATCATAACTAATTGTAATAAAGACTTGAAATTATTAATCTGTGTTTAAACAATTTATGTTTTTCTTAGTGATGGAGTTACTGAAATAAATTAGCTATAGATAATAATCTAATTGATTGATTTTTTTATTTTTTGCACTAATTTGGCATTCATCTCCTGAGAAAAAATCTCATAAAATTCCTCTTAAAGCTTCGACTCCACATCTGTTAGGCCGAATGAATTAACGCAGATTCCCTGAATAGAAGAAACGTGTGAAACCAGCCAACTGGTTGGGGCTCACAGAACAGATTTAATATTCACAGAACAGATTTAATATTCACAGAACAGATTTTTTGGTCGACTTCACCTCTGTTTCAGAAGGTGGGTGGTGGTGCGTCTCTGCTGCTACACCCACTGAGAACAAAGAGAATAACAATGCATTGTTATCCTGACCGTCTGTAAATCCTTTAACTTGAGAGTTGAGCCGTCTCTGCGCTTTAAAAGGACCCTCTTAACCCCACCGCCCACCGACTATTGACATGCTGTATTCATCTCCCACTGCATGCTGATGCACACTGTGTGTGAGTCACACTGACGCACTCACTGCTTAATATTGCACAAAGAAAACACAGTTTTATGTTTAAATAGCCTTCAAATAGCCTTAAGAAAACTTTTCTTTCACTCAACTGTCACACATCATATTTCTACAAGCTGCATTAAACTGCTTACACTATTTTGGCTTTTTGTCAAACGTGCATGTCTCAGATCATCAAACTGAATTTTATATCAGACATTTAATGGGTAGTTTGCATGCAGTGGTTTCAGCTTTCTTTACTAAGGGCAAAAATATATCAATCAAACCCTGCTGTGTTAAAGCTGACCTGTTATACCTCCTTGAACATCTTAGCATAGGTTCTATGGGGATACAAAACCAGTTTATCATATTTTTTGTACGAAATAATTCTTAGATGATGTGATTTTAGTCAGTTCTGCCTATTTTGAGATGTTTTGGGGTCTCTATCACTTTAAATCCAAATAAATTGCTGCCGGCCACGCCCCCTTAACTCAACGTTTACACTCGTATGTGAAAATGGCTGTACATGTACACGACCGTACATGTTAGAAAAGCAGAAGTGAAGCCTTCTGCACAACCATCAATAATGAAGAAAACAGTTTATAAATACTACATGTCTGCAGCTATTTTCAAGTGCAAGTGTAAAAGTTGTGTATATATGCAGCATCTAGAAACTGCTTTCTGCATTCTTGTTGTTTGTGCAGAAGGCTCCACTACTGCTTTTCTAACAAGTATGGCTGTATCATTTAAAATATATTCAAGTGCGAGTGTAAACGTTGAAGATGGACGCAGTTAATTCATTTCATGCTGTATTGTGTTCACTGACTTTAAAGGGATTATTTTTAAGCTAAATGTTCATTTTATTATTCGGTTTTATTTTGGCCTATACCTGCAGGCCCCAGTGTCCTTATTTAGAAATGGAAGTCTGAAGAAAATATGATTACAAAACCATATTTCATATTTCAAAGCATATTAAAACAACTGAATCCACATGGCACCAACTCCACGTGTGTTAAAGGGTCGTGTATAAAGTCACCCTTAGCAAGCGCCAGAGAGGTTTTTAAAAATCTAATAAACAACATGACCTTTTTAGTTCATTTACGTTTAATTACTGCCTGGACTGAGCTGTAAATTAGAGGCTAAATAACAGCACTGAACAATGAGTCACAGACACTGAGGTTATTAAACCTGTTCTCAAAATGTCAGCAATACCTCAGCTAAACGTTTCGCAGGAGGAACAGCACTTCTGAAAATCCTGGAAAATTAACTTTTCTCCCATTAGTCAAGAGAGAAATGGATAAAAATCTAAATTAAATTTGACCTGTAGGTTATGATGCATCTTTAATCCATACAAAACATGATCATTACACTTTTTGGATGAAATCACTCTTAGATCAAATTTTGTAACGTTTAAATAAAATCAGCCAGAACCCAAAACGCAGCCAGTGACACGTTTTATTAGAAATAATGAGATGGTGCTGAAGGGGTTCTGCAGGGTGTGGTCACACTGGTGGGTCAGGAACGGGGAACCACAGGAGCCGAGGATCCAGCCTTGGGAGGGTAGGGTGGACAATGGGACAAATATCCACCAACCAGAGGCTCAGAAGTCAAAACGGTCCAGGGTCAGGCAAGGAAAATCGAATATTCAGTGGACTGGAGGAAGGTCAGAGGCGGGCAAGGTTCAGCAACAGGAGGTCAGAACTCTTCTCCAGGCAGTAAGGACTAGGCAAACGGTCAAAAACATGCAGGATCAGGAAACCAGAAACTCCTCGGACATGAATCATGAACAAAATGTCTGCAAACAGACACACAATTATACAACCATACATCTTTGAAAAGCAGAAGTGGAGCCTCCAGCACGACCAACAAGAATGCAGGAAACTATTTCTGAATGGTAAATCAACAACAAAACACTTGCATTTCCAGCTGCATATGTAAACTGGTAAAACCAGGTGACCAAACGTGCTTGAGCTCAACTTGGGTTGCTAGGTAACGGGCGGAACTCCACTGGGGTTGCTAGGTAACGACTCAGTGTGACTTATCAATTGGGAGGTTTTTGAAAATGCCAACAATCAGCTGGATTTATCTTTTTAGATACTTGTGGTGTTTTTTTAGAAGCCACTGAGACCCAAAAGAAGTATAAAAACCTCCAAATTGGGAATTTTGCATAATGGGTCTCCGTTAAACACCAAACGTTAATCTTCACTTGTTGAAATAAAACCTGACATTGAGCTGGCTGTTTTTCTGCGAGGCATCAGGAAACCAGACGCCTCTCTCTGAAGGGATCTCCTCTCTCTCTCTTCCAGAGGTGTCAGCCGACTTTAAATCTGGGACGTCGATCAGCTACGCCTTCAAAGAGCCCGACGAGCTGAGCAGAAACGGCAGCGACCTGCCCTCCTCCATCTACTCTGACCCGCTTCCCCGAGGAGAAAACGTCTCTCTGAGCTTCAGGACGACTCAGAGTCCGGCGCTGCTGCTCCACGTCGGCTCCCACTTCAACCAGTATCTAGCTCTGCTCATCAACAGGCACGGTACGGGTCAGGAGGTCATTCCAGCAGAGGGTCGAATGTAAAGGATAAAATGAGGTTATACAGTGAATAAATTGTTACATCATAAATTAAATACGTTTTTATTTCGAAATATTTGGCATTTAAACATAATCTTCATTACATTTCTTAAGCAGTAAATAAAATCTAATTAAAGAATGTTACTGGAAAGTCTGAAGGATTTCCTTCATGTTGTTTTTATTACTTTATTTCATTCTGGAGAATGAAATAAACGAAGAATAACTTATTCAAAAATAATTAGTAAACTTGAACTCAATGAAAGCAGCCTATAACAACAGGAACAAGTTCTGTAAAAGTAACCTGTATTTTAATGTTGTCTGTGATAATAAGTCCTGCGAGTAGCCGCGAAGTATCTGTAGGTTCTAGAAAACCGCCTGTAAATAATGAAACATAAAGTGTAAATCTTCTAAAGTAAATTTCAGAATGGATTCTGTAATTTCAGGGCTTGTAGATTCTGTGAATGTAATGCAGTTTATGTTTACTTGCAAAATCTTTGCATTTTCTTTCAGTTTTGACAAAAGTTCTGAAAATTGGTTTGTACTTTTAAGATAACTTTCCTATTTGGGGTCAGTTCCAGAAAGTAACCTGTATATTCTTGAAAATTGCGTATAAATTATGTAGAGTTAACATTAAAACTAGCCTTTGAGTTCCAGAAATTACTATTGTTAAAAATATTATGTAAATTCTTGAAAATTGTGTAGCGCTGAAAACCTCTTCAAAGGAAGCATAAATACGTAAAACTAAACTTATAAAAACATGGTAAACTCGAAAATATAACCTGGATTTTTTTACAGAAATAAGTGCAGTCTGGAAAGTAACCTATAATCTCCAGAAAGTAACTTTTAGGTTCTTAAAAAATAACCTGTTTTTGCTCTTTTGTGTAATTTTCTTTCCTTTGTAACTTTCTGGCAGTAACCTGGAAGTTTTATAAAGTTCACATATTTCATAGAAACTGTTTTTGAAGTCAACTGCTGCAGAAAAGAGAAGCCACTTAAAGAAACGACTGGAAGCTTGTTTTATCTGTAAAATATGTCCAGCAGTTGAACTTCAGCCTTGCATTATTCAGGAATGTAACACGGATGGCAGTTTGCAGCTTGATTTGCTGTTAATGGATTTTTTTCCTGCTGTTAATGACTTAGGGAAGCTGATAGGAAGTGAGGCATTACGCTTTCGTGCTGACATCCTAAAAGTAAAACAACCGATTAGGAGCTTTTTCCTCGTTTTGCCCTTATTTAACCAAGACTCCAGATAAAACCGCTGGAGCTCAAACACAAGAGTTTTACTGATTATCTTTTTATTTTAAATTAATGTAGCAACATCAGGTAGGTTGATCATTACCTAATATTTTTCAGGCAGAGAACCACTTAACCCATTAAACTAACAATAACATGACATCTTCATATATGCAACCTGAAGTTAGAATATTGGTCTCTTAATGCGCTTATTGTTGTTTTTTATTTGTTGTTTATTTGAGCGGTGATGCTGCTTGGTAAACGTGACCAAAGCCATGAACACGTCTGGGACGTTTCCAGATTCTGAAGTTTTTAATTCTAAGTTTTCCCATGGTGTCAAACACATGGAAATAAAAAGAGAAGTTGTGTTGTGTGTATTAATAATGTTTTAGGATTATTTGCATAGTAAGAAAAAGGTAAACTTGACAAAAATCTTCTTCTTCTCTATTAAATATATTAATTATCCACACATTTCTGTCAATTGTATTTAATCATCGATTAAATAATTTTGAATTAAATAAAAATTACAATAGCTCCTAACAGTCGTATAAAACTAATGAATAGTTCTCACCAACTGAGACTCGTTCAAAAGAATCAAATTGTTCATGAACGACAGATGAAACCTCTCAGCAGGTCTGACTTGGTTTCCTCCGTTCTTATAAGTAATTCTGACGTTGTTTTCTTTCTGTTTTTCTTTTGAATGACCCGGTTCTAAGCTCGTTATCCATTATTATTTTCAACCAAAGTCTATGAATCGCATTTTGAGCTCAAGTCATGGCAGATAAACTGTCGTTTACATGCAGTCCCATGCTGACCATTAGGGGGAAGTTTGTAGAGAAATATTCTCTTGAAAGTATTTGGTATCTGACGCTCTCAGTAATGACCAAAGCGTTTTTGTTAAGTCTCCACTTTAGAAGAAATAAATCCGCTCTGATATTGAAAGGAAAATATCCTCCTAATCCAGCAGTTATCAAACAGATTAAACACATAATCCTAGTCTGTTGGCAAAAAGACTCTCAGAACAACAAGACCCTCTCACAGAGGAGAAAACATCTCCGGTTTTGGAAATTGAAATTGTTTCTTTGTTTTGCCTCTCTTGTGAAGATGAGCTGGAGCTGAGGTACAAGCTTGACGGCGGCAGAGCTGCAGAGGTGCTGAGGAGCAGCATGAGGGGGCTGGCCAACGGGCTGCTGCACACCGTTACCATCAGGAGGTCGGCCGACTCCGTGGCCATGCAGGTAAAACCGCCTCATTAGTGTGCAGCGCACAGACAGCGAGCAGCACCTGGATCCCCACAGAGCTTCCTCTCTTTCTGCTTCTACGCCACAAACTGCAGAACACATCAAAGCTTCGCGGAGATAATTCACCGGAAACCAGATCAGATCAAAGGTCCGCAACCAGCGTCTCTTTGGACCAATGGCTTCTAAAAACTAAATTATAAAAACTAACTAGTGTTTCTTTTTAAAAGGTCGGTATCATGTAAAACAGGCATTTTATTAGCTTTACGTCATGTTGTATTATTACGTCAAAAGCACAGCTGGAAAGGGCAGCGTAGTATTAACTGTTATTTAAAAATAATATGTATATTATTGTTGTTGAACAGATGAAGAAGTGCTAAAACACTTGGTCCATCTCAGCTTTCCAGAGTGAAATATCTGGAAAGTTTTTACGCTTGGATGAGGTCATTTTTTTCCATGGGTTTCGCAAAACGTTTTTTACATCACATGAGTCACATGATCAACCACCGAATGTTTCTCCTGAGGAAAAAGGATGAAAAAGACGACAGGAAGTGGCAGCAGCATTATGGCGCAGCATGTTTTTTAATGACTTATCACGTGAACAAACTTATTTACATGTGACTTTAACTGTGTTTCTTATTTAAAGGAGCAGCATCATGTAAAACAGATTTTTTTTAAAAGCTTCACGTCATGTTATGATGTCATTCCATCATCAAAAACATACCATAATATTAACTGATATTTTAAAATAATATGTATTCAATTGTTGAACAAATGGAAACTTGGTCCATTTCCGCTTTCCAGTGTGAAATATCTGGAAAGTTTTTGTGCTAGAATGAGGTTATTTTTTTCAGCTGCGCCAAAATTAGGGCATTTGGCAAAAACTATAGATACAGTATCCTGTCCATAATAGAGATTAAAAAATACAAAAAAAGAGAGAGAGAAAGTAGTGATCATAATATTAACTGTCAGCCCTCCATCTGCATCTGTACAACCTATTGAACCGTTCTGTACAGATTGTTACATGTTTTTGTTAAATATTTAATTGCTTCGGTGAATTTCCGTTCTGTTTTTAACATTCAGATGAGGTGGAGGGCGAGTCGTCGTTAACGAGATGTGAAGCTAATTAACGTTAAACCTGTTCAGCCTTCGTTTGGCAGTGAGACACGTAAATTATGCAAAAGTCCAACAGAGAACCGAGCTGCGTTTTATTCCTGAAGCTCCGCTCAGCACTAACGTGTCACTTCCTGGAAGAAACTCCGACAGAGCAGCCGAAAGCCATGAAATATGAAGCTTCCTAATCATATCTGGGTTTACTGAATCACCGATCTTGTTAACAACCTCGGATGATATACGAGGGGAAATGCATCTAAGCAGCGGCCAGTGTGTGTGTGTGTGTGTGTAATTATAAACACAGTGAGATAAATAAGAAGGTGACCTCGTCTTGCTCTGGTGCAGCCTCCTGATTCATGGCGTTTGTAAGGAACGGGTGAAATATGAGCCCCTTCTTATCCGTTTATATCATTGTGAATTGTTTTTATCTTTAGTGCTCTGCAATAGAAAGCAGGAGGCTTGAAATGATTGTGGAGAAAATTATCTCCTACAGCAGATTTACTTTTAAAGCTCCTCATGTTTGAGGAATTTTTCTCTCCTTTCAGATAAAAACGATCTTCCACCTGTTTCTTTTCCATAAATACTGAGCATTATTCTGTTTATTTTCCATCAGATCGACGGTAACGCCAGAGAGGACTTCAACCTGAGCTTCGCTGGAGAACTCGGCAGCCTCAGGTCTCTCGTTTTGGGCCGAGTGTCGGGTAAGTCAGGGTGGACGAAGGTCCGTTTGGTTAAAAAACACTTTGACTCATCAGCTCAAACTCTGGGCTGCTTGGCCTTGTTTTTCTCTCAGCTCTGAGAGTAAATATATACGTTACCGGCAGGACTAATCCAGATGATTTGAGAGAAAAGTTGAAACAGAAAGTGAAGAAAAATCCACCCACACAAATTCATTTCTATGAGTTTTGTGTTTGCTTCTAGTTTCTCTCTGCTGAGCAATGAAATGCAGATTCTAGTTTAATTTTAGGCTTTTGTTGCCTAAATCCTTTAAATGTTTTCAACCTAATTCTGCAGAAAATTGTCCTTTTTATATTTTTTCTTCCAAGAAGCCAAACTTTGTCATATCTTAAAATAGTCTTTTGAGAGTTTCTTTTTCTATTAGCTATTTTTAAAATTGGTTATAGTCCACTTTCTGTTACTAAATATTACAGCATAAATATATATATATATATATATATATATATATATATATATATATATATATATATATATATATATATATATATATATATATATTTGGGGCCTGCCCATAGCAATGCATGGAGGCAGTGATTGACTTGCAAGTCAATCACTGCTCTCCCTATGCATTGCATGGCAGGCACCTATTGTTCTTCACCTAATAGAATGTCTATATTATTATTTATTTTTCTTCCGTCACCGTTAATGCGGCCCGAACCGCTGCGTGCAACCCCCCACAAATGTGGTATCAAAAATTGCGGCTGGATCACGGGATGGGAAATATTATTTCTGGTGGGATTCGGAGTTACCACGGCAACACAAATTGGGTCTGACGACCCCCAAAAACCCCATTCATTTCAATGGAGCGAGATCCTAAAAATACCCCATTTTTGAGCAATCACTGTGTCATCATAAATTCATGTAGAAATTCCATTCAAACTTCAGTGTGTAAATACGCCCGTCATCTTATCTAAAGTGAAGACGGTACGTCGATACGAATTACGGATTGTCCACAACTTGTCTCCAAGCGACCTAAAGTTTTCAATTTTTCGAAAAGTTAGAGTGTGAGTGCCTCTCCGCTAGAGTGTGGGAAACAGTGGATTTCTGACCCCAAAATAATTTCTAACTCGCCCTCACGCCCACAAATATCGCCCGATTTGCCTAAAAGTTGGTCAGGAGGTAGATACGCATGCCTGCTACAGTAAAATGTTTTCAAAATTTCCTTAGGGTTTACGGTTTTCTCTCCAGGTGCTTTCGACCGATGTGGCGCAACAGGACAAACTCACGCTCAGACCCATCTTTTCCCATATAAGGGTGTTTGGAAATCTTAAATATTTAACCAGAACAGATTCCAGGAGGATTAGTGAAGCACAGATTTGTTTCTGCCTCATCACTCCTACCTGTTCTAGACTTTTTACAGGAAAATCAACATCTGTTGCACCGACACCAGCCCTGATGTGTGTAACACATGCTACAATCTTTAATATGTTTTCTGGAGATGTTGGCATCAGGGCTGCTGCTATAAACTCATTGGATCTCTGAATAGTGATGTTTAGGTTATAACATCTAGTGATGGAAAAAGCAACAAAAAACTATTATGCTGTGTACTTAAGATGGAAACTTAAGATGGAATATATGCACGTATATTCATGACATGCTTTGATTAAAGTAATTTATCCTCGGTGCAATTCCAGTACCGAAAAATTACCTTTATACCAGGTGAGTGTCTCACCTGAGAATGTGAACCTACTAGGCTGATTCTGTGCCTTCAAATAATTTTAATGCTCCTGTAGAAGATTCATAACCTAAAAGTTACAGGAACCTACAAGATAACTTATAAGGAACAGGTCTGAAAAAACAGTCGAAA
Source organism: Poecilia reticulata (assembly GCF_904066995.2). Taxonomy (NCBI): domain Eukaryota; kingdom Metazoa; phylum Chordata; class Actinopteri; order Cyprinodontiformes; family Poeciliidae; genus Poecilia; species Poecilia reticulata. The sequence goes on from NC_088846.1 coordinate 26,739,683, forward strand.
AAACACAGGTCTGTGTTTGATGCATCATTTGATGCATCAAACACATCAAACTCTTTGATGCATCATTTGATGCATCAAAGAGTGATGTCATCACTGATTATGTCATTGTTACCATAGGAACCAGTGGCGCAACTACACATTATTCAGGTGGATGCGAAAACATAAATCGGCGCCCCCCCCCCCAGACGGGGTTTTGACGCCCCCTCTGGTGCTGCGCCTCTATGTGTTGCATGCGATGCATACCCACTTTTTGCACCACTGATAGGAACTAAACATTCTAATGGTGCATTCACACCAAACACGTTTTGAGCGTCAGGCAAGTCTGCTTTATATTCAAAGTCTATGTAAAGTATTGGATGCGCTGGACGTGTCAAACGCTTCGAACGGTTCAAATGGCGCCGCGCTAGACGCTCGAAGAGCACCACAACCGCCCTCGACGCGCCTCCGCATAGAGTTTGAATGTAAACCAGATGCGCCTGATGGTCAAAATGTGTTTGGTGTGAACGCACCATTATATGTCCAGTGTTATATTAGGTCCACCATATTAGGACCAAAGTGTTGTCCTAATATGATGGATTCATTACTTTGGGTCAGGGGTAATGTTTAGAGGTAAGATGTGAAGATTTTCTAAATCATTCTATAAATAATGATGATATAATGTTAGGTTGTTTTTCTGCCAATTGCATAGCGGCAGTACACTAGTAGTCTAATGTGTTGAATATGCTGAGACACATTCAACACATTAGAAACCAATCAGAACCAAAAGTTTGTCTTTTGATTCTGATTGGTTGTTTCTGGACAGTAGCAGAGCCAAATGAATTTTCACAAATTCTCTGTTTCGTATTTTATTGTCAACTGTTTAACAAATATTAATCCATCATCTAATGTACATAAGTATGTTAGATGATGGATGAATAAGGAACTTGTTAAACAGTTAAAATGATGATGATGGATGTTAAACAGTTTGAGGCTTTGCCATATTTGTGCAAAGCCTCAAATTTTCATAATGCAAAGTGTTAGCAAAACCTGGGCTTGGATAATGACCTAGGTTAGTGCCAACTGGGTGTGGGTCGCTTTAAAGGCCGAGCCGGGCTTAGCTTCTTGGCCTTCCTGCCAACGCCAACATGAAGACCCTCCATGCAACCAGTGGAGGTTGATTGCATGGATGTCTGTCTTTCCTCTGACCTCCATGTTTGTGCGGAGGTTTGGCTTTCCGTGGACTCCTCTGTTTGCAACCTGAGCTTGGGTCGGTGCAAAGGTTGAGCCAGGCTATGCATGGAGACCCCTCGTTGATTCAAGGTCTGTCTTTCTTCGGACCTCCCTGGATGATTGGAGGTCCATCTTTCTTCGGACCTCCCTGGTTGATTGGAGGTCCATCTTTCCTCGGACCATATTTCCTCGGACCTCCCTGGTTGATTGGAGGTCCGTCTTTCTTCGGACCTCCCTGGTTGATTGGAGGTCCATCTTTCCTCGGACCATATTTCCTCGGACCTCCCTGGTTGATTGGAGGTCCGTCTTTCTTCGGACCTCCCTGGTTGATTGGAGGTCCATCTTTCCTCAGACCATATTTCCTCGGACCTCCCTGGTTGATTGGAGGTCTGTCTTTCTTCGGACCTCCCTGGTTGATTGGAGGCCCATCTTTCCTCAGACTTCCCTGGTTGATTGGAGGTCTGTCTTTCTTCGGACCTCCCTGGTTGATTGGAGGTCTGTCTATCCTTGGTCTCCTCTGTTTGTGGGGAGCCTTCTCTTTGCAGGGGGACCTCTGGTTGGGTGGAGACTCTAGGATGGTTGTTTTCTAGAGCATGTTTTAACTCCACCTTCAGGTCTGCAACCTGACCCTGCAGAGCTTTCACCATTTCCTCCTGAGCCTTAAATTTGGAAGCTTGCTCAGAGTGACTTTTGAGCTGCTCCTCATATTTGAGTCTCACTCGGTATTCTTCCATCATTACTTCAATCAGACCTTTATTGTGGGAGGCGTATTTTACAGCCTCCCACTTGAAGTATTCCAGCTGTTTAAGAACGTTCTTGTCAGTTGTAACTTTGGTAGAGCAAGAAACTTGTTCACGTTTGACTTGCTGGTGACGTTCTTTTTCTAACAGATTTTGCAGTCTTTGAATCTCCTCCTGCTGGGATTTGACTTCAGCCTGACATGTAATCCTTCTGTCTCTTTCCTGATGGAGTTCAAAATTCTTTCTCTGCAGTTCTGTTTTAAGATCGTCTATCTGCTTTGTCAAAGCTTTGACGTGTTGGCTAGTCTCTGCCACGTCTTCCATTGAGGGGGTGATCCTGAAGCCAGCAGAGGGTGTTGTTTCCTGCTTGACTTCCAAAGATGTTGGACTCTCAAAGTTGCCGGAAGGACTTGATTCCCCCTGGATCTCTGATTCAACTTCCGGCTCAATGGGGCTGTCATTTTCAACAGGGAAAATGACAGCGTCGTAGTCAACTTCGATGTTGAGGTCTACAATGTCGACCCATGAAAGCTTAGCTGGAAAAGCTTCATGTTCGCAAACAATCTGTTGTTGCTTCATATTTGTATTCTAGTAACTTCTTGCTTCTCTGAACGTCGAACGTGCTCTGAAGGGTGATCTGTCGCGATAGAACTGTGGAGCAGATCAGAGAAAATCCTGTCTGCCAGATTACATTCAAGAGAGAAATTCCCTTGTGATATCATAGAGTGATGACATCAATGCTGATGTCATTGATACCATTGGAACTGAACATTCTATCCACCTTCATGAGAGGCTTACTGGGGAAACGATTATGGGTCTTACTTCTGGCGGCTAGTAAAAGTAGCAGTATTTCATTGTAATTTATAGGGTTTTTGGCTAATCTATATTCATGATAGACGTTACATCTCTTTTGTCGGTTAATACACTGTGCAGCAAGGCAGTATATTAACATTAGCACAAATATTAGCATTTCACTGCTCCCCATTAGCATCAGCCTTTTCCCTAAAAATAGCTTTTATCTATTTTTCTTATTTATTAGTCACCCTTAGTATACTGAATGGAGGAAGAAAATGTAAAACAACATGCTAGTGACAGCATTTAGGCTAATGTTAGCAATTTGGCTCATTTTAACTTGTAAACTAATTTTAACATACAGAATGGAGAAAATCCATGTTACTGAACATGTTTGTGACTCTCCGCATGCTATTGAGTACATTGCAGCTTACTTTAGCATTGATGCTAATTTGTAGCATCAGACGGGCACACTTTGGCAGGCCCCATTTAAATTTCTTCAGAAATGTTCTAGTTTTTTAATTATTATCATTATCATTTAATCTCCATGGCAAAACGCCTCAGTGGACTTAGCCCCGCCTTTGAGGACAAAGCTCCTCCTCCTCAGAGCTGCATTTTCCAAACTTACGGGTGCTTAACAGAGCACCCGTCGCTTGCGGCTTCTCGACTCTGCTCCTTCAGACTAGCCAGCAGCAATTAGCAAACACCTGGTGGAACTTTACATCTGCCGAATTCATTATATGAGCTACTGCTCCATGAAACGCTGGTAAAAATGCTGTTAAAGGGTTAAAGTGATGACTTTCTGAAGGTGGAGTTTCAGAATGATCTGGAGTTTTTAAAGAGTCAGAGGCCCAATTTCAAAGAAGTCATATTTATTTTAAGTCATATTTGATTTTTGTAGTTGTCACAATGTGTCTGGAAAATACATTGTACTGGCTCTTTAATGGAAATGGTGCAACTGTGTTTTTAGACATCAGCTGAATATTGATAAAAGTTTGCGCACATTTGTAGCGAGTGACAGACCTAATGATATTTTGTAAATAATCTGCCTGCAGAGGGTTTTCGTCACCCCAGCTGGTATAAATTTGATCTCCTCTGATGTAACCTTCCTCCCAGCTCAGTGCTGTCTGCAGGGTTTAACCCCCTTCATGTCAAAATGTGACCCACAACCCCCTCTGTCGAACCGGAGCGCGTACAAAGTCAAATCAGAATCAGAAAAAGCAGCGGCGAAGTGGATTTCCCGTCGCTTCCCCCCAGCCTCGTCATCCATCAGGCTAACTAATGGAGCCAGAAGGAACACAGGGAGGCTGGAGGAGACGTGATGTAGCGAGCAGAGCAACAGCTGAAAGACGGCTGTAATGTTTCCTCATCAACATGCAGATGTGTTCAGGTAACAGTCAGCTCTCAGTCATCTGATGCAGCTGTTTGTGTCGACTTTAGCAGCTGCTGTTTACGCTGCAGTGAGGAGTTCAGATGAGTGATGGAGAGGATGGAGCCGGTGAAATTAACAGATAAAGGCAGAGAGGGGATATTTGTCCCATGAAGTGATGGATGCAGACGTTAAAGCTGCATATTTGGCAGCTTGTCAGCTGGATTGAATGTTTTTATGAGCTGAAGTGAGTAATAACACGAAGCAATGAGCTTCAGTGACAGCCGAATGTTTGTGCGTATCGTGATTAACTAGACCAAAGGGGTTTTCAAACAACCTTTTTGAATTCTTTGTCTAAAAAGAAAGATGCATTCAGTCCTGAACCTCCAGTCCTGAGACACATAAAGACGGTTACAAAATCAGCCTTCTATCAACAGAAACAAAACTAAGGTTTTTATCTTTGGACCTAAAGAAGAACGATCTAGAGTCAAACAGCTTCAGTTATTATAACTAGAAACTAGAGATCAGGCTGAAATCTGGTAGTAGTGATGGACTCAGACCTGAACCTTCAGAGCCACATAAAGGCAGTCACAAAGTCGGTCTTCTATCACCTGAAGAACATCTCCAGGATTAGAGGACTTATGTCTCAGAAAGATCTAGAGAAACTCATCTATGTGTTTATCTTTAGTCGCATTGATTACTGCAACAGCGTCTTCACAGGTCTACCTAAAATAATCAATCAGATCCAGATGCTGCTGCTGAGTTCTGACTAAAACCAGGAACACAGAACACATCACCCAGTTTTACAGTCCCGACCATGGCTCCCTGTAGCTCAGACAATAGACTTTAAAATACTGATGTTAGTTTATAAATCTCTGAACGGCTTAAATATCTGCTGTTGTTATAGCAACCTTCCAGACCTCTCAGGTCTTCTGGTTCTGGTTCTGGTTCTGTTCTGCATCCCCAGAACCAAACATGGAGAATCAGCATTCAGCCGAAACACTGACTTCAGTAGTTTTTTTTTTAGCCACTAAAAACCCACCTGGTTTGAGCATATGTGATGTTTTTAACAATGGCACTCATCTAAAGCACTTTGAACTGCCTTGTTGCTGAAATGTGCTATACAAATAAACTTGATTGATTGATTGCTTCTCAGATTCGGACTCCTTGGATCCGGACCTGGCTCGGCTCGGCGCGCTCGGCTTCGCCGGCTGTCTTTCTGTGGTTCGGTATAACTCCATCAGCCCTCTGAAAGCGGCTCTGCTCCACCCGGACACCAGCCCAGTCGTCGTCCTCGGACCTTTGGTCCGGTCCAACTGCGGCTCGTCGGCTTCAGCCAATCCCTACTCAGCTGAGAACACGCACCACCTGTCAGGTAAAGTGTGACCTCAGTGTTATCACCTGCAAATACCTAAAATCCCTAAAATACTTATGACTTCCTCCTCTCTCTCGCTAAATAAAGGCCACCAGAGCCAACACAGCCTTTAATAAACAGAACATTATCCAGTCCCTCCAGCTTTTCCCAGTTCCTCCATCATGGAAATTCATGCAAAATCAACATGTCTAATTTTTTCAAGCTAATTCACAATTGTAAGTTTACTGTAAATTTTCTGCAAAAACTGTCAATATCATTGGATTTAAGTGGTGCAAACTCCCACCTCCAGGTGGCAGTATTTCTTTCCTCTACCACACTGCTGCCTCAGCCGTACTTGATGTCAAGTTACAGTCTGTAATCAATGTGGAGAGTCAGAAAAATCAAGCTACTTTAGCTCTTAATAGAATAAGTAAGACGGTGTATCCAATCTCCCTGCTTGTTATTTTTTCCCACCTATTTTTTCTATATGCAGGTTTTAGATTAAAAAATATTGCAAATTTTCATGCAAATATTTGTAAAGTAACGCCATTCTGATTGCAAAAAATCACAAATAAATTGCAAAATCCTGGAGGGAAAGATTATCATACCAGAGAAACTTTATGCTCACAAACAACCTCCACCGTCATCTGTATGGTCCGACTGTTGACTTCAGCTGTGTTACAAACAATTACTATATGATCGCGGAAAAACAAACATTTTGAACAGAGAAACTTTTATTTCGCTGAGTGAGAAGGAACTCGTGAAATTTACTTTTGGGAGTTTCTTCAAGTTTTACTGCAGTGAGAATCTTGACATAAAAGTTAAAACTCTCACTCCGTCTTTTTCTGTGTCCTAATAAGTGACCACGCCATTTTCTATCAGGAAAGTGTGTCTTAAAACCTCTTAACTGCTTTGAGAAACAATAGAAAGTTAGATTGTGACCCGTTTATGTTTCATACAAGCAACATTAAAGGTTTTCTGGTTGAAACCAGTTGAACCTGAGGAAGATAAATTAGATTCCTCCTGCCTGATTTAATGCACTTTAATGTTCAGAGCGTTTCATTTTATCAAATGCCTGCATTTAAATTGTTTTCTTTCTGTTTATGTTAAAAATAATCCTAGATGACGGACCGATCTGAGCATACAGGGTTCTGTTGAACAGCAGATGGACCTCAGTCGGAGCTCAGTGCAGAGTTTTTATCCTCAGGCCGCAGCTGCAAATATGATTCAAAAACAAGCACAGGCCCTTTCTCCTTGTTCTGGAAATAATTGCCCAGCCTTATGCTCTCTTGATTCACAGATGGTGTTTAAGTTATCAGCAGATGGGCAATGCATTAATATTTACTGAGGAAACAACAAAACAAATGTTTCTTAGACAATATTTTCATCGTCCTCTTGGAGATTTTTCTGCTCTGATCCCAAAAGGTTTGAGATTTTCAGGCTTGGAATGATTTTTATCTAGACGCATTTGAATGTATTTTGAATGTATTTAGGACGTTTTTTAATCGGCACAGGATTAAAATTATGCATGTAAACATAAACACAGTAACTATAAAACATATTTACAACCACTGGGTGCTTTATCCTTTCAACTGCTTTTACAAATCAGTCACGATCAACAATATTTGTCATTAATACGCACACTGGAAACCATCTTAGCAGTAGAATTGAATTGAATTGAATTGAATTGAATTGAATTGAATTGAATTGAATTGAATTGAACTGAACTGAATTGAATTGAATAGAATAGTCGCTGCCCAAACAGACGATAAATACACATGTAATTCATATACACATCTAGAAATGTAGACTATGTACAGAGCAGTTTAGAAAACAACAGAAGACCAAAGTTATTTCATACCTTCCAGATATCAGCATATTAATATCTCAGCTTCATAAGATGCATTTCCGTTTTAATATTTTAGGAAGTTTTCTCACCTCAGTTCCATCGTTGCAACATTTGTTACATTTTCAGCTGCTGCTGTGTCAAAACCTGTTCCCCTCCTCGCCTGTGGGGGCGCTGCACCAAGAACTACTGAAGGAAATGACAGAAAACCTCTGAACAAGACACTGAGCACAACTTCCTTCTTCACAAACTGTAAACAAAAATGGAGTAGCGTCAGATTTTAGTGGTTATAGGATTTCTGTTTTGTCTTTAGGAAAATACCATGAGCCATTTCTCCCTCTAGGCTAACGCTAGGCTAATGCAGTTATTTTGGTTTTATTTACCCAAAATGCCCTGCACTGTAGTCCATTTCCTGACTTTGGAGCGGTCTCTGGTCTGCTTGGCGTTCACATTTTCATTCAAACCGCACCAGGGTTTACTTTAACTGAGCCAAGAGCGAGGTTTGTAGGCAGACCAGAGTTTGATTTGTATTCACACCTCCCCAAGTGAACCGGACTTAGTAGGAAAATGGACCAGAGTTTGATTTGTATTCACACCTCCCCAAGCGAACCGGACTTAGGAAAATGGACCAGAGTTTGATTTGTATTCACACCTCCCCAAGCGAACCGGACTTAGGAAAATGGACCAGAGTTTGATTTGTATTCACACCTCCCCAAGCAAGTTTGATTTGTATTCACACCTCCCCAAGTGAACCGGACTTAGTAGGAAAATGGACCAGAGTTTGATTTGTATTCACACCTCCCCAAGCGAGTTTGATTTGTATTCACACCTCCCCAAGCGAACCGGACTTAGGAAAATGGACCAGAGTTTGATTTGTATTCACACCTCCCCAAGCGAACCGGACTCAGTAGGAAAATGGACCAGAGTTTGATTTGTATTCACACTTCCCCAAGCGAACCGGACTCAGTAGGAAAATGGACCAGAGTTTGATTTGTATTCACACCTCCCCAAGCGAACCGGACTTAGTAGGAAAATGGACCAGAGTTTGATTTGTATTCACACTTCCCCAAGCGAACCGGACTTAGGAAAATGAACCAGAGTTTCATCAAATACGCTCTATAAAAAAAAGTAACTAATTTAAAGTCAAATTCCTCAAGAAAATCTGTAAATATTTAATTGCAACTAGGCGGGTTCAACTGTATTTAAAATCACTGTTACTTATAAGCCGATAGTTTTTTTTATTAAGTCCTTTATTTTGCAGTTTTAGTAGCACAACCTGGTCATCACTTCTGCTGGCATTTCTCTGTCCTGCTCTTATTCTCTTTAAAAATAATCTAAATCTAGTTTCCTCTCGTTCTTCCTTACTGTCTCTCTGCTGCAGACCAGTCTGGCTCTATTGGTTCTGGTCAGCCTCTGGTGAACGCCATGAAGTCGGACTCGGCATTAATCGGAGGTAGGTTCTCCGTAAGCTATCAAACTTTCCCCACAGCGGTGATGGAGAGAAATATTCCATCAGACATACATTTCATTTCTCCTCCTCCGTTGGAACCATGACCGCAAGAATCGAGTCGCTTAAAATCGACTGAATCTTTGCGACTTTGGCACTCGGCACACAAAGAGCGCAAAACTAATTACAGCCGAGCCGACTGGAGAAGCTTCTTTCTTTTCCTCTGTTATCTTCAAATGTTTCAGGGCTTTAAAACCAAAGATACTGAGAGAAATTGATTTCAGACTTGTTCTGGAATTCCAATTAATATAAACTTGGAGAAATGAGCGAACTGACTTACGTTTAGCTGGAGTAACAGACTGCAGGGCAAAAAGAGACGGTTTGACCACGACATGCTGGGACCAACTGCTGGATTCACAGAGAATCAGCCGAGTTCAGGCGATTTTTACATTTTATGCGCTTGGAGAATAATTGCCTGCCCTCTCTTTAACCTCAACATATCTCTCTTTTCTTTCTTTGAAAGTTTAATTGACCACAAAAACGATTACAGTGCATTTATACTCATGATGTGGAGTTTCAGCGCTCAGAGAGATTTCTTCTTTTGCAGTTTTTTCCACACATAAATACTTCAAATCATCAGTTATTCTAGGACTCAAGTCATCTATCGATATTATGACAATTAATTGATTAATTGAATAAAAACTCATTCCGTTTTCTACTTAAGCTAATAGAAATATATAAAGAGTAAAAAACTGTAATAAGAAAAAATTCTGTGTAAAAAACATATATACTTAAAATCATCAATTATTCTAGTAATCAAGTAATCTATCGATATTCTGACAGTCAATTAATCAAATTGGTAGCTATTTAAGCTGTAAAAGAAATATAAAAAAGAGGTAAAAAAAATTATAAGGAAATATTTTATTGCTTTAAATGCAAAACTATTGAAACATCACTTTAAGTCACAAGTTTGAAGTATGAAAAAACTTTTTTTAAGTGTAGATGAGAAATACATAAAAAATAACTACACTGGTGTACTGGTGTTGAAGTCCTGGAAAATGCTTGAATTCCAGGTGCAAAGTTAATAATTTATTTGTGGTCTCATATTAACATTTACATTCATATTTCATAAATGAGAATATATTTTCAGACGAGGCTCGTTGATTTTCACGTTTCATGGTCAAATGTCTGTTTCACGGAGGGATTCTAATCGATAATGGAACCGGTATCAATAAGTTCCCGTCCGTAAATGATGAAGGATTTCCGACGTTGTCGGTTCTGTCTGTCCGGGCTGCACAACCCAAACACCGTCTCTGTGTTTGCGAATGCTCTCTGCCCCGCAGGTGTCATAGCGGTCGCCATCTTTGTGATCGTTACCGTCTTCGCCGTAACCGCCAGATTCCTCTACAGGAGAAAAGAGACGTATCGGAGTCGCGAGGTCAAGGCGGCCAAACAGGACGAGAGCCAAGATTTCCACTACAACAACCAGACTGAGGGCCGGAAAAACGCCTCCGGTGAAAACGCCAGGGAGTTTTTCATGTGAGCGGAGGCCGACGCGCCTCCTGGTGTTCATCCAGGAGGAGGCCGCGGACAGAACCGCGCCTCCGGACTTCACGCTGCACTACGAGCCACTTACTCTCTTTAATGGATGCAAAAATGGACTCGTAAAAACACGGAACAGCACACAGTTTTGACCTTTACTGTATATTGTGTAAATATGGAGCCGAGTTGTTCAAATCCTTGTTTAAGCAACTGTAAATATTAAAAATGTAAATGTGAACATTGGTGAAAGGTGGTTTTATGGGCTGTTTTAACTGTGTTTGTGACGTTCCTGACGTGAGTTTTAGGGCCACATTACGAAATAGAGTTACAGAATAGAGTCATAAAACTCAAATATATGAAAATAAAGTCATAACATTAAGAGATCATTCTTGAAATATTATTCCTTCAAGTATTTCGACTTCATTCTCCTATTATTTTGTATTAAATAATTTGTTTATATGTATTTTTTTTACATAAAGTAATTTTATTACTTTAATCTCCAAAAATGATTTAATTTGCTTTATTTGATTTAATGTCACACTGTCAAAAATAATTTAAAAAATGAACTTGTCATTCTTGTATTATTTCAACTTTATTCTTGTATTATTTTTCCACTTATATAATCTGTATATCTCACAGTGGAAAACATTTTAAATAAAAAAACTAATTTTATATATTTATTCTTATATTATTAAAGTTTTACCATACCTTGTTTATATCACAGTGGAAGAATAAAAATAATTTTGACATTATTCTCAAAATATTTCAGCTTTTTTCTCAAATTATTACGATTTTATCCTTTTAATTTCATTTTTAAATTTTAACTTAGTGTGGCCTTAATACTCCTTCGTGCTCATGGCATTTTTCTATAGGAAAAGAATGAATGTTTGCGTATGTAAAGGGATTTTTTTTTTACCTTTAATCGGGTTCTGAGCTGCTGTTTGCTCAAATGCAAACCTTTTTATCGTGTGTGCTGCTTTGTGGAATGACAATGTCAACTCTTCAAATGTTTTGAACCCATTTTAAATATCTTAAGAGGACATGTGGGGTTGTGTGCAGTAATTACGAATAGTCACTATTTTACCTGCAGTAGCCAGCGGTTAGCGTGATCCAAGTTTAGAAAATCTTACCAAGTGTTTTTTTATCTAGTTTCTAGTGTGAATATGTTAACACACTTAAAATAAGACAAAACTAACAAGTAACTTTTTAGCAAGATAAAGGAGCTAATTCCTTAATATTGATTATTGCACTTATAACATGGGAAAAATATGTTGTTAAACAGAATTTAGCAAAAAGAATTCAGTTAAACATCAAGACCTGCTGAGTTAACCTGAGAGTAGCCGTTAGCTTGAATCGATGTAGCTCTTAGCTTCCCTCTGAGTAGCCGTTAGCTTGAATCAATGTAGCTCTTAGCTTCCCTCTGAGTAGCCGTTAGCTTGAATCAATGTAGCTCTTAGCTTCCCTCTGAGTAGCCGTTAGCTTGGTTCCAAATAGCTGCTAACATTACTAGCACATGAGAATTTAACAACGTGACGGCTGACTGCAGGTAGGATACTTACTGCTCATTACTGACTCAGCAACCCCACTTCAGCTATCAAACTATATCTTTAAGATTTAAAGTACTTCAAGAATCACCTGTCCTAAAAAAAATCTGAGCAAAAGTTCAAACAAACATGTTTCTTTAGGCAACTTACAGAAATATTTCCCTTTCTTTTTATCAGGCCAAAGGAGGATTTTAAAAACACACAAAAAAATGAATGTTTATTATCAAAACTGTACATTAATTTAATAAAAGTCTCATTATGAGGTTGCTAGGAGATCAGTGGAGGTCTGGTGTCTCTTTTTTATCCATCATTTGTTTGTTTTTTTGTGCATATCACAATTTCACAAATTATTTTCCAAATTATATCCAAGAAAGAAAACATTTAAAACACTAAATATCATTAGCAAGAAGCTAATGCTAATTCCTGTAATAGAAAACAAGAGGAAATGTTGATTACATGTTGGATTTTAGCCCTAAAATATTAAAGAACACCCATTTATTTTTTAACTAATTTAACAAAAAATTGAAGCTGTGATCTGTTATGATTCAGGTGCTCAAACATTCAGTTCACCTTTAACCTTAACCTGTAGATCTGTGAGCCAATCAGAGTGCACTTACATTTGTCTCCATATTTTATGTTTTAATGTTAAACCTGAGGGTAGTGATTTGGTTGCTACTTGTTGCCACACCTTTCAGATCACTAATGGATGCACTTCCTCGTTCTTTTCCAGATATTATAAACAGAAAGTAGTGCATGGAGTTGAGCGTGACCCAGATGAGCAGGACCCAAGGTGCAGAAACTCAGGTAGATAAGAAACAAAGGGAGCAGATTCAAACTTTTTAACAGATACGTATATTTTAACACGCAAAATGTTATTTTTGTGAAAAGGAGCAAAAACCTTTTACCACTTTGCTAAATCAGCTTTAAAGGGATCCATGGCTACTTGAACATTTTGGCCTAAATATGTTGTAATTTTATGTTGTGATCTACTGTTTACTATATTAGCTGTAGCTAACAGCATTAGCAGGAGCTAACAGCATTAGAAGTAGCAAACACAAAATAAAAACAAATAGGAAGATAATAAATTTATGTTTTACAGGGACCATGAAGCATCTTTATATTTTAACACACCATTCTAATATATTTGAGGAAATGTTTTGATTTTTACTGTAAACAGCTTGAGTTAAAAACTGCAGCAAACATAGAATGCTAACCTTCTATGTTAGCATTTCCAAGCAGCACAAACACCAGATTTTTTGGCCAAATATCTTCACTTCCTCCATTTGATCGTTGTCTTCTTCATTTCCTCCTGCTTTCTTTTTGAACGCGCTTCGATTCAAGTTTTATTGCTTTTATTGGGCAATAATTACTGTTCTGTTTGTATGAAGCTAGTTCTGTAGCACCTAGCATACGTCATCTACCCAGAATGCATTGCAACGTAAATATAAAATTTAATTTACATTTATAAAAACTAAACAGCCTACTGCATTTTTACTGTATGGTTTTTACATCTGAAATAAATGTTTTCAGATAAAGGCTGTTGCTATCGCTAATTGTGGATCCCTTTAGCATAGCGTCGTTTAGTAATATGTGGAATATGCAGTTAATATAACAAAATTAGATCCATGTTTTATACTCAGATGTTCAGAATATTATTAGGAACACATGGATAAATGTAGATTAATATTGAAATTTGTTTGATAAAAGAGAGAAAATGCTTTTCAGATTGCAGCTTAAGCTAGCACTAGCTTAGCAATGAGACCATTTTGTTGGGGAAAACCTTCCCCATTAGGTGATATAGTGTATTATTTCTGGACTAAATTAGCACTTTCCACATAAAAAAAACAAACTCCTGTGGTTTTTAATTATTTCTACCCTAGTAAGTCGTCCTTGTTTGCCAAAACTACCATTTTATGCAGATGACAGTGAGATCTGAAACATGAATGAATCACAGCGTCTTTCACGTTCATATCAATAAAAGCTTTTAGTTTTTTTTCCTTGGAAACTTTTTAAAAATTTCTTTACTTGATGTTTTTTATACAGACAGTAGTGAGATCAAGAGCAGTGGGCCTGGAGGAGGAAGAGATCTTGAAAGAAAAAACATTTTTAAGGAGCGTTCAGCCAGAAAATCTCCATAAAATACCAACACATTAGATAGTTCTTCTAACTGAAGTCGGCACATGAATTAAACATTTTCATGAGTGATTTTCTTCCAGCGACTTTTTGCTACTGTGCTGTGTTTTTTTTTTTTCCAGTTATCAAAAGGCATCTTCAAAGTCCTTCTCTCTCCAATCATGCAAATGAGCAAAACACACATCTGTTTTGAGGGTTCTCCGCTCTTCTTCGGCTTTTGGAGAGATATTTTCTTATAACTGAGGGTTTGTTTTCCTTTTTTTTTTTACTTAGTTCTTTTTTTTTTAGCTTTTTAGGAACGCCTTGCACAGGATGTTCGTTCTGTTGTGATTTTCTTCCCCTCCGCGCCTGCAGGGAGCTTCACATTCAGGCCTGCTAATGGCTCTGAAGAGCAAAGCTTTTAACACTGACAGCTGACTGCATGCAGAGCTGGTTAATGTGCTTCTGAACCCCTAATCTACTTCGATCTTGACAGGTGGTTTGTTTGCTCTCGTGATGAAATGAGACAGGAAGATGACCTGAAAGGCTTTCTGAAGCAATCATGGTACAAAAAGGGAAAAAAACGTGATGCAAAATGAGGAAATGTGACTTAACTCCACCAGCCGAGAATCGCGCTCTAATGACAAAAGTTGGTAAATCCATAAAGTGAATAATTCATGTCTCAGTTTGAGTTTTTACCACTGCAGATTTGGTATGATTTGTTGTATTTTTCAGAGTTTGATTTTTAAAAGGAGAGAATATTTTACTGTCTCTGTGAGTTCCACCAAAGATTTATCACACATGTGTCAAACTCAAGGTTTGAGGACCAAATCTGGCCCGGCATAACCTTTTATGTGTCCCTGTAGACTCATAAAAGATAACAGTTGTTCTTAAACATTATCTTATCAAACAAAAGCAGATTTTATCTGTTTACTGTCAAATTACATAAGTAAAAATTTACGCAAAGTCAATAAAACTCCACACTATTGCATCGAAGTGATGCTAACTCCCACCTGCAGGTGGCAGTGTTTCTTCTACTGCCTCAGCCTAACTAGATGTCAAGTTATACTCTGTAACAGTTTCTGTTTCAAATGTCCGCAAAATTTTGTCAATACTCAGCTTATGTGCATTTCCACTAAATAAAAAAATGCAATTAAAATCACAAAGATTAAATTTACTCACGCGGTAAGTCGTTACAACTCTTATTGTCCTCAAGCTACTTCCTGTCATCTTCTTTGTAGTTTCTGCCAGTAGTAACATCCGGTTTTTGATCATGCGACTTGTGTGATGTGAAAAATGTTTCCCCACTGCAATTTAGCAAAACAAACCAGTTTTGATTCAGTCATAAAACCAATTGACATGTTTCCATTAAGTGAATTTATTTCCAAAATGTCAAATTGCAGTTATATGGTCAATCGAAACACAGCTCGTGATTGTTATGAAGAGTAACAAAAAGTCACATTTACTGCCATATGTAAGCAAAAATATGGCAAAATTTCTAAATTAGCATCACAAAATCAGTGATTTTTGACTACAGAAATAATCACAAATCCTGGAGAACCTGATCAATGTGAAGTTTATTAAGTATTACTTAGTTTTAAGTAGTACTTATTAAATTCAGATGGAACTTTTGATTAATATTCCAACAATTTAATGAGTTTTATCAGCACATTCTGGCTCAACCGGTCCTTTGACAGCATTCATGAAAATGAGTTTGTAATCTATAAAATATTGTAATCTACTGTATTTACAAACGTATTTGCTGGTCAGCGTTCACTCACATTTGAGTGACAAAATATTGCTAAAAAGCTCTTTATTTGGAAACCATTGAAGAAAACAAAAAGATAAGATATTCCACTGTCGGGAATTGTAAGTTTTTTCCCATCAAAGTTTCACTTTTTGCACTGATAGCAGCTATTTAGGCTCAGCAGACGAAAAACACAAGACGTAGAAATGAAGTTCAACAGTTGAACCAATGAGCTCTTTAGTTTACTTAGTTAAATGAACCTGATACTCGTTTAAGTCTGATCCCCATTTACATGCGTTCACATTTACAGTATGTGCTCCTTCCAGTCGTACCGTGGGAGGAAGCACATCCTTCAGTGCCGACATTTCTGACGGCTGTTAACATCCCAGAGATGAGAGGAAATATGTAGATGCGCGCCGCGTTGAGGAGCAGTGGGTGTCGGAGTGATTCTCTGTGAAGAGCCACTTATCCTCTCTGCCTGTTTTAATGTTCAGACGCCGGAGGATACGAGATGATTCACTAATCCCCACTCAGTTTATCTAAATCTTACTGGATGAGATCAGAGACCAGATGCGAGGACGATAACTGGCTTCTTAAGCATATCTGGGAATATCATTACGATCAGATAAACTCAGATTTTTGGACTCATTTGTGTTGAGTGCAGCAAACAGAAGCGGAAAATGTTCTGAAAATGCTGATGTTTCATCTGCAGCTGAAACATGACTCAGAGTTTTATGTTTCTCGTTGGTTCAAGAAGAGACTTTATTGCTGCGTCTTTGTTCCTCTGACATTCTGCAAACTGCACCATGTTCTACATATACATATTGTGTTCTTTATTTGTGTGTTTAAAAGTAGCATTTATAATGTATATAGATGATTTATGTCTATCACTAAATCAAATCGCACTGTTTCATACCATTTTCTTCATTCTCTAGTTGATAGAGTTGGTCATTCTCAGGCTGATTTCACACCTGATAGTTCAGTGGATTCAGTCAATTTGGAACCAAAATTGCAACATTTGTTACATTTTAAGCTGCTGACGTGTCAAACAAACCAAACCTTTTGGAAAAGCTGTTCCCCTCCTCGCCTGTGGGGGCACTACACCAAAAACTAGAGAAGGAAACAACATGAAAACCTCTGGAGAAGACACTGAGTGCGCTTTTTTCTTCACAAAATCTGAACAAGTCCTATTTTAGCGGTTGTAGAATTTGTCTTTTGCTGAAGATCACGAGTCATTTCTAATGCTAGCGCTAGGCTAGTATGTTTGTTTTGGTTGTATCTACCCAGAATGCCTTGCGTTACAGTTCGCTTCCTGCTTTTGGAGCGGTCTCCGGTCCGCTTGGCGTTCACATATACATTCAAACCAAATTAACCCAACTTTCTAGGCAAACCAACTAGAGTTGGACTAAAGTGGACTAAACAGGGCTTGTGTGAATTCCCAGTTTCTCTCAAACTGGTTGTTAATCTAGCAGCGTAGGTTTGATGAATTAGGGACGATTTCCCATAGCTGTCAGCTACCCAAACCAGAGACCATCACTGTTCAAATTCCTCTTCTCTACAACATCTACAACACATCCATAATGGCTGCTGGAAAAGACAAAGTGTTTTGTTGTTGAATTAACATCCAGAAACTGCAGACTGTATTCTTTTTGGGCGTGCAGGAGGCTCTACTTCTGCTTTTCAAAGATGTGTGGTTGTATAATTGTGCATCTGTTTGCAACTTGCCTAGATTTAAAGTGGCAAGACTCCATAAAATCGCTGAAAATAAGAATTATTTTATGCAAAAAATGTAATGAACATGTTTAGTCCTGTCCTGATCTGTTCAAGGAGGCATAATAGGTGCTTTAAATAGGCCGCCCAGATTCTTCTGATTGTGAGAAAAATCACATGTGAATCAGCTGCAGCTCGTTAATTGCAGCTCTGGAGCTTTGGGAGTCACTGCTGATTGACGAAATCTCTTCCTGGGCCAAACAAGCCACTTATAGCTATTCAGATGGCTGGCTGTTCATCCATTCAATGGTGTTTAATTGAAATTACACCAGTGATGTTTCTGGATGACGTGCATGAGCAACAACCCAGCTGCTTGCATCTTCCTGTATGACAGGATGGCCTTTTAATTACAGCAGCCCCGCCTTTCCTGCTTCAGCTTCCCTCATTACCATGCAGATCCGTCTCTGTGAACCCATCCTCACCTCTCCATTACCTGAGCAGACACTAATACAGCTGGATGTGGTGGTAATTACAGTGCAGGGCTGCTGTTTACATGGCTGTCCAGGCGTGGAGGCGAATAACGCAGAGATTTACGGCAGGAAAATGACCCAAATGCCAGGAGGTGGAAAGACCAGAAGCAGAACATAAAGATGAAAGAACAGGACGAATGTTTCCTGTATGGCATTTAAAGACAGAATTTATGGAAATCTACTCTTTAATCATGTTATAATATTAATATCTACTCAAAAAGAAACCAGCAGTGTTGATTTGACTCATTCATGCACATTTAAGTTTATTTCTTTATTTATTTTGGACATTTTTAATCTTTCCATACACAAACTGGAAAAAACCAAACAGAAAAATGGTCCTTGAATTTGTCATGACAGCTATTCAAGATACCTTGATGTCTGCTTATACAAAGCTCTGCCCATTTACCCAAAGCTCCGCCCTTTTATCATACGCTCCGCCCATTTACCCAAAGCTTCGCCCTTTTATCATAAGCTCTGCCATCCATCCATCCATCCATCCATTTTCTTCCGCTTATCCGGGGTCGGGTCGCGGGGGCAGCAGCTTCAGAAGGGAGGCCCAGACTTCCCTCTCCCCAGCCACTTCTTCCAGCTCCTCCGGGGGAATCCCAAGGCGTTCCCAGGCCAGCCGAGAGACGTAATCCCTCCAGCGTGTCCTGGGTCTTCCCCGAGGCCTCCTCCCGGTAGGACGTGCCCGGAACACCTCACCAGGGAGGCGTCCAGGAGGCATCCTGACCAGATGCCCGAGCCTCAACTGGCTCCTCTCGATGTGGAGGAGCAGCGGCTCTACTCTGAGTCCCTCCCGGATGACCGAGCTTCTCACCCTATCTCTAAGGGAGAGCCCAGCCACCCTGCGGAGGAAACCCATTTCGGCCGCTTGTACCCGTGATCTCGTTCTTTCGGTCATGACCCAAAGCTCATGACCATAGATGAGGGTGGGAACGTAGATCGACCGGTAAATCGAGAGCTTCGCTTTTTGGCTCAGCTCTCTCTTCACCACGACGGCTCTGCCCATTTACCCAAAGCTCTGCCCTTTTATCATAAGCTCCGCCCATTTACCCAAAGCCCCGCCCTTTTATCACAAGCTCCGCCCATTTATCCCAAACTCCGCCCTTTTATCATAAGCTCCGCCCATTTACCCAAAGCTCTGCCCTTTTATCATAAGCTCCGCCCATTTATCCAAAACTCTGCCTTCACTACAAAACCACAAATTTTTAAGTATTTTTGTAAGTTTCTACTGCAAATATCTTCCTACATTTGAAATGAAACAAACCTAACATGCAAGTAAATCTTCAGAAAGATATAGCATTTTGTTTTAAGTAAATAACTCCTTAATATTGATTTAAAAACATGTCACTAAACAGAATTACAAATTGGAAAAACACAACAACATATTCGAAACATTACCTAAGTAAAATTACAAATTAAGAAAAACATTGTTGACTTTTTCAGCTTATAGTTGTGTTGAGGGATTTGCACTCCAGGGCCACCGTACATACCGTTACTTGATTGTACTATAAAACGGTACAATGTTCCTGTAAAAACATTAACTTGTTATTTTTATTTTATTGTCTCATTTCAAGTGTTATTTCTAATGTTCACACAACTTAGTAATGAAAAGGAAAAGGGCAGATGGAAATTTGCAGAATAAGTTCTGACTTAGGGAAATTTCCTTTCCACGGGTTGGTCTGTGCCTTACCAGAGCCACGAACTCCATGCTACTTCCTGTCTGTTACAGCCGTAGCGTAGCATCAACATCTGGTGAAAATATGCTTTAGCCTTGTTGATTCGCTCCAAACCAGTAGATGGAAAAAACAATTCGCATTTTCTATGTGCAGAATTTTTAAAGTTCACTCAAAATTTGCAAATTACCTTTTGAGTATCTGAGCTTCAGTTTTGCAGTAAGTGACTAAGTTGGAGGCAGAGGATTAATCATATTTGCTCCAGTTTGGATCCTTATTGCAGATAATGATGCGCCTCCTTGGGGACCAAATCCATCTTTACCTCAGCGAAAATAACATTTTGGACTCTTCTCACCAGCTCATTTTTAAATTATCGCGTTTGTCGTCTTCCCACTGGCTATAAATACAGCCAGGCTCCTTTGTTCGCTGACAGACTGCCGTTGTTGTTTGTGCCGGGCCTGTTTCCTGCAGGATCCTGGGATTTGGATGTTTGGACAAGCTGCCATCGCAGCTCTTTGAATCTGTTGTAAGCAAACACAGTTTTATTTACTTATCGTCGTCCTTCAATCTGCGAGTCTGTTTGGGTTATTTTCATTTCCTCCGATACAGCAGCAACTATTTCCAAAGCGAGGGAGGTGAAGTTGACCCAGCACAGTAGAAAGGGTTGACTTTATTATGTCTTCGCATAAAAAACCCAAGCAAGATGTTTTTTATCGTTTTGTTTGGTGCGATTGTAAATTGCACTCATCATCCTCTCCTTTAGTCGCTGGAAACAGCTTGTATCTGCAGAAAGCAGCACCAGGAAAATGCTTGTCTCCTTGCAGCAGAAAACTTTTTAAAATCTTTAATTTCCCGGCTTTGAAGTTATTTTCTAACCCATGAAACTTTGAGTTTGTTTCCACATCCAGCTCATCATTTATGCTTTGAAGCCTAGACAACAAATAATCAGTGATGGGCACACTCCTGCTAATCCGCTAATAGCAGAGCTAGGTTTTGGATTAGCGCCTTAGCTAACTTTGAAAACTTTTAGCACACTTAGCTTTCCTAAATTAATTTTTTTTAAATAAATTGTAAAATCCTAATTTACTTTGTTGAAGTTTTGGTTATCGACTGGTCTATTGATGCTCTTATTCTGAAGTTTATTAATAGCAGTTTCACTTCCTGTCCTCACCTTCTCTCTTTTTATTCTTTACAAGAAACGTACAGAAACAAAATAAACAGAACAAAACATAAGCATAAAATAAAAATAATATGTAAGGGCAATAGAGAACATAAATTATGTTTTTTGTTGGCTCTAGTGGCCTTTATTTGATAGTTAATTGACAGGAAACAGGGTAATGAGAGAAGGGGGAAGACATGCAGCAAAGGTCGCCAGGCTGGGAATCAAACCTGCGACGGCTGCGTTGAGGACTGGGGCCTCCATATGTGGGTTGTGCTTAACCCCTGAGCCACCACAGCACACCCCAACATAAATTATTATTAAATTAATTCCTTATGGTCGTAGTTTTTTAAGGGCAGATATTTGAATTGAAAGTAGCCCTTTAGCATTAGCTTCCGCTAAATTCCATGTAGCAACGTGGTGTAGCATGTGTGTACACCATGTTCACATGTACAAGTTATTTCATATTATTAGGAGAATAAAATGAGAAAATAAAGTTGTTTTAATGAGAAAAAGGCTTTTATAATTACATTTTTGTTAGTTTTTTGGTGTTCACATAAAATTATTACTTAATTCTCCTAATGTTACGTCTTTATTCTTATATTATTTCAACTTTATTGTCATATGACTTTATTCTCCTATTTCTACAACTGTATTCTTGTAACATAACTTTATTTTCATAAAAAAGAAGAGATAAATCTGACTGCTTTGGATTCAAATTCAACTTTTAAATTAGCAGAACTGAAAACTTTGTGCAGAACAAAGATCTAGATGGAGTCAGGCTAACTAATGGTACCTTCATGTTGTGACTTTTTTTACACTTGTATGTTGTTCAGTATGATAAGTGACTGATTTACAATTATATGTTAAGCATAAATTACATGATTATTATTAATTGAATAGAATATGATTGTATATAATTACAAGGATGAAGTGAAATATATTTAAGTGCAAGACATGATTTATTTGAATAGAAGAAGTCTTTTATTTTGAAGAATGCTTAAGTATCTGGTTCTGTTTTGTCACTATCTTGCTTTGTTGATATTTTGGTTGGCTTGGTAACGAAGAGTTGTTGCCGTTATCAGCTGTCGCCGTTTTCGCTCTTCAATAAAGAACTGAACAGAAAGGTTCAGTAAAAGACATACGAACCTCCGTTTTGTTTGAAGAAGCTTCACTCCGTAACACTTCATTTTTACAAACTCTTCTTTCTCTCCACAAAGAAGAGTTTATGATATAGGCATACCATAAACATCACAGTATCATCACAGATATTTTATTTCACCATTTGGTGATAGAAACCGATATTATACGCGAGCTCTGATTTGACCACAGAAGACGAGTCCTCTGACTTTCCGTCTGAGCTTTTACCCGGAGAACCTGATGGAGTGATTGAGCGGAGCTGCTGTGTGGTTTCTTCCTTCAGCGATACGGTTTCTGGTTGGATTTCAGGCTGTTGGTCCAGTTTCTGAAGCCCAGGGGGGTAAATATCGATCAGGGTAGCAGGGTGGTTTCTCACTCAGCTGCCTGCAGCCTCGAACGTCCAACTGTGGATTTACAGACCGTTGACGTTATCCCAACTCAACTGTCTGCTTGAATGGCCTGTTTCTATAATGTCGTATAGAAATACATAAATTAGCAACCAGAATGGAGAACTAAGTAGATTTTATTGACTGAATTTTTGGTTTTTGAAGATTTAATTTTTGGAAAAACAGTTTTTTTCTACCAATGAACTCCATGGGTTTCCATAGTTCAGAGTGACGTCAGCGCCCAGGGCGGCCATCTTGTTTCACAAGCGTGTTTTACAGCTTCTATTTATTTGGGGTTTGAATTCAGAACAACTGCAACTAAATGTTAGTGTCAGACAAGGATTTTTTCTCTTTTTTTACAAAAATAGTCATAATATCACAAGAAAAATGTAATAAGGCAATAAAATCAAAAATAATAAAGTCATAATATGAGGAGAATTAGTTATTTCATGTGAATCCCCCAAAATAACTACTTTTTCAAGCTGTTTTCTCATTAAAACAACTTCTTCTTCTTTGTCATTATTCTGCTAATATTATGAAAAAAGTCTCATAATTAATCAATATTACTCCTTCTTACATCTCACAGAAGGGACGACTGAAATAAAAGCCAGTTTTTGAAAATATATTTTTTTATCATTTGTAACTTTTTTTTATGAAAGAAAGCGAGAAATTCAGATTTGGTATACACTTGTTTTTATTTTTATCGCCCATCCAGCCGCACTAGAACATTACAGATTAACTGTTTCTAGACGAAAAACAGGAAAAGTACATTATTTGTTCCTAAAATTCTCAGTTGTTGCACCTGTGATTAAAAATAAATGAAAATATTATGTTTTCTTCCTGAGTTTATCATTTTCCCCTTTGGGAACCTCCTGCAACGGAAGATTAATGTTTTAAGGTTTACACATCTTTACCAGAGGTGCTCATGAATAGGAAGGCTGCTGTATAATTTTTTTTTATTTTGATACATTTGAAGATTTGTTCCTCTTTGAAGCCAGCAGCAGTATAACACCTTTCCAGCTCAAACCGTAGCAATAAAAATCCTGTATATTTTAAATCTTATCACAATTTGATGCAGCCTGAATAAATCTCCTCACCTGCCCAGACGCCAGCTTCTCCATGTTTTCCCTAAACGAGTTGGAGCGTGAGGTGACATGCGACGCACCGACTCTTCATGAGAATGACACCGGCCCACATAATTATCCCAGTGGGACGCCTCCATTTCCCTCCAGGTATCAGCCAAACTGTCCCATTACTGTAAATATCATGAAGCTTTTTCCAGCTAAACACTCTCATTTGCCCTGTGGCACACCTGCCATTACCCTCGCCCACAAACTGACATTTACAGAAGCTCTTTATTCGTTATCTCTCAGAGGGAAATGGGGAGCTATTTTCTGCCCAGCTGAGGCCTTTTCTTTCTTTTTCTTTCTTTATTCTCCTCCAAATTACCGTCGTACATCCTGAGCTTCGTGCTTCGGCTCCGTCTCATTGTCAGGATTCACTGAAAATAACTCCGATGTGAGCACAGGCTGCTACACCAGGGCAAATAAAACCAAATAAAAACAGGAGGAGCAAATTTCTGCCAAAAAAAACAATCTGGATTTTTGAGACTGGTCTCTGGAATTTTCTAGAAAAAAAATGGGAAATTTCAGAATTTGAAAAGTAGAAAATTTGTGAGAGAAAAATCAGAAACAATGCAAATCAGAAATATTCTATTGTTTGAGGGAAAACAATACAAAATGTGTTTTTCTCAGTTTGCATTGAGAAAAACAAACATTTTCTGAACTTTTGTTTTCAGAAAATTTCTAGAAAAACTAAAAAAACTGGATTTTCAAAATTCAAAAAAGTTCTAATAGAAACATAGAATATTTGTGATTTCTGAAATTTCCACGCTTTTTCTAGAAAAATTCTGAGTTTGAAAAGTCAAACATTTGGGGAAAAAAAATTTCTGAAATATTCTTTTCCGAAAAATTCTGAAAAAAATTTCTAGAAAATCTCAGAAATTTTCTAGAAAAAGCAACAAAAAAGATTCTGAGTTTCAAAATTGAAATAATAAAAACAGAAAATCTGCCATCAGTATAGGATTTTTTTTTTTTACTTGGAAATTTCTGGTTTTCAAAAGTGAAAAGTTCAACATTTGAAAATCAAAAGTTACAGAAAGTGGAAATTTTCAACTTTTAATAATTCCTGAGATTTATCACAAAACTAATTAGTTTTTCCTATCAGATTTTCCACTTCAGAAATTCAATAAATATCCTAGAAATTTTCTAAGATTAATCTCTAAATTTCTGATTTTTTTTTCTAATAAATTTGTGACTTTTCAAACTCAGAAATTTCAAAGTTTTTTCCAGAAAGTTTCTGAGATCAATCTGAACATTTCAGTTTTCCTCTTTCTATTTATAATCGCCCTAATGCGCCGTTGTAAGCTGCCTATATTGTCCAATTCATATTTATTTATATTTTTATCCCGGTGGAACGTTTCCCGTGAGGAAGTTATTCTGACATTCTTGAGTTTTCCTTGTGATGCACGGAGAACCGTTTCAATGAGCCGAGGTTCACCCAAACACACAAATCTCCTCTCACCTTTCCCTGTTGTGACAGTTGGATTTATTCTCCGAACCGCCGGATACGTAAAGTAGGTTATAGTCAGCTGTAGCCGGAATCATTAGTGTCAACCGGGCCTGCTGATGCTTTAAAAGGGCAATATATTCACCCCACAACGAGGCAAGAGAAATGTTTTCCAGCTATAATTTAAAGCCATGTCTGCTGAAGGGCACATGAATAATGCATCCGTAAAGAGATCTATTTAAGCTGAGATAGGGGTTTCTGTATTTATTTGTTTTGCTTACAGAGAGCAGCACAGCCGACTTCCAAATGCTGTTTAATTTTCCCCAACAGGCGGATTTTACAGTTTAAAAATCGTTGCTGTTTTTTTAGTTTTATTTTATTTTGCAGTTTGAGAGTCGCAGTGAGAGAGCATCTTCGATTAAAGTCGGTGCAAATTAAAGTGACTCAGCGTGCAGAAAAATGCTGAATCAGGAAAGATGTTTAACACGAGCTGTGCTCACAGATTAAACCTTCAATGTGTTTAATTTGATTTTATGTAATAAACACAACGTATTTACAGCGGTGGGCACATTTCTGCTTTTACGCTAATAGCAGAGCTAATTTTACACTTAGCACTTTTGCTAACTTTGAAAACGTTTAGCCTACTTAGCTTCACCTAAATGAATATTTCCAGGTAAATTGTAAAATGCTAATTTACTTGTCTGGGTTTTTTGGACACACTCCTGCTAATAGCAGAGCCAGTCTTTGAGTTAGTGCTTTAGCTGACTTTGAAAGCGTTTAGCACTCTTAGCTTCCTGTAGATTCATTGTTCTGGATAAATACTAAGAGCGCTAAATGCTTTCAAAGTCAGCAAAAGCACTAAAGAAGAACAATTAGTTCTGCTATTAGCGGGTTAGCATGAGTGTGCTAACAACTGCTCAGTACAAATGCTGCATTTTGTTTAAGCAATGATACAATAGTTTTTAGTTTTATTTCATTGTGACTTCTTGTTTGTTCATTTAGTT
Organism: Poecilia reticulata; assembly: GCF_904066995.2. Classification (NCBI taxonomy): domain Eukaryota; kingdom Metazoa; phylum Chordata; class Actinopteri; order Cyprinodontiformes; family Poeciliidae; genus Poecilia; species Poecilia reticulata. Next base: position 26,765,561 of record NC_088846.1, read on the forward strand.
TTTATTAGTTCTTAGTTACGTTTAGTTCTAGTTTAATTCTTCCCATTAAAATGAGCTCAATAATTTTAATTTACATGATTTATCATTTTCCTCTTAGTTCCAAAAACTGGATATTAAAAGTCTTCAATCTGATGAAGACTAGCTTTTTATTTTGAAGGATAGTTTTCTTTAAAGACTTCAAAATTAATTTTATTTATTGTTTCTGTTGTTTTGTTTATTTATCTGGATATTTAAAATGTCTTCCAGGTCCAGAGTTAAATGTTCATTATAATTTAAAGCTTATTGATATTTGGGAATGTGTTCTGGCATTATTATTACCATTATATTACTAGAAAATGGTTTCAAAACAACAGTATTATCGTTTAAGACGATTTAATGTCCAGCAACCAAAGCAGATCTTTCCTCCTCATCCTCTGCTTTGCCTGAAATCTCTCCAGAATCTTGTTAAAGTTTCTGGCTACAACATGACAAATTGTCCAAGAAAAGAGTTGAAGGAGTAAGAAAACTTTTAGAAGCCTCTATAGTTGCTCTGAAATGCCAAAGGCGGGTGAGGTGAACCTCAAGATCCTGATTGAAATTCAAGAGTCTTGTGAGAAATCCTCCGCCGCACCGGGTGACAAATTGAAACTTAAACAGAAGAAAGGAAAACAACTGTGATTGAGCGTTGCGTCCGGCGCAGACGGTGTTTTTTTATTCGCCTCTCGTCCCGTAGGTTTCACTCACTTCCTCCCTCCGATCAGACGAGCTGGTATTTAAACTACAGAACTCCCTCTGAATGTTTCAGTTACGCAGTGAAACTGTTCCACCTGAAAGCAGCGTCCGGGTTCCTGCCCATCCGGTCGGAGCGGCTGTTAAAGTTCAGCCCCGCCGCCGCGATGCTGTCCGTGTCCCAAGGTCAGAGCCGCGGTGATGGATTACCGCTCCGCGCCGCGCCGGACTCTGTTGGACAGAGACGGATTTGGGTGAATACGGGAGAAATTGTGATTTTTTTCTGCAGACGGTTTCGCTTCAGAGGATCGAGGAGCGTGAATGAAAAATGACCTGACAATAAAGAACAATCAGAATCACTTCGATCAGTTTTTACATCAAAGAAACAAGAGTTTATCATCTTTTTTTTTTTACATTTTTGTAGACATTTATGATAAGGCCAAAAAAAAAAAGCAACAGTTTGTACAGATGTCTTCCTCAATCAGTTTTCTGTATGTTGCTGGTTCAAAAATAGCAAATAACCCCATATTAAAGGTGATCTATTAGGCAAAATTCACATTTTGCATGTTTTTGTTCTTCCATTTGAGTTTCTACTGCTTCTAAAAAACAGTCAAAACACGTAAAAAATAAAAAAAAAAAACACTTGGCTGTTTTTGGCAATAAGTCAATGTTTTTTGGTGTCTGGAAAATGAGCCGTTTCAAAAACGTCCAGATTGTTGAGTCACACTGCACTGTTACCTGGCAACCCCTTGAGCTCAGCCTCGTCGCCTAGCAACCCAGTTGAGTTCCAGGATGTTTGGTCAGCTGGTTTTACCACTGTATGCGCTGTACAACGGCTGCTGGAAAAGATGAGTGTTTTGTTTTTGACTTTCCTTCCAGAAACGTCTTGCTGCATTCTTGTTGGTTGTGCAGGAGGCTCTACTAATGCCTCTCAGAGCTGCACGGTTGTATAATTGCGCATCTGTTTGCAGCCACTATCTAAAATGATTTTGTGAAAAACATGTAATGAACATGTTTTGTGTCCTAACCTGTTCAAGACAGCATAATGTAGCAAAAACCGTTGCTTTAGGTTTTTGAATGCAGTGGTTTGTGTTTTAGTGAACTGTTGTGCAATTTGCCCTCATTCCTACGCAGCACAGTCTGTTTTGTCTTGGGATGATAAAGTCTGCGTTATTAGATAACTGGGATCAAATTGGATTTGACTTTGAATCTTGACATTTGTTGTGAATTGGCGCCATAGAAATAAGCTGATCTGCACTGCAAAAACACAAAACCTTAACAAGTTTTTTGGTCCAATTTCTGGTCCAAATATCTGAGTTCACTTGAAATAAGACAAAACTAAGGTAGAGATAACATTACAGCAATAAATAGAAGCTTGTTTTAGGTCAATCATTCCTTCATATTGATGAAAAAAGTACTGGTTTCACTGGTAGGTTACTCCATTTATAACGTGGAAAAAATGTCGTGTTATAAGTGAAATAAAAAGCCACTGGAACTGGAGCTTTTCATCAATATTAAGGAATGAATTTACAAAACAAACCGAGTCCAAAATTAAACTCTTGATGATGTTTTACCTTTAAGATGGCCACTGAGTTCCCTCTTGAGCCCATTTGAATATCCTTATTTCTACCTGCGGTCCTGGAGATTTGTTGATCTAATTACCTGACGTACCGCAGGAGCGGCAGCTTTACCTCCAGTGTGACCCGTTGGAGCCTCACAGATCCTGGATAATCCACCTGCCTGAACGCCGGGATCTGCCCGTTTGCTCAGCAGAGGCATTAAAACTCCAGATTTGCCCCCTCAGGGTGTTTCTTCCCTGTGGTGCAGGAATGACAGCTTTATCTTTATTGTATAAATTCACAATCAAGCAACACATGAAACGACCTCAGACTTCCTGCGGTTATTTCCTGACTGGATGGAGTTGCTCTGGGAGGAAGAAGTGTGTCAGGAGGAAACCTGCACTCAGCGTTCTGCAGGATTCTGATTATAATGTCAGAACTGTCAGACCCAAGATAAAAGACCATGCTCTGTTTTTTTGGTTTGGTTTGGTTTGTTTTTTTGGCTTGAACTCTGAAAAATCTCCACGTTTGTTGCCTCATTTTAATTTGTTTGTGTTCTTTTACAGTATGTAGCTGTCAGATTTGCAACAAAGCGAGTTTTTCTTTGTTCAGACAAGCAGCTTCTGTCAGATGAGAGACCGCACAGCGCTTCAAGTTCGAAACAACCTTGGGTTTCAAACACAGCTCCTCTTCTTGAAACAAACTCAGCAGCTTTCTTCATCTGCTGCTTCAACAATCTGGCATTGATCAACTCTGAGACTCCATGTGCCACATGGAAATAGTTTCTCTGTAAATGCTTAAGATTGAGCTGGTTGCGTTAAGGAAACAATGAGTGTTTAGTGTTTTTACGTCCAGTTTGTTTGCTTCTTTGGATCAGGAAATGTCCTCACTGGCTTAATTTCATACTTTATTGTAAATTCAAACCTGTACAACAAACCATCTTTGTAGTTAAAGATGTTCATTGCTTTTGGAAGTTATCATAAAAATGCTAAATTCTCACTTATTTAGATTATTATCTTACTTTAGGCTTATTACTATTAGGACATCAGTGGCAGACACCGCTAACTACAATGTTGGCTTTGCTAAACCCAAAGCGCTAATCATACACACTAGTTCTGCTAACGCTAATGTGCTACACTAACTGAATATTTAGCAGAAGCTAATGCTAAAGCGCTAACTTCAATTTAATTCATTGTATTTGTGTATTTTTTTCATGTATGTTTGTTTGGAATAAAGTTTTTAGGTAATTAAAAACGAACACGAAGAGAGGAAATGGAACTGCCCTTCAAAGTAAGAGCATGAATATAAACATGAGGAATTCTTAATAGTAGATAACCGAAACTTCAACACTTTTGTAAACTTCCACTTCAATAAACTGTCATATAAAATAAAAGTTTAGAATTTATTTAGGGGAAGCGAAATACGGTAAATGTTTTCAGAGTTAGCTAAAGAGCTAAACAAAAAAATGTGTACTTTAGCTCATTAGTGGAAGTGTGTCGACCGTTTACAATAATTTTTCGCATAGAACGAATGAATTAGGAAATTAAGACCAATAAAAAACTATTTTTTGTTTAAAATAAATTATTGAGGGGAAAAGAGACATGAGTGGAGCAAACAGAACAGTTTCACCCACTTCAAAATAAGAGCATGACTCTAAGTATCTAACTGCTTGAAGAACCTTCAGCACTCCCACATTAGCAGAAGTTTCCAAACACTTCATACTGAAAGTTAAAGCAACTCTTGCTGCTTTCAGTTTTAAAAAAATTGGTAACACTTAATTTGAAGGGGTGAATAAGACTGTAATTACACTGTAATAAACATGACATAACACCTGTTATTAACATGAATATTTATGACTGTTGTCATAAAGCGTCATTTGGTAAATTATGACACTTTTAATACAAAGTTGACATTATTGAAAATGTCTTTGTTATGACAACTTGAAATTAACCAAGAAATCATTACTGTTTAAATTTGTTATAAAAGTTTTACTGATTGCACTTTAAAAATTAGGTAACTTTATGTTATTAAAGGTAAAGTTTAAACAGTAATGATTTCCTGGTTAATGTCAAGTTGTCATAACAAAGACATTTTGAATAATGTCAACTTTGTATTAAAAGTGTCATAATTTACCAAATGACACTTTATGACAACAGTTATAAATATTCATAAAGGCTTATTCATGTTAATAACAGGTGTTATGACATGTTTATAACAGTGTCATAACAGTCTTATTCACCCCCCCTTCAAATAAAGTGTTACCAAATATGTCATTCTTTCACTCATTCATCTCATCCAAACTGAAAACATTTCCACTAAGAAAGTAAAAAGTTTTTTCCCATCAAACTCCTCCGTCTTTGTTCTCTGGCAGCTTTGAGCAGAAAAGTAGTGGCTCCATTTTACTGTCGGCTTCTCGTGTTCAGCCACGTCTGCCGAGTGAACGCCTGCACAACAACGCGTCCGGCTGCATCATCCTCCTCCCGACTGTAGTGAATCGGTCCTGTTACTGTCTGACTGTCAGCCTGTCTCTGGAGCTCTTCATCGCTCCTCATCGCTCCTCAGAGCCTCCACAGCAGAAAAGTGGCTGAAAGATCAGAAGTGGAGGAATATTTTTATTGTTTTCTACAAAGGGAGCTGCTGAAGAGGATACTATCCATCCTGCAAATGTTGGGTTGTATAGATGAGAGCAGAACCTTTTCATCAGAATCAGATTCTTCACATGCTGCAGCTTTCTCTGTAGTTTCTTTTTATTTTCCAGGAGAGGAATTGAAGTAAAAGCCGATGTGAAGTCTTTTCTGGGTAGGCGACTGATTTCTGTCTGAGATGTTCTCGAGACGAGGCGGTGTCTCCTGTGAACCAGATTTTTTTCATATTATGAAGCAGCCAAAGTTTGTTGCTAAATTGAGCTTTTTAAACACAGTAATTTACACCTTAAAGGTGCAGTGTTGTGTGTTGCACGTGCACTTATTTATACCACAAGTAACTATGCTACCTTCAGTTGTTATAAAAATACTATTTATGTCAAACATAACTGAAAATAAATCTCACTTTGTGATTTGACGTCTTAAAATTGGGCCTCTGTCTCTTTAAAAACTCCTTCTGAAACTCCGCCTTCAGGAAGTCATCACAGCATGGCTCCTCCATTAACCCTTTAACGACGTTTTTACCAGCGTTACTCTGAGAAGTGTAGTGAGCTCAGCAGATGAACAGTTTCACCAGGTCTTTGCTAAATGATTTCTCAAACTTGCAGGAAGGAATCAAAGCAACACTCCATGTATGTTTTTGATGAGTTAATACCATTATTAAGTAATGTAAAGTTCAAAAAAGTAAATTTTACACAATACTGCCCGTTTTGCAGTTTTAAAGTGACAGAATTTGACTTTTGACACAGTTTGCATATAATTTACCACCTTTTGCAACTTGCTGTCAAGCTAAAAACGACGCCTCCTATTGAGAGTGAGTTTTTATTTTTTGCTTTTTGTGGCTGTAGCACATTGTGTTTTACAAATTATACAAATTTTTCTAATCCTGATAACTTCCTTGTTACTTCCTGATGACCTGGGACATTCAGAGCAGCTGATAATAAATGATTTACTGCCATCTGCAGTCGTTGCTCCTCTTAAATTCAGCTTCTCAAAGCGTTTTCCAGAAACGAACCGCGGCGTCACTCTTAATCATTGCGTCCTGCGCTGACATGTTAGCGGGAAACGATCGGCTCAGTCGGTGAGAATTAATGCAGATCTGCTCACATCCATTTTCTCCCTCTGGAGACGAGGAAGCGCTGATTGCATTCTGTCCGGAAATTTGATGTAGATTAAAGAAAAACGCTGATTTCTGAGAGATTATTGAAAGTGGCGTGTCAACAAAACAACGGCTGGTTGGAAACTTCATTTCAGCTCCGGTCCGGTTCTTCCAGACCCGCCTTGGCCGCGCCGCAGTAACTGCGGCCTTGATTGTGCGCTGAACAGCTAATTAGGGCTGAGTGGGAGTGGATTTGTGTTCTTGGCGAGCGATGAGACGGGACGACTCGCAGAAGGTGGAAGACAGATTACCCATGAGCCTCTGGGGCCTGGCCGAGGCATGCGGGCCGAGCAGTGGGTGGTCAGCTGCTGCGAGCCGAACGGCCTTCTGGGAAAAGACGGCAACACAAACTGCTGCATGAATGGGAAGTGTTCAAACTCGTGATTTATGTCGCCTTGTGTTGTTTTCACATCAAGCCGGGATATAAAAGTAAATGATATAGAAAGAGAATAAGGAAAAACGGCTGGCGTTGTGAGAGCATTATCGACAAAGAGCAAATGGAGGTGCAGACTCATTTGTTCAGCCTTTTTGTTTTTGCTGCAGAGAAATGAGAAGGAATCACAATTCAGGCAGGAATGACCGAACAGGGACGGCGCTGAGAGGAAGAGAAGCTCCTGGGAAATTGAAATAATAAAAGCACCTCACCTGGAAAAAGTCCTGGATTGATTGCCTTTCATCGCAGTGATGACTGTGTGGATAAACACAGAGGCTTCTGAGTGAGGAGGATGGAAAAACTCCGCCGATGCAGCAGGATGCACGGCAACGCATCATTTATTTAAGGAATATTTTTTCATAAATCTGCCATTATTTTTTGCTGAAATGCAATGAAATAGTGAAAAATAAACATGGAACATTCTCTGCCTATTTATCTTGAGTGATTATGTTAAATCTGTGGTTTAACATAATTACAGATTCACCAATTGTTGTTTATCTCCTGTTGCCTTCATACAGCAGGCAAATGCACCCATATCCTATTTATTTGTTTGTTTTCCATATTGCGACCCAGATCTGACTTTTTCACGGCAGTTTGAGTGACCCCCACTTCAGATATATTTCAATCCCCAAAAATCCAATTTGTACCACTTACAACCACTTAGATGTTGTATTAAGTCGCATTCCTAGCCGATATTTTCAAAATGTCTCAGTCTCAAAACAGTGCTAAATATTCAGTTTTAAGCTAAAAATTCCAATATTTCGCCTCAAAATGTATAGTTATCTTTTTTTAGCTTGTTAACTAGTTTGGAGGCAAATATTTAGTCAGCAAGTTAAATATTTAGCTTCAAATTAAATATTTAGTTTTTTTTAGCTGGCTAACTAAATATTTAGTCTGGTTCTAAATATTTAATTTGCTAACTAATTATGTTTGGAGCTAAATATTTAGCAGCTCCAAACACCAAATATCTAGCAAGCAAGCTAGATACTTAGTTTGCAAACTAAATATCTAAATACAAACTAAATATTAACCTCTGTTTGAAATATTTAGTTTGAAGTTAAACACTTAAATGTTTAGCTTCAAATTACGTAAACCTTTGTAGCCTGCTAACTAAATATTTGTTTGGAGATAAATGTCTAGTCAACAAGCTAAGCATTTAGTTTGCTGACTAGATTAGATTAGATTGTTATCTTTTTTTAGTTTGTTAACTAAATATTTAGTTTGGAGCTAACATTTAAATTACAAACTAATAAAGTTTTGTGCTAAATATTTAGCTCCAAAATAAATAGTTAGCTTATTTATCTTACTAACTGAATATTTAGTTTGGATCTAAACATTTAGTTTATAGACTAAATATTAAAATTGTTTCACGCCCCTTCCCCCCAAAATTAATATTTAGCTTGTAAACTTAGTATTTAGGTTGCTAATATAAATATGTACAGTTTGAAACTGACTTTTACACATTAATGGATGACATGGTGAAAATATGACAGCCCAAATGATTACAGTTTGTTTTTGATTTTGTCATTTTACAAACGGCTTCCCATTCTGCACAGCGAGGCTCTGGATTTTATACATCTAAATTACATTTCTGAGTTTGGTTACTGAATAAATTTGGCCTTATTGTGTACATTTTAAGTTCTTATTGTAAAATGTTTGAAAAAAAGTTGTCTGCTGTCATTATTTGCCAGTTTAAGCTCCTGGGGATCCAAATATCTGAACACCTAAGCTGGACAGAAACTCCTCTGCAGCTCTGAATAATATGTGTAAATAGTGATAAATATGGTGCTATGCTACTGTTCAGAGCGTGTTTGCATGCAGTGGTAGGTTTGCTGGCTGAGAAGAAAAGCTCTGCAGAGGCTGATAAAAATGTCAGAATGAGTCGTTGACTGTCCTCCGCTCTCACCAGAGGAGATAACCCGCTTTTAGAGCCTGAAAGAGAGAAGAGAGAGACCAGTTCAAAGACTTTCTCCCAACCAGGTCACAAACCGTTTTCTTTCCTTCGTGCCGCAGAAACATACAGAAATCTGCAGTTGGCAACAAACAGGCTTAACGAAGCGGTAAGCTTTTAAATTCAGATTTTTTATTACATTTTTAATGCAGATGATACAAGTATCTACTGTAGTGGAGAAAACATTCAACAACTCTCGGAAGTGGTCAACACAGAAATGGAAAAATTACAACATTGGCTCAAAAACTATACATTATCAGTAAATTCAGATAAAACTAAATTCATGATATTCGGAAACAATAAAAAACAGAAAAATAATCCAATTAAAATAACAATTGACAGTGTTGATTTAGAACAAGTACATGAAATAAAATTCTTGGGTGTCATGTTAGACGATAAGTTTAGCTGGAAACCACAGATCAGCCTAGTAAAATCTAAAATAGCCAAAAGTGTTGCTGTTCTAAGAGGAATTAGTTTTGTCCTGGACTATAAATCCTTGTTTATTCTATATAACACACTCATTGTACCACATTTAACATATTGTGTGGAAATTTGGGGGAATACATTCAAAACAAATTTACAGCCATTATACGTCTTACAAAAAAAATAAATCCGAATACTACATAAAGTGGGATATTGGGAACACAAACCAGTTATTTATCAAATCAAATATACTGAAATTCTGGGACCTGGTAAAATTTAAAACTACACAATTCATGTTTAAGGTCAGAAATCAAAAACTTCCACACAATATACAGGAAATGTTTGGTGACAGAGAGGGTGGTTATGATTTAAGAGGTGAAGGATATTTTTAAAAACAACATATTAGAACAACCAGGAAGAGTTTTTGTTTATCTGTGTGTGGAGTAAATGTCTGGAATGGATTGAATGATGAATTTTAAAAAAAGTACAAATGTAAACCAATTTAAAAAACTCATTAAAACAGAGCTTATTTCAAATATGATATATAAGATGACTGTGTCATAGTCTATAATGAAATTTATAATATAAATAGTATTTAAATAATAATCAAACATGATGTAAAATGGAAACAAGTTGTCTCTTTTTGATGTTCTGAAAGTTAATTGATTATAAATGGTTAGGTAGGAAAGGGGTAGGACATTATAAGATATTATATCTTCTAAATAAAATAAAACATTCATTTTATTTCACCTTGTGGCTAATTATTATGCCTGAATAGGTGTGAATTTAGTGTTTGTTTTGTATTCTACTGTATTCTGTCTTGCACAACGTAACACAGTAACATGGTGGAAAAGAAGGACCCGCTTCACACCTGCTCACTAATTCAGTTCTCTGAATATTTATCTCAGTTGTTGAACTACGACTATATTTCAGCTTGCAGTTGGGATCAGAACAAGTGAATTAGATATTGTTTTTATATTTACTGTAATTGTATGCATTTCTTTAAAAACTGAGTTCTCATTCTGACCTTTTGTGCTTTTTTATCTTTCTTTCACACACAACAACCCCAGACTGTGTCTTTAAATAAGCAGAATAATGTTCACACATCTATATTAAGACTCCTGTCTACATGGTGCTTATTTACATTTACAGTGATAATAATTTTAGCTTTGCTGCTGTGAAACCACAGAAAAAATTAAAATAAAAAGGCTCATAATTTATGTTGAACTCTGATCTGTTTTTATCAAATTATTCTGCAAAAGTTTCAAACTTCCACTGATTTCGAAATTAATGTTTTTAACTTATGATGATTGGGTTAAAAAACACTTTTTGTTTGATATTAATTAGTTAGAATTTCATCAAAAATATATATTTTTAGTTTTGCATTTTAATATATGCAGTATTCTTATTCTTGAGCTATGCTGCCTATTTTTATTTCAATCTGTAGAGACTCACACAGAGAAAGAAACAGCAATTAGACAATTTATTGGACTGAGAATTTGGCGCTCGGATGCCGGCGGAAGACGAGCGTGCTGAGAATCGCAGCGAGCTCGAATGTTTGGCTCGAACGAAGCTCAGGTAGGTTTTCCCCCGGGCCCAGTCCCTGGTGGTGGAGCGGACCTTGGAGAGAGGAGTCCTGAAGGGACCTGGAGGCGTCTGGGAGGCTGGTGGTGGAACCGGGGAGGAGGTGGGTTGAAGCACAACTGAAGCGGGTGGATCTGTGGTTGCTTCGCCTTGTGAAGGAGCTCTTGCCAGGTGATTGGATCGAGGTAGAGAGGTGGTGCGTCCTGATTGGCTGGGGTGAAGCCATGGTGATAAATGATGCCGGAAGAGTCTTACAGGTTGAATTTTCGCCTAGGGCTTCATTTTATTATTTTGTAGAAATATGTTTTTATTTTGACATTAAAGGGTTTTTTGTACCTATGTTTTGTCAAAAAAAGCGCCAAATTTTATTGATCGTGACTGATTTGAAAAAGCAATAAATGTGATTAAAAGGGACCTTATTGTACAAAATTCCTACTTGCACATTTTTATACTAACATTTGAGTTCTTACTCCTAAAAAGCACAAGTTTAAAAAAAAAAAAAGAACACCCAACCATTTTTTGGCAATCTGTAAGTTTTTTGGTGTCTGGAAAATGAGCCGTTACCTAGCAACCCCAGAGGAGTTCCGCCCATAACCTAGCAACCCCAGTGGAGCTCTAGCATGTTTGGGTAGCTTGCTTCACCACTGTATACTCCTGCTGGAAAAGACAAGTGTTTTGTTGCTGACTTATTATTCAGAAAACTCTTGTTGTGTTCTTGATGGTTGTGCTTATAAAAAATAATCTGGTTGTTTGCAGCAATTTTTACATGTGAGCACAAACAAGCTGGGTCCAGCCAGCAGCAGCTAAAATCTCATTATCTAAGAATAATTTTGTGCAGAAAATGTTATGAATGTTTTGTTTAGGCCACAGATCTATCCTAACCTGTTCAAGGAAGCATGATAGATCACCTTTTATATCCAAGAAGGTGAATACTTTTCATCTGCACTGTGTCTTTTAAATTTAAAATCTAAAATAAAGAAAAAGTTTAAATTTGTTCACCGCTAGAAACGATTTCTCTGGTTTCTCGACTCTAAAATAGAAAATCACCCTGGGCCTAAAATAGAAACCTGAGCTACAGATGGGACGCCTCGGCAGCGACTCCGCTTCACCTATTTTCCTCCTCCGGCTGCTGCAGGTTGCTGATAGCAGGTCTTCAGTCAGAGCTGAGATGTTTCTATCAGCAGGCAGATGAATGAACAGACCTCAGAGTGACTGAAGCTGCATCGGCCCGTTTTCTCTTTGTAAGCCTTCACCTTGCTGACAGAAGAAAAGGAAACCTAAAATACACATGTGGGTGTCTGAGAACCTTGAAAACACAAATAAACTCCGGCTCTCCGCCTCCGTAGGAGACAAATATGAGTCTTTACATCTTCATCATTTAGGCGGAGCTTTGTTTTATAAACCTTTACAATAAGTGGGTAAAAATTACACTTAAAACAGATTAATTTCTGAAATCAGGGCACAGGATTTTAAGACGCAAAAGAAAAACCAAAACTATTTTTGTTTTCCTTTTCTTTATTCGCATTTGGTGCTTTAATGTGGTTCCTAAGAGCCACTAATTTGGATGAAACTTCTGGAAAACTGCAAAACAGTAGTTGTGTTTCTATTGACCATATAATTGCGCAAAGTGTTTATGTCAGCAAGAAGTGAACAAAACTGTCCTGAAAGTTTATGTCCTCATGTCAGCCTTTGTAGCTTAGAGATATTTTATGGAGATAATTTGGGGCAAAATTGAAAAGGACAGAAAAAAAAATTGAAACTGAAAAAAAACATTTTTTCAAAACGTCTTTTCAGATTCAAGGGTGGGATTTTTTCAGTTTCATTTCCTTTGTTTCGAACAAATCTTTATGGCCCGAATTTAGCTCCATAAATTTTGTCCTTATCCTATCTGACCCCTCTGACATTGGTTCACCTGAAAGTTCAAAGTTCACCAAACAGAAACTTAAAGGGTTTGTTGTTCCAACCAAATAAAAATCTGTATTTTGGTGAAATCTTGCACTGAAACCTTTGTTTTTCCTTTTTTTCTGTTTAGTCTTTCACTAGGAAACTGACATCTCTAAGCTGGCAAAGATGATTTTCACTTCTATAGACACCATTTTCTCAAAGACAAAGAAAAAAAATGACTTTTTCTGACCTTCAGTTGATTAATGAAATGTTTTTCTTTCAGGATGTTGAATGCCAGATCTAATCTCTCTTTGACTCTTGGTAAGTTGGTGATATTTTATAACCATTGAGAAACATAAATAAAGTGTGAAGATGTTCTATTTGTTATGATTTCATTTGTTATGATTTCAGCTCAAAATTATAATACAACAAAGAGTAACAATAGTTTTGAAGGCCAAAACACTAAAATGTCTTACTAATTGCAGAAACTTACATATGGAATGTCAGATTAAATATTTTATAGAAATCTAAATGTCAGACTTTGTTGTAGTTGAACATTTTTTTCTGCCCTGAATGACAAGCAAGCTACCAGGAGTGGGGTTCGAACCCACGAGGGCTGTTGCCCATTGGATCTTAAGTCCAACGCCTTAACCACTCGGCCATCCTGGTTTCTGCTCTGTTCCAGACTCACATTGAACAGTTTTTTAAGTGTTCTTAGAAGGTTGAATCAGTGAAATTTCAATTATGGTAACATTTCAAAGAGCATCTGACAGAAGCGATTAGAAAATATCTAAACTTGTATGATGAGGAAGGAGAAAGGCCAGCTCCTGGGTAAGGATGAGACATATACAACATACTTGGGTGTATCAACAATGGCACATTGTAGAAGCTGAGCATCTAAGCCTTCACTGTCAGACTAAGATGTAGTTTGCCTTTGAAGACTCTACCAGGAGTGGGGTTCGAACCCACAAGGGCTTACACCCATTGGATCTTAAGTCCAACGCCTTAACCACTCAGCCATCTTGGTTTGTGTCCAGTGAGCTGTTTTTGTACTTGACTCAGTTAAATTTTGCATGATGCAGCCATGAGAATATGAGGACCTTCAGAGAACAAAAAGCAAGTAGGAGGAAATTGTTCAGACTGGTTAAGGATGAGTTGAAGCAGTCATATTATGGGCATTTGTCAATGTAGAAAACTGGTGAGCAAGTCACCAATGAAATATGATCCATCAACAGGTCTCAGAGAAAATGCATAATACCCCCAAGTACATGGGAGTTAAGCCTATTTGCCATGATTTCCTTCAGTAGTTAACTTGTTTTCATTTTGATCAGGAACACTCATGACATGAATTAAATAATCACCCTCTACCATGAGTGGGATTCAAACCCACATGGGCTGTTGCCCATTGGATCTTAAGTCCAACGCCTCAACCACTCTGCCGTCCTGGTTTCTCTCAAGTCAAAATGTTTTGTTTGTGACACCAATCTGAGCCAGCTATGAATCAGCACCGTCTTGTGGGAGAGAGTCAAATTTTGAAGAGCTGATGGACGTGATTAGAAAATATAGAAGCTTATATAATACATCTGAGAGGGAATATGAGGACTTTCAGAAAACAAAAAGCATGTGGGAGGAAATTGGTCAGACTCTGGGTAAAGATGTGCTGAAATAATCATGCTATAGGAATTGGACACAAGTAGAAGTGATTCCCCAACCTGGAGAGGTCAACCATCTGGTGGCCTCAGAGAACAGACATAATACCTCCAAGCACATGGATTAAATTATTCTCCTCTACCAGGAGTGGGGTTCGAACCCACGTGGGCTGGTGCCCATTGGATCTTAAGTCCAACGCCTTAACCACTCGGCCATCCTGGTTTGTGTCCAGTGAGCTGTTTTTGTACTTGACTCAGTTAAATTTTGCATGATGCAGCCATGAGAGAATATGAGGACCTTCAGAGAACAAAAAGCAAGTAGGAGGAAATTGTTCAGACTGGTTAAGGATGAGTTGAAACAGTCATATTATGGGCATTTGTCAATGTAGAAAACTGGTGAGCAATTCACCAATGAAATATGATCCATCAACAGGTCTCAGAGAAAATGCATAATACCTCCAAGTAGATTCACAGTTTCCTTCAATAGTTAACTTGTATTCATTTTGACCAGGAACACTCATGGTATGAATTAAATAATCACCCTTGACCATGAGTGGGATTCAACCCCACATGGGCTGTTGCCCATTGGATCCTAAGTCCAACACCTTAACCACTCCACCATCCTGGTCCCCTTTATGGTGTCTGCTGGCCAGTAAAACAACTTGAACCCTGTGCCAATTGTTTCCTTCAGTTTTTCATCAAAATGATCAATCTCACTCTTGAATCTTCAAGAGCTCTAGAGAAGAAGCCATGATGTCACAGAAGATCCAATAACCTTCAGGATAATACGCACTTGAGGAATACACTGACCAAGTGAGTACAGATAAAGACTTTTGGATAAGGACCTTTAATGACACCAAGGAAACAATCTGTTCATGGAGTTTGGTTCGTACATCAAGTCACATGACACAGCTTTAGATGAGATGAAACCATAACTAGACTGGAAACTAGAAGAAATTCCCCTGTTAGGATTGGGGTTTCAGCTCAAAAGTACTTCAACTTATGAGTTATGCCCAACACATCATCATTTTGGTTGGTTTTCCTGTACTTGTACTGATACTTTACAGAATGCAAACAGTTCACCTGTATGTGGGCCTTAAAGGGCAAAATAGACAGATTTTCTGTGAATTATCAGGAATTACTATCCACAGAAAAAAATAGTTGAGTCCATTGTACTCTGACAATCCCTTTACCTTGACTCCCATACTTAATGTATAAACATCACTGATTTTGCCTGCATTTCATGAATGTATGCTTAAAAAACAAGAAAAAAACTCCATGTGGAGATGGCTTAAGGAAGTAAATAGATGAAGGAAAATTCCCCGAAAAGCAGGAAGCTGTCAAGATGAGGATGGGCAACATGTTTTACTTCCCTGTGTTAGCTTCCCATCGGATCTCCATGCATCTTTTTTTCTCTTCTCCGCCTCAAAGGCTAGATTCCCTCGCGACGTTGCTGCTGCTACAATTCTCTCCACTTCCCTGTTAGGTCCATGGAGATGCTAAAAAGCTGAATATTTCTCTTTACCCCGAGCTGAATTCTGATGTGCCGATGTGTCCTTTCCAGTCTCTGCTCCCTGATATCACCTCCTAAAGCTTTTTCATGTCCCACCACTGCAACGCAAACTAAATTATCTTCCAGTTGTGTTGCTCAACGCCTTTGGGACGGACTGAAACAAGAAACCCTCTCATCCGACAAAAGTGGCTGACCTCATTGCTGCTCTTGTTGATTCCAGCTTTAAAATCAGGTGGAAAAACTGAACCCAGAAGAATTGAGGCTGTTATAGCAGCAGATTGAAGGTTTTAGACAGTGTTTGTTTTTTATTACACTCTGGGAACTTTGATAAGAACTTCGCCCCAGAGGTTGAATCCTACCAGCATTGTTGATCTTCAGTGTTTCCACTGGATAAAAACACCAGAGATTCCGGTTTTACTTTATGTTTACTGAGAAGAAGCAAAGGTTTACAACATGTTTCGGTCTAAAGCTCTGCTGTATTTTCAACACTACAGAGCTGCTTATGTATTTGTATCTAATTATGTCAAATAAAAAAAGAGAAAGTTGCTTTTTAGCTATTTAGTCTGAGCTTTTGAATTGGTTTTAATAAAATCTCTTTGTTTAATGCAGCAATAAAACACAATATGTTTTCTTGTTGCACAGCTCAACACAATGTTAGTGATTTATAAATGAACTGTCACAGGAGCTCTTAATAGTGTCTTTATTGGATTTATTATACATTTACTGAACATGTTATGCATTTTTGCATTCATACCAGGATGATTTGATTCTTTCCTCAGGCTATCAAAAAAAAATCACAATGTCAGAATGTAACATTCTGATTTTGTTTTGTTTTGTTTGTTACATTTTATGGCGAAAATGTGCTGTTCGCGTTAATCTTTGCTTGGCGTTAACAGCAGTGATGCTGCAACGGTAAGCAGAAATAGACAGCATGCTAAATGAACAGATCCTAACATTTCAAGCTACTGCATAATTGTTAGTCTATTGTATATTTTCTGCAAAAATGACCAAAAACATTGGGTTTAAGTGACTTCTAGCTCCCGCCTGCAGGTGGCAGTATTTTCTCTGCTACTCTGCTGAGTCAGTCTTTCTTGATGCGAGTCTGTCATCAATATGGTGAATAACAAAAATTGAGAGTTTTTAAATTTTTAAAGAATAAAAATGTTTGTGTGTCAAATCTAATTACTTGCAAATATTTCTAAAGTAGCACCACAAGTCAAGCAAAAAATCACGACAAAAGTCTAAGATCAAATGTTTTGCTCATTTTTTGTCCAAGTGGACAAAAAATATTTTACGTTCAAAAGAGTGAGAAACTATGTACATTTTTAAAAGAATGAAAACACTTGTGTGTCCAATCTGTCTGCTTGTATTTTATATTGAGAAAAACGTATCGCAAAATTTCTTCCAAATATTTCCAAAGTAGCGCCACATAATCACTGACCTTGATTGATGAACGTTTTGTGGAATGTTGGGGAATGTGGGTCAGACTGACCTCAAGTGGCCAAAAACGTAAAATACGATATGTCAGGTAAAAATGGGAAATAATAATATAATAATAATATGTTAATGCTCTGATGTGCAGTAATGTGGGGTTTGCTCTAGTTTGTTTTGTCAAAGAAAGAGAAAAGCAAAACTCCCAACTTACCAGTTTGTCAAATCTCATCAATGGTCATAATAGTGACCAAAAAAACAACAATGTCCTTGATACCAACTGCTTAAATAGTTATTTTCTTTTTCAGCTTGAGCCTTTCAAAGATGGCTGACCTCCGCCTTATCTCCCCATACCTCCTTTGTCCCTCAGGAGGTTTTCCAGTCATGCCTCACTGAGCCTGAGGCAAAAACAGGACTTGCTGAAGGTAAGAGATATTTCTTTTGGCATGGGAATGTTTGAGATCTTCTTGAATCAGCCGGAGAGAGGAATGTATGTGTTTCCCATCTGAACCTGAACCAGGTAACTTTGGACGCCAGCAACGTGTTGTTTATGTCTTTGATTATTTTTACAATGCTGGCTTGTTTGTGTGAACAAAAGGTTGGAAATGTTCCTGTTTTGTATGAATAAGAATAATTTTATTCACATACACACAAGGTGGAGAAACCTGGACTCATAACCTTATTTTCCCAACAGACCAAGCTGATTTGAGAAACTACGAGGCATTAATTTGCTAATTTTGCAGTCTTTTTCATACACCATCAAGGGTTACATTTAGTCACCATGTCCTCCGTTGTCCTGCGGTGTGTTTTTCTCATGGGATCCACTTGTAAAAATGCGTGTTTTCCAAATGCCACAGAGCTGAATGTCCCATCAGGGAACAATAAAACTGATTTCAAAAGCAAATGAAACAGCCTCACGCTGCTGAATAAAATTAACTGCCCCACCAGGGTCACTTTGGCCCGGTCACGAATACGCTGCTGGAAACTTTGTCGTGTCTCGAACATCCTCTCGGGAATTCATGGGGTGTGTGAAATTTGAAGTTAGAAGATGCAAAGTTGCCGTCAGGGGTGATGATAAATCGCCTCAGAGACTCCAAACAACTCAAACAAGGACAAACACAATCTGATCTGGACAGTAGGGAGACCAGAGAATCGCATCGAAGCAGAGGAACCCCGGCGGCGAATCCCCTCTGTCTGACCTGCAGAGTCACGGGTCAATGAGCGAGACGGCACTGTGGCTGAGGAAAATCAAAACAGAGTTTGAAATGTTTTCAAGGAACTCTGCAGCAAACTGTCAAACAATAATTAGTTTTGCTGCCTGAAGTGTGAGGCAGAGTGACCAGACAGCTGGGTAGTAAAACTGCAAATGTTGGCGAATGACAGTGTAGACGGTAAGATATGGAGCTCCAACTGGTTCAGGAAAAAAGAAATGGTGGATAGACGGATAAAGTATGGAGTCCGTGTGTTTTAACCTCTAAAATAGAGAGTTGTTACGGATTTGTATTGTCAGTAGTAGTTAGCACAACAACAATCCCACTGGTTTATCAACTTTTAGCTAGAACATCTTCAACTGCATTGATGCACAAATTCCAGTTCCAAATATTTTATAGATGTTAAGTCATTTTGAATTTTCACCTGATATAGCTTTGGGATACGTTTAACTAACTTCTCTTTTGTCAGTCTGAAGTGATTTGAAGTAGTTAAGTTGATTAATTAATTTTATTTTATAAGGTCATAACGTCAGATTATTATATCTTTTTTACTTTACGCAAAATACAATTATGTACACTGCAAAAACTGAAATCTTAGTAAGATTAAATATCTTAAATTAAGGAGATTTTTCTTGTTTTCTTTCTGACAAGATAATTTTTCTCACCAAGAGGGATTTATGCTAGAATATTTTTCTTATTTTAAGTGTTTTTGTACTTAATTATCTCAGTAAGATATAAAAGCTTAATATTAAGAAAATATTACTTATTATGAGTAAATATGTGCTAGAATCGAGAATATCAATATTTACCAATCAAACTTCAAGTCTAGAACTTATTTTATACAAGTAAAAATTTCTTATTTCAAGCACAGAAAGCGAAATACAAATAGAATATATGAGATTTATTTTCTTAATACATAGAACATTTTTCTTAAAAATAAGAAAATTTTACGCTATTTCAAGAAATTCAGTGTCAAGTAACATTTTCTTTACTTGAGATAATTTTTCTTAAAATAAGATAATATATCTTACTCGTATTAGTAAAATTGGCTTGTTTTAAGTAAAAATACACTAATTTTAAGATATTGTAAGTTTATCTTGGTTAGATATTTTTTCTTGTTTTAGAAAATCTTGACAAGATAAATTTTCTGGTTCTGTTGGCAGATAATTTTTCTTATTTTAAGAAAATTATACCCTATTTTTGTGCTTTTTTTTTCTTGTTTTTGAAAGGGGACTTTTTGCAGTGAACCTGTTGAAAAGTCAATTATTCTTTTTTGAGTGCATATTTTCTTGTTTTTCTCTACATTCTCTGCATTTCAAATACTGAAGGTACACTGAAGAAATCAAACAGTATGTATATTTTTTTAAAAAAAACTTTTGTAGCTTCTATCTAAAATAAGCTAAAAGATCTAGCTAACATAGATTTAGTAATATGGCAGCTGCTCCCAACAAAAGTAATTAAATTTTAAATTTTATCTCAATCTAAAGGCTGAATGATTAATGAATATTTGAATTGTTCCCAAATCTTTATTATTGTTTTTTAAAATTATTATTTGTTATCCTATTTTTAAAATGTTATTTCTGAAACAGTTTTTTTTTCTTTTTGTTTTAATCTTTTATTTATTTATTCATTCAGTCATTAAAAGAAAAGGAAGAAAATAAAGAACTATTCTGACTGAGTGATTTTTTTCACTTTTATCTCAAGCAGCAAGAGTTTTAAAATTGCTTTAATGGCGGAGCTTCCGTCCTCATCTCCCACTGAACTGTTAGCTATAATCTTCCACAGCCACGGTAAGTGAAACCCACCCACTCTGTCACTTTCCATCGTGTTCAAAATCATTTTTTGTGGATAATTTTTCGCCAGAGCAAAATAAAAGGTATTCGCTGAGCTAACAGACGAAACGGACGTTAGCAACAGACGTCAGCTACTGCTAACAAACTGACGCAGCTCATTAACAAGCTAACATGAACGCCGAAGCTCCGTTAATGGAGGAAGATGTACTGAAGTTCTGCTCACCAAGTACTTTTACCATGAGACAAAGTTAAAATGTATAATCAAAAATGTTTGTCTAATGTTCGTTTTATACTTTAATCGCCCCGTTGGCCGTAAAGTGTCTAAAAGTTGTTTAAAACGCCATCTTTGCATTTTTCTGTAAAACTTAATTATCAGTATCATAGAAATGTAATTTGTTAAATGTCTAGCATGCTTTGTTTGTAAAATAAAACGAATAGGTATATAACGAATAAATACTTTCAGTATTGTGATCATGGGAAATTCGACTCTTCTGAGATCCGGATCATTTGACTCGGCTCACCTAAAAGAACTGCCTGTTACTGTTGATTTTTCTATTAGCAAACTGAAAGATCTAATTAATAGTAAGGAGAAATAAATGTATCACTGCATGTAAACAATCTGACAGCAAGATGAATACAGTTGAAACCAGTTATTTATGTTACAGTTTTCGTATTATAACCATACATTTACAAGTTAAGCTCTTTTTCTGCACTGTGATAATTAAAATTCTAAATGTGTTATCGTGACAGGCCTAGTCATCTTTTCTATGGAGATCAGGCTTCTTTAAATCATTAAAATGTTGTGTTGTGCTGATAAAAGTTTTAAATTAAAAAATCTCTCGTGGCCCTCAGTTACTTTCTACTTGACAGTTTTCACTGTTATCAAAGTATTAAATTTTCCTGCTCTACAGCTGACAGGTTTGCTTATTTTTTGCAGAGCTGTGAGGAATGAAATCCCTGCAGGACTGTTGTTGGTGAGTTAAATTTCAAACTCACCATTTCTGTTTCTTTTTGTCGTATTAGTAATAAGTGTCTGAGTCAGTGTTGCTCAATGTTTTCTTTAGTAATTTAGTAATTTTAGTAATTTATTTCAGACAAACCTTTCACCGGCAGTGTAGAACAAACACAAAGTACATAATAAATTTCTTGAAGATACATCACATCAGTGATTATGAGTCTGAAAAGGAGTATAAAGAAGTATAACTTATATAATCATACCCCTTTTCCAGCTGTAATTTATCACATTATTTTCAGTTTCCAATATCCTTCCTGACAAAATGAAATAATAATTGTAGTAATATTTCCTCAGCCAAATGAAAGTACTGCATACACTCTGTAACTCGTATTTCCTGCGTCTACTTTGCGATGTTTGGCGCCACCCAACCCAACAAACTTCTGATGGCTTCAATAATTCAATAGATTCACTGCAAACTGGAAACGGGTTTTTCTAAATCGAGGTGTGTCGGGCAAATTGCTCATATCACATGAATTAGAAGTGGGAATCTTGACTTGTTTTAAATTAAAGCCTCGATAGAGATCAGTGTTTTTACTCTGTGAACAGGTAATGAAGTGGAACAACAGGAAACGGCGGCGCTCAGTCAGCCGTCATGGTTTTGTTAAATGATGCAGATAAACTGCATGTTGCTTTGGAGCAGCTCTATAGCAGGAAGCAGGTATCTGAGTTAAAACGGCAAGATTCAGATGTTTTCAGTTGGATAATATTATTAATATCGGTATAGCTAAAGCTAAATAAATGAGAATATCTGGGAAAATGTTATTTATTTCTGTAGTCCAGCTTTGAAAGAGAAATTCCCATATTTTACAGATTCATTACACACACAGTGGCATTTTTCAAACATTTATTTCTGTTTATTTTGATGAGTTTCACTTGCTGAAAATTATGTTTGTATACTGTATACAGTCATAATGACTAAATTAGAATATAAATCCCTATGAGTCAGATTAAAAGTACCGTCTGAAATTAATATACATACTTTTCACTTAATCCCACATTTCCGTTTTTAAAAGTAATTTTTATTAGTCTGATATAATATTATAGTTTTAAAATTGTGATTAAGAAAATTAAAGGTGTCAACTTTGTCTAATTAGTCTATAAAATGTTTATATGTTGGTGATGGAGTTGGTAAAATAAATAGGATTTTCAATAATTCTAACTTATTGAAAGGGTCTATACAGAAGTATTACAAATATTTAAATTATTGAAAGTTATTTGCACTCATTTGCATTTGTAACTTCTTGTTGTTATTGTAGGCAAACCCAATATAAAATTATTAAATATTTGCTGATGAATGTCAGTAATTTTGGGTTGAATTCATGTTTAAACCCCAAACCCAGAGCTTCTCCCGATTCCCGTAAAACTTAAACCTAAAACAAAAAAAATCTAAAATGACAGTGGAGACATTCTTCTTTGACTTTAATTACAGACGATATAAACAGAAGATGGTGGTTTTGTTTTGCTGCAAAATGCATGAATGTCTCTGTGGGCAGCAGTCGGCAGTATGTTCTTGATGAACTCGTCTGTGTTGCTGCTGCAGAAGTTGCTCCAGCTCCACACATTGGATCAGTCTTCACGCTTTTTCTAGAAACATCAAAACAGATTTTCCTTACAAACATGCAACCTGAAAATGGGTTTTCTGATGCATTTGGTAAAATTCCTCAAAACTCTTTGATTTGGAAGTATTAGATAATAGTTAATAGCCCAAAATTAAGGAAACTGAATTAACCAATCAGAATGGTTGTAAGAATGAGCTGCCGCAGCCAATCAGTGACAATCTCTTATGTAGCATTGAAAAAACTGTCAGCGCAAGTTTTCAGTGTTTGACGGCAAAATGTTAGCGAGTTTAGAGGAGAAGCAGATTAATCAACATGTCCGACAATTTCAAGTGTTTCGTCTGACAATGAAAATTTATTGTTTTCTTGATAATTAATGATTTTTAAATAAGTTTTATTTCATGGTTTTATAATTAAGTTTAGGATGAGTTTAGTAGACGAGTCTGAAAAACAAATTGCTTCATTTTTCCCTCTGAGGACAGAAAAATTCATGTTTTAAAGTGTTAAAACATGAAATACTTCATGAAAAATGTCATCCACATACTCTGGGTCAGCCTGGTCTTGTTTCAGGAACCGTCTCTAAGAACTTTTATAATTTAAGAGGAAATTTATTCCTTTAAAGCGGTTCGACTTTTGATGTTTTTCAGACTGTAAAGACACTTTTTCCTGACGGAGACAAATAAATGACATGTAAGTCAGGAGCTTTTCAGCAGAGCATCGAGATGAAGGAACAACTGGGTAAAGGAAAATTACTGCGATTAGGAAAACTTTCTGTTTTCACATATTTTATAAATATTAATCAATTAATCAATATTTTTATTTTTTCATTTTGCTGCTATTGCAGCTTTACACTCTTTACATTTTATCCATTTGTCTTTGCAAAACTGTTCAAGCTCCATCAGGTTTCATGTAGGGCATCTGTAGACATCAGTTTTCAAACTTTGGTACAGATTCCCTGTTTCAATTCTCCATTTTCTTCTTATTTTATTCCTTAATACAAATTAAAGGGAACAGTTTGCAAATGCCCGGTGGTGCCACCAGAAAATTTACCTCAAGGTGTTTGAACCAAGCCAGTAAAAATTTTCAGAGGGCACAACAAAATAAATGAATAAAAAAAATAAATAATTTTTTTATATAATAAAAAATACATGTTTTATTTTTATTCAATAAATAATAAAGGTTAAATTTATTTTGAAATGTAATAAAATTTAGTTAATTTAAATTATTTTAATATACAATTAATTTAGATTTTATATTATTTAAATAAAACATTTTTTTATTAAATACATATATAGACATTTATTGGATTATGTCTTGATGGTAGAAAATGACTCTATGCTTCTCTGATCATGATTTTCTGGGTAGTTAACATTTTTCAAGAGGGGGCCGTGGTCTCCCCTGACCCCCCACTTAGGATCGCCACTGCCAATATCTCTACCTTTATTCCTGATGTCAAGTATTGATTTCTTTCATTACATTCATACAGTTTCCATATACAAATTGCTTTAAATCACCTTAAGGCAGTAAAATCTTGACATTGATCGGCCTCTAATTTAAATATTCAGGTTCAAAACTTTAACAGTGGCAAACTGGATGAAGTCCTGCTGCTGTTTCATGATAAATATTTGTGTCTTTAAAGACCAAACTGTCGTCCTGATGAGTTCGTTTTATCCGGCGTTCCCAGAGGAAGGGAAACGTCTTGTTGATGACTTTTCTTCTTGGATGATTCCTGGCACAAGACAATCTCGGGCTGCTACTTTTACAGTCCTGTTGCGATCGTTGTAAAATTGATTTGAGTCTCCGCAGAACAATAACAATGCAAACATACATATAGACTGACAGCTTGATTAGCTAGTAGCGGCAGTGTCGCTCCCCCATCTCATCTTGTCCTTTAAAGAAAGGGCCATTATGGCGGCGGCGCAGACTGTCGGATCAGCACAGAGGAGCGTTTCCACCGGGATTATTCAGAGGGAAGGAAGGGAAATAAACAGGTTTATTACGGACGGGGCTGTCAGTGATCCACATATCCTATAAATGGGATGTGAGGAGCTGGAGGATTCTGATAAAGGTAATAACACAACTACAGTCTAAGCTGAAGGCGTACGCATGAGACGGTAAGACGCGTTCCCAACGCAGCGTGAGCAATCTGCGGCGGGCTCCAGGGAATGCTGCGCGTTGATGCGCTTCCTGCACATTCAAATACCGACTGTACTCACTCCTGCAGAGCAAATACATGCTGCAGGGATGCAGGGACACACCGAGACCGACAGGAAAACGCGTCAGAGCCGTGTCAAGCTGTGATCTTCAACCAGGTTTTTCATATATCGCATTAGAAAAGGTTTGATGGAAACGGCAAAATTTGAAATAAGTTCCTCAATTTTCCCCCCCAAAATGTGAAGAGTTAAAGAGCCGAAACAGAGATTAAAACACATTCCATAACGATTAATCGTGATTAATCGATCATTGCAATAATTGTCAATTAATTTTGAGATTGATTAATTGTTAACTACAATGTATAGACTCTACAAAGGTCATTTTCTGAAAGAGCAACACACCTCGAACAAATAATTAAGCCAAAAAAATATACAAAAAATATATACATTTAATACATTAGATAGTAGTATGTTCTGTATATCCATGAACCAAAAAAGACGAATACTTCGTGTCGTAATCAGAGGCGGGCAGAGTACCCAAAAATTATACTCAACTAAGAGTAGCACTACTAAAACATACTTTTACTCAAAATAAAAATAAAAAGTAGCCGTCCAAGAAATTATTGAAGAGTAAAAAAAAATGCTTGGTAAAAAGTACAGAGTAACTGATCGATTTAGCAATCATTAAATATTTAAAAATTACATCAGACAGAACAAAATATAAAATTAAGTGGAAATTTAAAATGGAAAAAAAAAAAAATCAGGCAAAATAAAAATTTTCAAAATCAGTTTCTTTCAATAAAAAACTTTTGAAACTAACTAAAACTGCAGGTGTGTCTGAATTTTTGGTTACAACATGCTTTTCTTTCAGTGGATATAAAATCCAGAAATTTTACTTAAGAAAGAGCAGAGATACTTCATAATAAAATTACTCATAAAAAGTGCAGTGTTGAAAAATACTCAGAAAAGTAAATTTTTTCCAAAAAGTTACTCAAATAAATGTAATTGAATAAATGTAACTAGTTACTACCACACTCTGGTCTTAATTAGCATTTTCAGTTGTAAGAAAATAATGTTAGAAATCATTTTAATCTGATTATTGCTTTAAAAAAAAGTCTCCATCTGCATCAACTACCTGTCCTGGACGGGCCAAATTTGTATAATTCGAAGGGCCACACCTGGCCCCCGGGCCACACTTTGAACACCCCTGACACGGCCTGTTCTCTATAAACGAACAGCTCCAGCTCTGCCTCTGTTTCTGAGCTTTTATTGCGGTGACTGCAGCGCGTCGCTCCGTCGTAATGATGAAGAAGTTGCAGATATTACGAGCTGCTCTGGATGACTCCATCAGCGTGACGCCGGTAGTTTAGACGGAGCGGCCGTGATTCATGCGGCGGGCGGAGAGACAAACAGAGACGGATACAGACGGAGCGGAGCCGGAGGGGGGAGCGCTGAACTCGGAGCAGCCTCACGGGGGCCGTGACAGACAAACTGCTCCTCCCTGCATGGCTGCTTTAATGACAGGCAGCAAACTCATTCAGCAGGACAAACAAATCACCGAGAAGAGCCTCTGCGCCACGCTCACGCAGGCAAACACTGCCCCCTGCTGGCCGGACTGAAACGCTTTGATTTAAAAGAGAGGGAGGCACTGGTTGGGATTTGATCTTATGGTACTGAAGTAAACTTCAAATTTCTCATTTTTGGTATGATTTTACACAAAGGTTTTCCTTTCTTTTTGTGATTTATTCATGTTTTTTATACTCTGAAACAGGTGTAATTTGCTTCAGTGCCTGTCAGTTCAGACTGACAAACCACCAGGGTTCTTAGCTAAAACTAACAAAATAACAACATTGAAATTGAGAAAACATGAATTAACTGAAATAAAGGGGGGAAACTACAACTATGTGTGCATTTGTAAATCCAAACAATAGTGAAAGTAGGGTTTGAACTAGGACTGGAACTTCGGTTTGAAGTGAGGTTGGGATTAGGGTATTAAGGAGGTTTGGAACAAGGGTTGCAATGTTAGAGTTGAATTAGGGTTGGAAAGAGGTTTTATGAGGGTTGGAATTAAGATTAGAACTAAGGTTGAAACTGGGATTGGAACTGGAACTAAGGTTTGGGTTAGTTCCCACCCTGGTTCCAACACTGCAATTAGGGTTAGGGTTTGAAGCAGGGTTGTAATTAGTTGGAGGATCTGTCTACATTCAAAGGCTGAATCAGGTTTGTAACTGAAAGTAAGTGGAAATATTTACCTGTGATACAACATTACAACATTTTCAGCAGAAATACTCAAAATATTATGGGATGTTCCATTTATTTCAATGGTACCGAAGATGATCACAAAAAGCTGAATGTCTCATAAACCGTGGAAAATGGAAATAAACCATTTTCATAAATGGCAATGCCAAAACACATAGCCATAATGTCCTGAATGAGCAGAATATGGTTGAAAGAGCACAAAGTATGCAGAAGTAGTTGAGTGGTGAAAAACCTACAGAGTGTAAGAGTGTAAATGCTTGACAGTATTCACACTAGTAACTAATTAAACATAGCAAATACACTCCAAAAACTAATTACAACTTACTGAATTATATAAACAAAACCTGAACTACAACAAAGAACCCAAAAGTTCTTCATTGCACCAGTGGAACCTCATTGGTATAAAATAAGCTTTAATTACATCTTTTTAGCACAGCTTTGTTGTTTTGATGAGCCCGATTGCCATCAACGCCGAACCTGTAGTTGTTTGTGGGGGCAGTTACATCGGTTGCCATGGAGACAGACAAAAGTCATTGTTTCGTCCGCGACCTTCTCTGGCCTGTAATTGGGCTGAAGAGAACAAAGCGACGTAATGAGACGTTTACAGACGTCACATTCAGAGTTGTTTGGTTTGTTCAGAGTTCCTGCAGTCTGGAAAATCCTGACAAGTTTAGAAAAAGAAAAACAAAGTCGCTCCACCTCCGTCCAGTCGTTTGTCAACCATCCATCCATCCAGCTGCTCTTCCCTCCGACTGTATTTACCATGCTTCAAACTCTGCAGACAAACTGGGTGATAAATGTTTTGCTCTGGTTGTTATAAGTAGAGTCAGTCTGTAACGCCAGTATAATTATAAACACTTGTATATTTTGTTTTGTCTCTAAAAATCCCAAATATATATGTTAATTTAGGACAACTTTTTATTTTTTTACTAACTTGGTCAAATTTTAATTCATTTTGAAGTCATAAAATTTAGCATAAAATATTTAGCAAAGCTTTCCAAAGTTTGTTTTGGAGACTTGGATGATTTTTGGGTTCTGCTGTATTAAGGCAAGACTAAGATCATTTTATTTTTTGAAATTACAGGAATAGTCATAATATTACCATAATAAAGTCGTAATAATATAAGAATAAAATCGTAACAATGTGAGAATAAAGTGATATTACCAGAATAAAGTCGTAGTATGAGAATAGTCATGATGTTACCAGTAGTTGGATTACCAGCAGAATAAAGTTGTAATTTTATGAGAACTCCTGCACAACATAATCTCCTTACCACTGAGTTAAAATGAGAAATGTTGAGCATCTTATAAAGTTATATTTTCATATCAGTTTTACAAACAAATCAAATTTTTACACATTAGCATCAAATTATTTTCAGGACTTTGAAACAATTGTGTAAAACATGGACTTGTTTGGTCAGATCTTGATAATTGAAGCTTTTTTTATTAAATACATTTTTGTTATATTAATTTTTACAAAAATTTTCTGTTAATATTGTCTTTATTCTGTTGTTAGGACTTTATTTTCATAGTCTGGCTTTAAAGCCGGACCAATCACACCGACCTGAGTGAAGTTGCCCCCCCACCTTCTTCAAATCAGACAAAATGGGTGTCAAACGTTTGTGCAGCAAAATTTTTCGTTTGTGCCGCTATCATTTTAAAGATATGAAGAAATGTTTCTAGAGGTCATCCAAGGTCAACCACCTCCCCACCTTCTTCAAATCAGACAAAATGGATGTCAATCAACTCGGCTACGTTTGTGCTGGTTTGTGCAGCAAATTTTTTTGTTTGTGCTGCTTTGGCTTTGAAGATATTAATGAAAGTGTAAAGGGCAACCAGCCCCTCAACTTTTATGAAATCCAACTTTCTTTATATCTTAAACACTGGCTTAAACATATCATATCTTGCCTTAATTGCTTGCTCTGTTCATAAGTAAAACATTTAACAACATCTAATAATTAGATTTTTTAGATTATCAGCCAAATAATTTTATGTTTAATCTCACCTTATTTATTTTTGTACCTTTTCTCATTCTCTAACACCCCCCATCTCAGCCTCAGCCTGTTCATTAAAGGTTTAGTTCAAGTTGTGATATTCTATACCTGCAAAACCCAATTTTTAGCTATTTTATTGCCGGTCTGAAATATATATATATATAATATGTACTCACATATATATGTGTGTGTGTGTGTACTTTTGTCATAGTACCCCCAAGAATTTAAAACTACCTTCACCCTTGTATATATAAGAGGGTTGGGAGATGTGAAGGAGTGACAGGGAGGCAGGAAGACCAGGGTTTCCCCCAGTGTATTATAGGCCTGGCGCCCGCCATGCTTTACTAGCGCCACCCCCAGGCTAAGTCTTTCTTGTTTATGTTTTTAGGGAAATAAAAAAAAAAAAATCGCTTTTTTTTAAGCCTGATTACAAGTGTCTGTGTTGCTCAGAGCGTTTCACTGGCGGAGCAGATTTATTCCTAAAAAATATGTTTATAGAAGATAGGTTTATAGTTTATGCATTTAATAATTTGTCGTAAGACTTTAGGCCATGTAAGAAGGGAGATAAACGTGCGATGTTTGAAGAAGCGTCGTGTTCTAGAAATACTTTTAAACCATAAGTGCCTCATAGAAAGGATGAACATTTTTATTTTTACGCCGTCTCCCTCCAGCGTAGTAATTCAGCCCGCCTGCTTCTTCATTAGCCTCTGATTCAGTTTATAAAAACAATGAATTTATTTCAGTTCCCACTTTTATCCTCATTAATGTGTTTTTTTTTTCCTGCAAATGCAGCTGTCAGCAAACTGGTGCAAATGTGAAAATCTATAATAGCTGCAGCAGAAAATTACTGTAGAACAGGTTAATTTGCAGAGAAATGCCCCACAGTTCATATTAACTGCTTCCATGTGAAACACTGCTTTGGGTTATGAACGCTCACTTTCATTAGCTGCAGATTACAACAGGAGTTTCCAGCTCTCCGTAAAAGCAGCCTCACCTCTGGGGGATGAGCGTTCAATAGCTTTTCCAACAAATCTGCTGATTTAAGGTAGAAAGCGTTGGATTGTAAAGCTCTGATGCTGCTGCGTGTCGATCTGTCCCATCAGGCCGTCCTCCTGTAGTTACACACAATCGTAGCTTCGCACTAAAATCATTCACAGCAGCGATTTCCCATTCGTCTCGGTGAGAAAATAAATGTTAGATTTCACAGATTAGTGTTTTTTTATGGAGGGCCATTTAATTTATAGAATGTTTTTTCCACTTTTTAACTCATCAGGCATAAATCGGTCACAAACTGAAGCAACATTCACAGTAAAATGTCTGTTTTCAACGTTTGCAGGCATTTTGATGATTTCCAAGAGCGTTCTGTTAATTGAGGCTGTGAAATTAAAATTCAGTACCTCTGTTAAAATCCAACAAGTATTTTATATTAGGGATGCAACTAATGATAATTTTAATTATTGATCATTCTGCCGATTAATTGGATAAAACAACTGGCACTTTCTGCAGATTTTAAATTGAAAACACAATAATTTGTAGCAAAGAAGCTAAAATGTATTTCTAATCTAAACCATTTCTACTTGACGTAACATCAATATCAAGTAGGGATAATCTGGCGATTATGTTTCAGATTAACCAGTAATAATAGCAAAAGGTGCTTAATGGGTGATTTTTTAAAACAGAATTTGAACCTGTTAAATCTAAAGTTGCCACTGGAGAAGTTTCAGGTAGAACATATTTACAAAGGTTTTGTTTTCCTTAAATGTATTTTTTACAGCTCTGGCTTAATTACTTATTATTGTGTTGTTTCAGTAAATGGTCCTTTTTTTAATCTGTATATTCCAGTTAACAACTAATAGATAAATAAATTAGTTGCCAATTATTTCAATAATCAATTCATCGTGATTAATCTGATTAATCATTTCAGCAGCATTTTATGTTGAGAGAATATATGGCTTAAACAGCCCACATGCTACTGCAGCATTTAGCTAACGTTAGCATTTTAGCTAATTTTAGCTTAGCTCTGGAGATCTTTATCTGTATCAATGCTATTTGGGTTTTTACCATTTACTGTTCTGGTTTTAATGCAAAAGAAAATATTCAAACATTGTTTTATTGACTTGTATGTGAAACCTCATTGATTGGTGTAAGAGTTGATCGTTATTTGTTACAGATTGAAGGATAATGGCCGATCTTTTCCATGGACAGGACTCTGATTGAAGGTACATTTATTCAGTCATGTCATGAATGAACAGCTGATTCATTTAAAACACCCAAAGCAAGTTAGAGGGAAAATTTAAATAATTAAATGTTTATTTAGTTCAACACAGTAGAAGCTGCGTTTAAAGTGAACCGAGTTGATTTCACATCACTTAAAATAGTTTATTTCTATGCAAATGCAGTGAAAATATTGTAGAAAATAATTGAGTCAATTAGACTTTTGTTGTGTATAAAACGTATTTAACGCTGACTATTAAATGAGAGCCATTGCAAAGTTTACTTTGTAAGTTTAAGAAAATCTTTATAGTGCGATTGTTTTGTTACCATAGCTACGATCCAATGTTAACTGAATACTTAATCATTTTAAAGAATTAAAGTTCCCACAAGTTTGGGGAACTTGTGGGAAGTAAGGCGGTTCAAACCGGTTCAAACCGGCTTACTTGGTAGGCAAGCAGAGAGCAAAGGACAGATAATAATGGCTTCAAGACCAACAAAAAGAAACTAGAGTACTCAAAAAGTGTAATCAAGTAATAGTTGTTTATACGAGCGCTAGTTCTAAGCTTGACTTGTTTATTGTTGTCATAGCAACTGTCATGACAGTTACAGATTCCTTCCAAGATGGCCGTCAGCTACATGAGAACAATGTAGCTATAATAACTTCATCACCTGCTACTACCAGTGCATTTATCACTGGCTTAGATAATTATAATATTTATTGAGAGAGCAGACAAATGAGTTTTAAAGAACAAAAAAAACTTTTAATAGGTGAAAGAACCGAAGAAATAATTACAGGAGTGTCAGACGCACATATAACAGCCACTGGTCTGATCCGCCGTCAGGTGAACGATTTGGAAAATGTAAACAGACTCAGTCATCAATCTGAATGATCAAACTGTCAACATTGTTTTACTTCAGGAATTAAAGCTTTTTGGAAATGTAGGGGAAAGTGTACTTATCAAAGTATACCTTAAAAACATTTTACAGAGACGTTATGAACATCCAGAACCTGAACTGTGTCAATTATGTAAATATATTTATTTATTGTGACAACTACTGTTGTTCCCAGGTTTTATCTCAGCAAAACTGAAATGTAGTGGATTACTAATAGACTCTGTTTATTAAATATAAACTCCATGTAACAAAGGACAAAAGTCCCCAGTAACAGGAAACAGAAATTCACAGCTTAAGACTAAACAGCATCAAAAACACACATCAAAACTTAAACCGTTTCACAGTTTGATCCCTTAAAGACAATTTTAACTCGAACATTAATATAAAACCTGCTTCGTGTTTGACCTTTTACTCATCCAAATATGATCTAATAGTGTCATCTTCTTAAAAAAGATGAAGGTAAATATTATCTCTTAACTTGTTAAAAGTAAGTGAAAAATATCTAAAGCATAGTTTAAAGCTTCATGTAATTGTTTATAAGGCTCGTTAACTGCTACACTGTAGTTTTATTGCTGAAATACACCAAAGTTTTTGGTTATTTTTAGCTCTTTGAATCCCCACCAGAGATATTTTAAACCCTTCACCAGCTTGTCTGAGAATAGCTCCAGAAATCAGAGAAATCGAGGATGAAAAAAGGCACATCTTGAGTTTTCATCTGTTGGTGTGTGAGGAGAAAATCCTGCAAGGAAACCAGAAAAATGGTTAAACATATTAAAGCTTCCAGTGACATCTGGGAAAAATAAATACTAGATATTTATCCTCACATTTTAATATTTTGAGCTGTAAAAGAGTCTGGATGAAGATGCTCACCTAGATGATTCCGTTTTTCTGCTTTTTGTGGGATTTTTTCTTTTTCTAGAAATGTGAGAATAACTTCTTAGAGAGAGCAGATGATGGAGGTTTTCATGAATACTAATATATACGTTACTCTTGCAACATTTTATTATTTAGCTTTCAAAATAACAAATAAAACACAGACTTTCTAATAGATACGTCTCCAGCACCTGGCGTTTTATCTCAACTTTTGTCCTCCAGTGAGGATTATGGAGTCATTTGCCAACAGCTGACACAAACTGTGTGGAAAAAATGTTTTAATTTCAAATCAATTTGAAAGGATAAACGGATTCATGAACACAAAAACAAAGGATATTATATCTATGATTTCAGTATGTTTTAGTTTTAAACGCACAATATACACACATCCACATTAATAACCTTTTGTATTGATTTCAGTTTACAAAAATGAACTGAGATGAAAAGACTTCTGGGTCTGCTGTTGGATAAAAACTTTAGTTTTCTTTCTGATAAACCGTCTTAATAAAAAGTTGCTGCCATAAAATTCTCGAACAGAAAAAAAAGTTGTTAAATTTGCCACTAGTTGGATAATTTGATTAAAAGTCGCCAGAGTTCTGGAGCGTAAATAAATATAGCGCCAGGGTTGTTAAGTCGGCAGCAGTTTTGTTTTGGCCACGCCCCTCAGCGGCTCTTGGCTCCGCCCACTTTGAAGAAACGTTTCTAAATCTGTCAGGTGGGCGGAGTTATGCCTCCACTTCACTTTAGTGATAGTAAACATCATGCTTCTCCAATTTCAAATGAAAGCATTGATACTTCAATAATTGTTTCCATCCAGTTTTCTTGCAAACTTTGAGGGAACTTTTAAAACGTCGCAAAAAAGAAAATGCAAACTCGGCGGATTTCCACCTCCTGGTTGGGAGAGAATAAAGTGCAGTTTTTCCTCAGATATTCAGTTATAAGGCTAGTGATGAACTGTAACAAACTGGATGGAGGTAGAGGTTGCAAATGAACAAGGCAACAATTTGGATTTTTTTGTGCCTCTGGTAAGGCACAGACCAATCATGAATTGGAGGGTTCTCTGTGTCAGGACCCATTTCTATCTCCCCTTCAGCACATTAACTCTTTTTTCCAGGAAAACCAAAACTTTTTTACAGAATTGAGGAAGTTATTTCATACGTTTCTGTTTCCACGAAAGTTTTCTAATGCGATATTTGCCGTAAACACAGATAATGTGTCCAACAGAACCGCATTAAACGTTTCTTACCTCCGGAGCAGCTTCTGGTTTCATCTTCATCGTGTCCTTCTCTGTGGATGTTGATGTAAAAAATGGCTTAGAAAACAAATCAGTAAAGTTTCTAAACAGAAACTCTAGTAAAGTGAATCTTACTCTTCTTCGCAGGTGGAAGTTGGGTCACAGCAGCAGGAGGTGAGATTTCTCCCATCTTTACTTTCTTCTTCTTGGGTTTTTTAGAGATTGTGTATTGGTCGTCCAGGATGTTCTTGACTGATTTCTTCTTCTTCTTCCTCGGAAGCTGGTTTTCCTTCGATGAATTTTCTTCCTGTCCTGCGTTTATTTGCGTTTTTGGTGACTTCACAGTTTGTTTTTGCTTTTGTCTGGAAATAAACATCATAAATGCAGACGTTTAGTTATTTCTCAGGTAAAAGGGAGATTATGATAAACGAACCTTTCTCTTGCTGCGACGATCCGGTTGGGACTCTGAGCGTTCCTCGTCATCCTCATCATTTTCTTGAGAAGCTGTAACCTCTTCGTGCTCGTCGTCCTCCTCCTCAGAAATCTCCTCCTCTTCTTTCCAGACGAGAGCAGAAACGAGTCTGAAACATTTTCAGATGGAAATTAACTTTATCTGCACCAACAGGAAGATTTTCACTTCCTGTTTCTACTCACCAGCTGTGGCGTTCATCTCCTCTTTCTCGCCCTCTGCTGGTGCGTCTTTAAACTGCAGCTCCTCCCTTTTTCTCTTCTTCTGTTTTGTTTCTGCCAGATTCTCTTCATCCATTCCCTTCATCTCAGCCTCATCTACCAGTTTTTTCTTCTTCTTTCTGGTGTTTTCTAATGGAACCGCTGCCTCCTCTCGTTTTTCCTCCATTGCTTCTCTCTCTCTTTTCCTTTTCTTTTCTTTCTTCTTTGGTGAAACGACTTCAGACTCTTCCTCCACCTCTGTTTTATTCTCTTCTCTATTCTTTCTGCTCTTCTTTTTCTTCTTTTTTCTCCGGCTGGTCAGCGCGTCTTCGTTAGTCGTCTGTGTTTCTGCGATGTCCACCTGAAATGTCTCATCAGAACGTTTTTTGGACTTCTTCTTCTTCTTTTTCTTGGGAGTGATGGAGTCAACACAGATCACTGCTGGTTCCTGATTGGCCGATTTGTCGCCCCCCTTCTGGATTTTGATAATGATGCAGTCGTCTTCGTCTTCTGCAGCTTCTTCCTCTTTAATAAAAACGCGACAGGAGCTTTTGTTATTGGAGGTATTTAACTATAACTAACTTCATGCTACGTCTTCACAGGTTCTGGTGACTTTCTAAAGCCTCGTGGATATTTTTGACATGAAAAAGCACCAGGAATTAAGAATAATTTTGTTTTTACGCCACCGTTCAGACACTATTTTCTCCTTTTGTTCCAGACCAGCAACCTTATAAATCCCAAAAAGAGCCATAAAACCTTAATGACCCTTTAAATTTCAATTTATGAAGCTTTTGTGTTGGTTTGAAGCCTCGGTAAACAACGAAAGTCGAGCTTCTTTCTTATAGTTGCCATCTTGTTGTGAAATGCCAGTTAAAATAGCCTGACAATAAAGGCTAAAACTCCTGTTGGTTCTTTATTGACTTTCCTGTTGGAGCATTTGGACCGGACTACGAGGTTTGTTCTGAGAATAACGTCACATTCTCAGAACAAACCTTTTCTCATTGAGAAACATTTTATCCTGATGAGGAAAAAACTTATCAAGATCTCACCAGTTTCTCCAAAAATCTTTTATTATACAAAATATTTTTGTTTATTTTAATGATAATTTGATGCTGATTTGTTAAAAGATTGAATATTACAGAGTTTTTAAAGCCGAAACTAAAATGCAACATTCAACATTTTAGTTTCTAACTTTTTGGTGTTGGAGTTCTAATAAAATTAGATAATGTTATGAATACTACGACTTTATTCTTACAATATTATGACTTTATTCTTACAATATTATAACTTTGTTATTTCTTTTACTGGCCCCAACACTGATTCACTGTAGCAGCTTTAACAAACAGAAAAAAACTAAAAATATCTAAAAGCAGCTAAAATCCTAAGAGCTGCTGATAAAGAAAACTCAGATTTCAAGAACCAGAGGTCCAGTGTTGACCAAAACCATTGTGTTTTTGTTTTTTTGGCTTTTATTGGACCAGTTTAGCTTGAATTAGTAAATAAAGAACATTTAAGTTACCATTGGCTGGTGGATCAGCGCCGTTTTGGTCCAATGTAGCCGCTTTCGGCTCGTCCTCTGGCTGCGTCTCTTCGTCTTTTAAAGTAATCTCAGGATTTTCTAAAAGAAAAAAAAGAAAAAGATTGAAAATATCCGTTTTAAAAGGTGGGAATTTTCTAGAAAACCCCCCCAGAAAATGTCCAAAAGTTAAAGATTTTTGACCTTCAAAACTCAGAAATTTGTACGATTTTTTTAGATTAATGTCTAAATTTCAGGTTTTTTTCTCTCTTTTATCTACAATGGCCGTAATATGCTGTCATAACCTGCAACTGAAAAATGAAAGTGGTATGGATGCGAAACGTGCAGCTTGAACAAAGTTTCCAAGACGTTCTACGAACAACGGCTCCATGTTGAATTCCTGACTTCTTCGACTTGGAACGATTTTAGCACAGAATTCGATTTTGAGGTAAAAGCAACGCAGCAACAAGATCTAGAGGAACGAGTTGCCTTTGACCAACACCTGGAGCATCTGCAGTTTTGGTCTGGATTATAACTATCCTTTGCTTTTTGTTTTGCCACGTAATGTTTTTCATTTGTTTCATGTTTTGAATTGTCTTGTTGCTGAACAAACTTTTCCCTGACGTCACAATAAACCACTGATTTGTGTTGGTTGAATTACAGACCAAAGTTTATAGTCAGAACATGGAAAAATGTTTAAAGGATACAAGTTTTAAACGTTGTTGACCTCATTTTGTCCAGAGACGGACAATTGAGTCATTCAACGAAACCATAACAATGGAGAAACTGGACAATTTAGTTTGTTTGAGCATCAAATTAGGGACATTTTGTCCCCATAAAGACACTGATTGACGAGGTTTCAGCAGACAGCCGACACAGAAACGACCGGCTCCTTCGAGAAGTTTCTGTCACTCTGCAGCGTTTCTGCTTCACGGTTTGGTGATGAATGCGAAAACCAAGAGGTAAAATAAAAGATCCTGCTTCATGTTTTCTTCTCTTTTCCTCCCGTAAAAATCAAACTTCTGAACTTTACCAGCTGGAGACGGAGTGAAGCCAAAGAAAAGAAAAGGGAAAATATGTTTTCCTCCCGTCTGCAGTGAACCGCTCTCTAATTGTTTATAGACTGCCGTTTGTCCAGATGACCAATCTTTACAAAATAAAAGCTGGAATTCGTCTTGCATCCTAAAGATGAGTTTCAAGGGCTGAATCGATTAATCGATTATATTTACTAATTGATTCATGCTTAACTGGAGCAAACAGACTCAAAAAGGCATTTGCTGGAAGAACACAGTCACAGATAAATGTCTGTAAATTTAGTATTTAAAATAAAAAAATCTGTCTGTAAATATGGTCTAACAAAAACTCCCATAATACGGCGTAATATTAACTTCACCTGGTTCACATTCAGAAAATAATTAATCTATTAAGCACCTTTTGCTTTCCATTTATGAATAAATGAACCCAAAACTTAAACAGATCAGCTGATCGCTGTAACCGTGTTTTAGCTGCAGATGAATATTTTACAACAAATAAACCTTCACTGCTGTGTTAATGCGTTTTAGGCAATAAAATGTAAATTTTCTTATTTAAAAAAGTAATTTTATCTAAATTCTAATTAGTAAATAATCCACCTGACTCAGCATTTCACACAGTGTGAAACATGGTGGTGGCAGCATCATGCTGTGGGAATGCTGTTCCGCAGCAGGGACTGTCAGAGTTGATCAGAGACTCAGTGCAGCATATAAATACAGCTACACTGAAATGATCTAAATTACATAATATCATTGTGTAAGAATGGCCTAGTCAAAGTCCAGACCTCAATCCAATTAAAAATTAAAGATTTGATCATTGATGCGTGCTAAAGTAACATGTTGCATCTGAGAAGCCTTGAATGGGCCTCACAGAATCAGGTGACCTTATCGTGGTACCTGGAGGGGGCGGAGCCTCTCCGGGGGCGTCGTCAACGGAGACGGACTCGGCCTGAACGGGTCTCTGCAGGGAGAGTCAACATGTCAGCGCCAGACCTGAAGAGATCCTCAGATGTTTGTTTTGCCTGTCGACCTCTGCAGCTGCGCGCTCCTCTTCCTCCTCCTCCTCCTCCTCCTCTTCCTCCTCCTCCTCCTCCTCTTCCTCCTCCTCCTCCTCAGCTGCGGTCGTCTCCTCAGTGGAGCGGACCGCGGCTCCTTGAACAGCATCGATCGGTTCTGGAGGTTCCCCTGAGGCTTCAGGGGAGTTTCTGGCAGCTTGAAGCTCCTGCAGGAAACAGAAAAACTCAGATTGGATTTCAAAACCCAGCTTCCTGCAGCTGCTCAATAATTCAGCATCTGGTCAACTTTGCTGCTCATGATTTAAAAAATAAAAACATTTTAGGCCTCAAACTTACAGGGTTTCTATATTAGATTTTAGGTTTTTTCCAGATTTATGCCAAATGTTTAACTTTGAAATGTAAAATAAAGTTGAATGAATTTATGGCAAATTATCTGCAGTAGTAAAAGATTCAATGAATGAATGGATGGATGGATGGATGGATGGATGGATGGATGGATGGATGGATGGATGGATGGATGGATGGATGGATGGATGGATGGATGGATGGATGGATGGATGGATGGATGGATGAGTTAATGTTCTATTCAGGAACCACCAACCTGTTCCTCTTCGTCGCCTCCTTCCTCCTCTTCGTCGCCTCCTTCCTCCTCTTCATCACCTTCTTCCTCCTCTTCGTCGCCTCCTTCCTCCTCTTCGTCGCCTCCTTCCTCCTCTTCGTCGCCTCCTTCCTCCTCTTCATCACCTCCTTCCTCCTCCTCTTTGTCGCTCTCAGAGGTTCTGGTTCCAGGCCGCCAGGTCGGGTCGGTGTCGCCCTGAGTGGGTCCAGATGTCCCATCAGGACCGGAGGAGACGCAGCTTCTCCCCTCAGCTGGAACCAGCTGGAACATAAACAGGGGGGAATAAAAGTAAACAGGAAGTAGTTCACAGCTGGAACGAGTTCATTTCCTGTTGCCGTTTATCCAACAGCCGAACTTTAATTCACAAATGCAAACGGACCAGGAGATTTTATTATTATTATAACTTGGAGCCAAACGGTTTAGTTCTGCAGCAGAGAGGTAGTTCTAACTGATCTCCATGCTGGAGGAAATTCAGCTGATTTAGTTCATCTCAGCAGGAGTAAAATTTATTCCTGATAGATTAACTGATTAATTAATAGATTCTGAGACGAAGCAAAGGAAACCAAACAGGTAAAGAGATGAGAGAGAGCAGCTACAATTACAGCTTGGAAAGTTAGAATTGTGTATCAATTAGGGCAGAACTGTTTTATCCAGTTTTCACTCCACACTGTTTTTCTTTTTAAGTGTAAAAACCTGAAACTGCTCTTGCGCCAGTTACTAGGCAGGTTGTTGCTAGGTAACCACAGAGTGAGAGAGTTGCTAGGTAACCACAGAGTGAGAGTTGCTAGGTAACCAGAGAGAGAGTGAGTTGATTCCACCAATCTTGATATTGATTCAAAAGTACCAGCTCCACTTTTTCACTTATAATATGGGAAAAATATATTTTTCCACAGGCAAATTATTTCACTTACATCTAAAACATTTTCATAAAAATGAAGGAACAAATGAAAACAAGCTCCTATTGCTTCCTGAAAAGTTAACACCAGACTTGCTGTCTTTGGTTGTAGATAAAGATCCTCAAAATGTTTTGCTAGCAGAAAAACACGTGATGGTATAAATTTCTACATCTTTATGAATCAACACCAGGAGCTCCGTGTATTTAGCAGGTTTTGCCCTTTGGACGTTTGGCTTTAATTGGATCGAAAACGGAAGCAGCTTCATTATTACAGTGGCTGGACAGCAGATATGCATCTGTTTTCATTACAGCTTCCTGCTGCAGCAATGTGCTGAACCCTCAGATATTTCCTCACCGACTCGATTCTGGCTCGTTCTGGAGTAGAAGCAGATTTCATTCTAGTGATAAAGTATTTATTAAAGTTGTGAAAAGCTTTTCTGTAAATGTTTGATTTCTCAGTGTGAGTTTAACAGTGTTGCACCAGCTAATGGCTGAAACTCCTTCCTTCATTCCAACAATCAAACAAACAGAGTAAATACAACAATCTATAACTTTCCTAAAATGCTTTTATGATGTAAATCACTTAGATCTGCCCTGGTGCTGAAAGGCATGATACAAATAGACCTGATTGATAAAATAATAGATAAGCAATAAGTAATTAATGAGAAGGAACATCATTCGTTTTCCAAATGTTTTCATGACAAAACTTAAAATTTCATCGTTTTCATTTCTGCTTAGAGGGAGGGAGGGAGGGAGGGAGGGAGGGAGGGAGGGAGGGAGGAAGGAAGGAAGGAAGGAAGGAAGGAAGGAAGGAAGGAAGGAAGGAAGGAAGGAAGGAAGGAAGGAAGGAAGGAAGGAAGGAAGGAAGGAAGGAAGGAAGGAAGGAAGGAAGGAAGGAAGGAAGGAAGGAAGGAAGGAAGGAAGGAAGGAAGGAATTAGATGTTTTTGTTTCCAGCTGCTGTTGAAAAAAATCTATTTTTGTTTCTTTACCGTCGCTTCAGACGCTCACCTCCGTTTCTCTCCTCGTTTCCTCTTTTTCCTGTTCCTTCTCCTCTTCCTCCTCTCCTTCATCCTCCTCTTCCCCTTCCTCCTGTTCTTCCTCCTCCTCTTCACCGTTGGCGGTCTCGTCTGATTTCCCAGTCTGGGTTTCATCAGCGCCGTCCCGGCGTCCAGAATCGTCCTCCGGTTTTGACTCTGCAGCGGTCGGCGCGGCGACCTCCATCTTACACTCTGCAAGAATTAATCCCAGTAAAAACTGAAACCAGTTCTAAGATCCAGTAAATAAAAACGGGAACGCACCGGTCAGAGTTCTGTCGTCTGATTTCTTCTCTCCTCCGTTGAGTTCGGCGCCTGCAGCCTCGTCTTGCTTCGTGGTTCCCGTCTTCAAGCCCATGTTGGGCTGGGTGGCGTGATGAGCCAGAGAGCAAAGCCTGCACAGCAAATCAGACGCTTTCATTTAAACTCCAACAGGAAGAAAATCTCATAAAATCTGAAATCAATAAGAGAATAAAAATAAATGAGGAGAAAATCAGGAATCTTTGCATTTGGATAATATCAGATATTCTCCCAGGACGCAGAATTCAGTCCTAAATAACACGAACAACAACAAATTATCCGATTTCTGCTCGTATTTCATTTCATTTCATTACATATTTTCAGATTTGGTTTGTAGATGAAGGATGTGATTGAAAAGGAGCAGTAAGTGTGAAAATGTCTCCAACCAGTAAGACCAGTTGAGGTGATGGTGGAAAATAAAATGGTTTGTCAGTTTTTACGTTGTGTGAACTTACTTCATCCATCCAGTGTAAATGTCATGAAGGTTTAAGTTCTCCATTGGCATCTCCACCTACACACACACACACACACACACACACACACACACACACACACAAAACAAAATGAACGATTATTTGAGTAGTCGATTATTCAGATTTTTTAAAAATGGAACATACTGAACATTTTTCATTTAACCCTTCTTTGTACAATCTTAGAAATACATTAAAAGACACAAATATTTAAATTCATTTTTAAATGACAAACATTTTATTTCTTAAAATACAACAACACATCATTTCTTTAGTGAATGCTTGATCATTTTTAGCAAAAGATGCATCTGCAGCTAAAAAATTTATTCTAACATCATCTGGTAACCATTTTTTATTTATTAACCAATTAATAATTTGATAGTAAAATGTGATAATAGGGGGTTTTATGAAAATATGAACCAGGTGAATTTAAAACTACACATGACTTTGGAGTGGAACATATTTTCAGACAAAGGATGTTTTTTATTATATGACATAAATGCATATAGTGACTTATTTTCTGCTCTGACTGTGTTGTTCTTTCAGCAAATGCCCTTTCTATTAACGATTAATCGATTGCTAAATGAGATGACGATCATTTCAATAACTGCATCGTTTCAGCTCTAACGTTAAACCATTTTACAGAATTGTTTCCACTTTTTAATGAAATTTGTTGAATCTACGTATTAAAAATGACACGGGTGGTGAAACTGCAACAAAAGAAGCAGAGTTTTAGATTAAAGAGTGCGCATGTCGAATAATAACAGCAACAGGAAAGTTTGGTTTAAAGATGATTGACGCGGCTGTGATTCTGTTGGACGTTTTTTCACGGATATTTATAGGATCCTGAAATGTGAAACTGGTTGGTGACCAAAGATTAAGTTTCCTCCAGGTGTAAACAGAAAAACAGCAGGGAAAAAAAGGTAAATAACTGAGTTTTTAAATGCAGAGGACAGATTTAGCTCGGTAATTTTGAAGCGAGCAGCTAGCTGGACGCATGGAGGTTAGACATGCAGAGTGAGCAGCTGCAGCTCCGGTAACATTCTGTTCTTTTGCTCGGCCTGAACCAGGAGCCGCAGGCTGCAGAGCCGCTTCCTGACGGGCAGAACAGAAACCTGCTGCAGCCGCAGCCACGTTTCATCAAGCCTCTTATATAACCTGCATGACGCGCATGTCAGCTCAAAAAACACCAATAAATCGCTCGCTGTGGCCAAATTTAACCCAAATTCATCAACAGAAACCCCGGTTGGTGTCGGTGAGCTTAAATGAGGGGGAATCAGAGGAAGTTCTCACCTGAGTGACGTGCGGCTCCAGCAGCTCGGCGGCCTCTCGGTAGCCGCTCACCTGCAGGTGCTGCTGGATTAGAACCAGCAGCGCGGCGTCCTGCTCCGACTCCATGGTGGAAAAACACGCAGGCAGAAAATGCGGCCGCAAAATGCATGAAGGAATTAATAACACTTCACTTCATGCTTGCTATCCAGCAGCAGCACGTGTGCGGGACGACTCCTACCTCGCACTGCATCATGGGAAGTGGAGTCGTGTCTCCTAAGGGAAGATTATAAAACATTTTCATGGCGTTACGAAGCAAAACTGATATTTTGCTAAAATGTTGTTGCCGATTAAATGTCATAAGGAGGTAAATTTTAGATCTAATTGATAAGCAAATATGAAATAAACATTTAAGATCTATTCCATAATTAGTTTCTGCATTCATCTCTCATTGTAATATTAAATAAATGAAGAAGTGTAAGTTTAAAATGTATTAGTTATTTGTCAAAACATGAATAGCATTATTTTTTCACTGAAATTAACATCTAATTGCTTAAATAACAATATAGTATGAGCAGAGCAGGAAACCATAATATCTTCTGACTCTTCCTTTTGAAATAAATGTAAAATTGCATGCCAGCTGGCATAACTTTTTAATGTTTCTGCTTTTTATTGTCTATTTGAAATAAATAATAATAATAATAATTTTAAAATAACCTATGCATGTAAATCAAGGGTGTCCAAAATATGGCCCGTGGGCCAAATCTGGCCCCACAACTACAATTTAAAAATAGAAACTTGGTCTGCAGCACAGGTAAACATGCAGACACTGTGTTTTTAATTATTGCAAAATTATAACAAACGAATTAAAATCTTCTGATACTGGAGAAGGTTTGATGTTATAGAAGGTTTTCATTTTTTAACAGTCACATGCAATAATTTAATTAAACAATTTAAGTTTTGACTTTTTTTTAATAAATGGTGTGTAAATAATTTTTGTGTAAAAAGTTTATTGTTATTTCATAATTTTGTTGTGAAACTGTTACAGGAATTATATTATTTTGGCCCCAAAGTAATCCTGACTTGTGGCAAAAAGTGGCAGCATCATGCTGTGGGAATCAGTCTAATCTTGGACAAAACCATTTTGAAACTGTAGAAAACGTGAGATTACGAAAAATTTACAATTAGAATTGGGTAGTAACTACATTTACTTGAGTAATTTTTTAGAGAAAAGTTAATATTTTTACTAAGCTGTACTTTCTACTCTTACTTGAGTAAACAGGCTTGTTTTAATCAAAAGAAAATCACCAGACACACTTGCAGTTTTTGTTAAAGTTATTTTGTAATTATGCTACATGAATTATTTTCATGTAGGTCTTTAAAACATCAAAATGTCCACATCTTTTTCTATTTTGGTCCATCTGATTATGTACTTTTTAAATATTAAATGATTGATATTTTGATCAGTTTCAACTTTTTAACCGCATACTTTTGTACTCCAACTTGAGTTATTTCACTTTTTACTTGAGTAAAAATAGGTTGAAATTAACTTATTAATCTGTTTTCCAGATAAGGTTGTTGCTGATTTCTGAGCACCTGGCCAAATATCTCA
This sequence comes from Poecilia reticulata, assembly GCF_904066995.2. Classification (NCBI taxonomy): domain Eukaryota; kingdom Metazoa; phylum Chordata; class Actinopteri; order Cyprinodontiformes; family Poeciliidae; genus Poecilia; species Poecilia reticulata. The sequence continues at coordinate 26,810,125 of NC_088846.1, forward strand.
TAACCTCAAAGCTTAAGAAGAAGAATTAGAGAAATAAAAACTTCTAAAAAAGTTATGTAAATTTAAGAACAATCGGTTCACTACCAGATAATCAGAAATGTACTACAACACCTGGAAGAACCGCCTCAGTCATGAACAAGAGCTGCTGCAGGGCATTCCTCAGCATCATTTGATCATTTAAACTCAAGGAAATATAACAATTTATGACAATGTTCTTACTCAGCGCCAGTGAATCAGGCTGTAATGAATCGTTTCCAGCTCTCCAACAGAAAATAAATGATTTCCAGATTTGGACGAGTCAGATGTAAAATATTTCGCTCACGTAACTTCTAGATTGTGCGTAGTTTTCCTGAATAAATATTCTGCATGTTTTTCATTACTGCATTAAAAGTTGCGTAAAGCAGCAGGAACATTCCTGGATTCCTCCGGAGCGCCAGCTGGCTCCCCTCCCTTCCCGGCAGCCCAGCCTCCCCGCCGGCGAACCGGTCGGCTGATGTGCTCAGTGTTCCTGTCGGTTCATGTCACAGAAAGTGACGGCCGGTTACAAAAACCACAACATAACAAGCACATGATGTAAAAACAAAAACAAAAAAAACTGTAAAAGTAACGTTGTTGTTGTTGTTAAACGGTCCGTCCCGTAAAGTTACACAAAATGGCGGATGTAAAGTAGCGTATCCTTCAAATTAGAGCAGTAAAAGTGTATAAAAACTATTCCAATGAAACAAGGCACATGTAACCTATAGTAACACGTTTAAGATATGTTGTTTGAATACAGTTTTATCTAGCTTGAATCATTTGTTTTTGGGGAAATCATGCTTTCTCGAAGGGCTGGATTCCTCAGCTAGCTTCAACTGCTGATGTCGCAAACAACATGAATGTATTTGCGCAATATAAATCTACAAGTAAACTTAATACAGTCATATTTAGGGTCGTTTTATAAAGTATCTAAAACTGATTACTGCTTTAATGTTTAATATAAAACATGAATAAAATATATTTTCTGAACTTTGTCTATCCAGGCTTAGCCTAGCTTATGTACTAGCTAGTTCTACACAGGCTAATTTCTGTCTGCTAACATAAAATATCAATCAAATGTATTTCTATGGAAGCCGAGAGCGGACATTTTCCCCATATGCTTTTCTCAAGAGAAATTAATTTTACAATGAATTTCTCAAGATTAACTTGTTCTCTCCTGAAAATCATGCGCTCTCAGCTTCTCTTTATCTTGTTCCAGTTTAACCAACCAACACTAACGTTTCTCAAGCCAGTTTAAAATACCAACTATCCAGGACAATGAGATCCTGATCCCTTTATTCACCAATCAGTGAGTGAAGGGTCAGTACAATCTGAGAAGAATGTACCCATTTAAGTACAATTCAAAACAAAATTTAATAAAATACAGTCAAATTCAGTTGATGAGATACTAATTAGTGATGGGTTAAATCTATATATTTAAAAAAACACTTACTGCAAAAATACAATTTAATTACGTGAGACTGAATTTCATTCCTTTACAAAGTGCCTCCACATGACATTTGTTGTGAATTGGCGCCATATAAAAAACTGAATTGAATTCAATTCATATTGAGTAGGAATACAGACACACTGTAAAGAAAACATTTTTAATGATAACAAACCTCCAATTGAGCCCCGGTTAGCATAAGCAATAAGTCTTCAGAAGACAGGAAGCAACCTGAAAAAAAAAACAGAAAATAACTGGGTCAGGAGTATTTCCAATAGTAAGGACAAAAAAACTATTTAGATATTACTGTTGCTTGGTTGGTAGGTTGGTTGGCTTACTGGCTGATTGATTGGATGGATGGATTCTTGTTTTTTTTAATTAGCAGCAAGTGGTTCATTGTCAATGAAAGGTTCTCGCCATCAGTGGATGAGTTTATTGAGTGAAGAAAGTCCAGAACATGTTTTACCATATCTGGTGACCACCATATACCGGGACTGTTGGAGGTGCTGCTGCAGTTTTACCCCATTCTTTGCCATATCTCAGCCTAAAGCAAAATGAAGAATAAAGAAAAAGCCTAACAAAGAATGAAAGGTAACATCATAGCCACTAATTGTGACAACTATGGAAATATAAATGGATATAAATATCCAATAATAATAGCTCTTATTGGATATTGCTGTTACCACACTGTAAAATAAGTAACCTTAACTGTTTCAGAACGCTGAAACAGTTCTTATACCATTAATAAAATTTACTTTTTATTCTTAAGACAAAGGAGAGAGTTAGCAGAAACAGTTTAGCTTAAATATTTAGTTTCCACAATGTTTGCTAAGAGCTAACATGTGACCATCTATCTTCCCATAATAGTCCAAATATTAGTGATCAGATGTTACTTTTTATTCTTTGTTCGGCTCTTTCGTTATTTTTCCTTTGGTATGGCAAAGTATGGTGTAAAACTGCTACAGCGCCTCCTATGGTCACAGAATATGGCGCAGCACCTGCAGACAGAGTGGGTGTTTTATTGTGAAAGTCCGCCCCGGTACCGTGACGGTGTCAGAGGAAAACTTAACGTCCGCGCCGCCGCGTTTCATCGGCGGCCAGGACGCTCAGTCCGAGGGAAGGAAGGAGGCTTGGGGGGAAAACTTGAGGACATGCGGCGTCTTCTGCAAACTCGTCGCCAACTAAACCGCAACGGAGCAGAAAGAGGAGCGGAGATGTAGACTGACGTCAAGAGCCGTTCATTCCTATTGATCCGTTATCGAGGTATTGATTTAGGCCTGATTTTAACATCACATTGCATGAAAAGACAACAAAACATGCTTAGAGGCTTATTTATCCTGAAAATGTAACCTTTAAAATTTCTTAAACTGTTTATAACTACTTTATTACTGCATTATTAGTATCTCTAACCTAATTTTAAACAGGAATAACCAGGTAATTAACTAAAACACAGGATAACTGCGTTCATCCAGGAGGAATTAATGCATATAGAGCTGTCACAGGAAGTTAGTTCATTCCCAGCACACTAACACAGTCAGAGGGAAATATGTGCTCCAGTAACTCAGTGGGAACCGGTTCAGTATGGTCTCTATTCAGGCGGAGGCAGCTGCTTCTCATCATGTTGTTTCTTTATACAAGCTAAAACATGTCCAATATTAGACCAATTACTGCTTTTCTTCTTTTTACTTCATAAGGCATGTCAGTTTTAGAGTAAAAACATAAACTTCCCTAACAGAAAGACTTCATTGTACCATTTTAAATGGTTTTGATTAGTGAATCCCCAGCGTTTCTGGAGGTCTGACAGAGTTTTCCTTGTTTTTTGGCTTGTTTTCTGAACACAGCTTAAGTGGAGAAGTGAAGAACAAAAGGGGAAAGCGTCCAGATAAATATCTTCAGTGGACAGACAGTATCTGAAACAGCTTAGAAGAACAACAACAGATTTTCTTCATAAAGGCCACAGGCTTAAAGTCTGACCTCAATGCAAACAGTAACCTTCCAGTCAAAGCAAGCTGCATCGCCACAATTATATAGAAAAGTTCAGCCAATGCCACAGTTTTCATAACTCCAGTCTTAGTCGAGTCTCCAACTGCTGACTCCATTTAGAACTTGCAAAGGTTTTCAGAAGTTTTACACATTTTGTTGCATTTTAAGCAAGAAATCACTGTGTTTTTGTGAGATTTAGTGAAATAAACCAATGAAGATCAGCGAGTTTTAATAAAATTGTGTGAAAGCTCTCCTGAGACACAGATCAGGGAATCGATCCAAAATATCAATACTGGATCATTACTTGCACGATCAGATTGGTGCTTCAGTTTTAATCCTTCTTCAAATTATCTCTTGTTCTTACATAGTTTCTCAAATCTACTGCAGAAAAGATTTGGTTTGATTTTTTTTTGCACTTCATTTATAAAACAAACACAAATTTACTGTTATGTCATATAAAAGTTATTAAAGTATTTTGTAAAGAGAAACTTTATCTAAATTCTCTCCTATATTTTACCAAAATATTTCAAAGGAAAACCACAAAAACGCTTTAAACTCAGGAGTTTGATGGTATATTATATACTTAATTTGTATTAAGTGTTGGTGTTGGTGATACTGGCTCTGTATTGGATCGATGCCAAAATATTCTGTATCTCACACTTCTGCCTTGTAAAATGGGATTATCTCCACCAGTTTTTCTTTGTTTTTTGACTATTTTTAGTTTAATTATCTCAAACTCAGTAAAACATTACAAAAAGCACCTTTGAACATCAATTTTCCAGTTTTTCAATGGAGTTTTGTTATATTAATTAGACATAATCCTTTTACAATGGTAAATGTGAAGATCACAACACCAAGTATATACCTTTTAATAACCATACCTTGGTCTTATTTTATTTTTTTTATTTGATCATAAATAGGACTTTTACTTGAAAGCAGTAAATGTTTTTTTTTCTTTTAAGTTACTGAAAAAATAGAAAACAGTTGACCTCCAAAATATTTATTTATTGGGGAGATTTTTCTTTTAACAAGTCTAAAGTGCAAAACAACCTGCTGAGCACTCGGTTACCTAGCAACGACCTGATGAGTAACAAGCAGCTTCAAGTCCCGCCCTAACATCGGTTACCTAGCAACGACCTGATGAGTAACTTGCGCAGCAGCAGTTTAAGGTTTTCCCCCCTTTGCCTCATAACTGCTTAAAAACAAAAAACAACGGCACGGAGTGAAGACTGGACAAAACAGGAAATGTTATGCCACCAGTTTGGCAGTATTGCAGATATTTAAAAAAAACAAACTCATCAATTAATTATCGATACTGGCTGCTATGAAACGCTTATTTAATGACATGTTGTTCAGCCGTGTCGTCCAGCCCTAGGTTTACCTGTAAACCTTGCAAAATATGATTATGGTGACTTTTTGACTTTTTTTCTTATAAAAAATGAGTGTTTATAACTTGGGAGTGTTTAGACATTTTATAGGTATGTTTACATTACAAATCAATAAATCACAGTTTTACTTCTTTAATATGTTTTAAATTAAATCTAGCTGCACAATCCCAGCGACTGGTAAAACAGTTGTGCTGAAATTCTTCAAACTGACCTTTTTCTGCTCTCTCTGCCACAGTTAATATTTTCATGGCTCTTTATTGGAGCTGTTCCTCGGCTCCAGCTTCATGAAGGCTTTTAAAGCCCTCCTCCAGCAGATGGATGCGTTTCAGGTCACAGCTTCAGCCAAGTTGGCAAGTCAATCCCAAATGTGGTTTTATGATCTGCGCTCCGTCCTGCAGCGATGGCATGCTCGTGTGAAACCGTGCCCACTCAGGCATTTTTCAGCCCTGTCCGTCTTTCCTCCGTCTTTCTGGTGTTGTTTGAGTCTGTTTTGCCCTGTTTTGCGTTTCCTGTAGGAGCCGTAACGATGCGGGCAGCTGCAACTGTGCTGAGCGTTTTCCTCAGCTTGGACTTCCTGTCAGCTCAGTCCCAGTCAGACCGCATGAACAGCAGCAGCGTTCAGACTGGTGAGACTGGGAGGAAGAATCAGCCGCACATCATCTTCATTCTGATCGACGACCAAGTGAGTTTCTGGAAGAAAGTTTGATTTTTTCACCTTACAAGCACTCAGACTTGAAGGAAACATTAATTTTTGCTACAATTTAATAGCCTGCATACTATGGCACTAGCAAGTCTATTAGTGTTCAGCAAGTGCATTTTTCGACTGCAAAATCCAAAATCTTACCACGTATTTTTGGTTTGGTTTCTAGCACAAACATCTTAAACTAATTTATGCAAAAATGTCACAATTTGCAGACATAAAGTTAGCACCTTGGAGAACCAAGTTAGGCTGTTTATCTGTAAGAAAAATGTAGATTTGTGGTTTAAAATACAAGTATTTTTGGTTTACTTTCTAGTGCAAATGTCTTAATTCCTGAAATAAGACAAAACTAATTTACAGGTAACTTTTCTGCAAGATATGGGAGTTTTTCCTTATTCAATACTTACTCTTAATACTGATTAATAAAGTGCTAGTTACGCTGTTTCTGCAGCGTTGACACTGGGTTCAATGCTAAACACAACTCTTAAGTATTTTGTCTAGTTTATAATGCAAATATCTTGGTACACTTGAAATAAGACAAAACTAACTTACGAATACTTTTTCAACAAGATCTAGTAGTTTGTCTTAGGTCAACAATCCCTCAGTGTTAATACAAAAAGTACTAGTTACTGTGGCAGATTATTTGACTGTTAACTTGGCAAAAATGTCTTGTAATGAAATAATCTGCCACATTAACTAGTACTTTTTAAATGTAATATTAAGGAATATTTTTCACTTAAAACAAACTCCTACACCTTGTTGAAAAGTTACTTTTAAGTTATTTCAAGACTACTAAGACATTTGCAGTAGAAACTAGACTAATACTTGCTAGGATTTTGAGTTTTTGCAGTGTAAATGTAACTATCCCCCAAAAATATTTTTTCTTTTTTTACAGATAAACTGTTTAAATCGGCTCTTAAGGTTGTTAACTTTACTATGTCTGTGCATATTGTGACAGTTTTTTGTGAATATAAATTTAACTCAGCGATATTTGGTCTAAAACCGTCTCAGTGCTGCCCCCTATGGGTTAAATTGAAGCTATTGCAGTTGTATTTTCCTGTTGGGTCCAGCAGTAAAGTTTGGTTAGCATTAAAATACAAAGCAAATATAAAGGAATGAGTTGGTTTTAAATGTTTGCACAGCATTTATGTAAAAAATAAGAAATGTTTCCTCTGCAGTCACATTAAAGGGCATTGAAATAAATGAAACATTGAAATAAAGTACAATCAGGATAAAACTCATCTGCGACTGCGGAGGAGTAAAGCAGACCTGAATCTGTGACAGGGCTACAACGACATCGGCTACCACAACCCCACCATCATAACCCCAACTCTGGACAAACTGGCAGCAGAGGGCGTGATACTGGAGAACTACTACGTTCAACCGATCTGCACGCCGTCACGCAGCCAGCTGATGACCGGCAGGTATACGCACCGCTTCAGCAGCCGATGACGGCTAAACCGTTTAAAAACCCTCATTCTGGAGCCTCTGAATTCATTCTCACCGTACAACAGACCGTCAGTTTGATCAGGGCTGAAACGGTTTATCATCACTTATAGTGATTAGTTGACTCGTTTAGTAATTGATTAATTCTTAACTGAAGTATACAGACTAAAAAACGACCTATGCTGAAATAACAGCACACTTGGAGCTGTAATTAAGCCAAAACTGTACAGAAGTATAAACATTTTCCACTTAATACTAAAAACAACAACCAAAATCTCCTATTGAGCACATTTTGCAATCCAGTTCAATTAATCTGCCAACGATCAAGAGTTCAATAAATGGCATGATTACTACATAGTCATAAGTGAAAATGTTATATAAAAATATGTATATAAGCCTCGTATTTAAATACAACCTGAAAATTAAATCAGTAAATAAAATAATAACAAACATATACATGGAAATATGTTAATCTATAATTAAATCTGTAAATTAGTCCAGAGAAAATTTAGATTTAAAGTTGCTCATTCTTGTTATCGTTTTCTAAATCTGATAATATATTCATATTATATTATGAATATAATGGAGTAAAAACAACAAACTATCAACTCAAATTAAACTTGTATTCTCTCCAATGGCCAGCAGGGGGAGACAAGGCAGCTAAGAGAATATTAATATGTCATCCATGAATAAAAGATAAAATAAAACCATGAAGATTAAAGCATTTTATGGATAATTTGTTAGCTTTGAAAGCTTCTGGAAGGAGTTTAACATGAAACTGGAAGTGGAAGATTTAGTGACATCTAGTGGCTCAAATGTCAAACTGCAGCCATCTGAACTCAAAACATGTTTTTCTATGTACCAAACACATGTAAAGCCAACTGTTTACTGTCAGTCATCGCTGTAATTCTGACGTTATCCACATTTTATGTTTATTTCTTTCATGCAGCTGTTGTTCATCCTGCAGATCAGCTACAGCTGTGCTCAGGTCGCTCTAATGTCTAACAGCTGCTTCAGAGAAAACAACTGATAGCTGCTGAGTCCGAGGCTCCGGCTCAAACGTGATTAACGTCGTTTTACTGTGAGGGATGACGACAGATCTTGTTTTCTTTGAGATATCAGATCCACACAGGATTGCAGCACTCCATCATCAGACCCAGGCAGCCCAGCTGTTTGCCCTCACACATGGACACGCTGCCCGAGAGGCTCCGCCAGGCCGGCTACGCCACACACATGGTGGGCAAGTGGCACCTGGGCTTCTACAGGTGAGTCTAAGGACGCCGCTACATTTCTATACAGAACAAGAAATTATATAGCATCTGAGGGCGTTAGAGAACATGTAAGATGTAATGTCAAAATTTAATGGATGCTCAAGGGCAGCGATTTTTCAAGGGCAGATATTTGGATTAAAGTTAGCACTTTAGCATTAGGTTCTGCTAAACGCAGTGCTGGGGTAGAGCTTTAGCGTTAGCTTCCACTTAAGACCATAATAGTGAAGGGCTTCAGCATTAATTTCTGCTGGACACTGTGCTGGTGTAGGGCTTTAGCATTAGCATCCGCTAAACACCATGCTACTGTAGGGCTTTAGCTTTAGCATCTGCTAAACACCATGCTACTGTAGGGCTTTAGCTTTAGCATCTGCTAAACACCATGCTACTGTAGGGCTTTAGCATTAGCATCCGCTAAACACCATGCTACTGTAGGGCTTTAGCATTAGCATCCGCTAAACACCATGCTACTGTAGGGCTTTAGCATTAGCATCTGCTAAACACCATGCTACTGTAGGGCTTTAGCATTAGCATCCGCTAAACACCATGCTACTGTAGGGCTTTAGCATTAGCATCCGCTAAACACCATGCTACTGTAGGGCTTTAGCATTAGCATCCGCAAAACACCATGCTACTGTAGGGCTTTAGCATTAGCATCCGCAAAACACCATGCTACTGTAGGGCTTTAGCATTAGCATCCGCTAAACACCATGCTACTGTAGGGCTTTAGCATTAGCATCCGCTAAACACCATGCTACTGTAGGGCTTTAGCATTAGCATCCGCTAAACACCATGCTACTGTAGGGCTTTAGCATTAGCATCCGCTAAACACCATGCTACTGTAGGGCTTTAGCATTAGCATCCGCTAAACACCATGCTACTGTAGGGCTTTAGCATTAGCATCCGCTAAACACCATGCTACTGTAGGGCTTTAGCATTAGCATCCGCTAAACACCATGCTACTGTAGGGCTTTAGCATTAGCATCCGCTAAACACCATGCTACTGTAGGGCTTTAGCATTAGCATCCGCTAAACACCATGCTATGTAGGCGTTAGCATTAGCATCTGCTAAACACCATGCTACTGTAGGGCTGTAGTATTAGTTTCTGCTGAACACTGTGCTGGTGTAGGGCTGTAGCGTCAGCACAACTAATGTTTATGATTAGTGCTATAAGGGTTAGCACATCTACCTTTTTAGCTAGCGTTCGACTTCGATGTCAGTTACTGGTCATAAAGTCTAAAAAATGTTTCCTACATAAGAGTCGGTTAGGATTCCTTCTTTTCTCAAAATAAAGAAAATAATTTGGAAATATTTAAATGTGACCAATAAAAGTAAAAATACAACAAATCAGTAAGAGTGTTAATACTTGGCTAGCTCTGATTGGCCAGTACAGCAGCTGGTTACCATGGAGACGGAATGCAGGCTAGCAGAGCGATGTAGCTGACCAAGCAGCCGCACTGGAAACTGAGGTCCTGCTTCCTGCCGTGTCCCAATATCTGCAGGAAGCAGAGGCAGATCAATCAATCCAAATCAGTATTGCATTTTCTCAACTCCACGATAAAAAGTTGCTTAGATATTCTGTCAAATTATAATATTTTTGCATTTTATTTAGAAAACAAAAATTGTTGTTGATATCTGTTTAGGTTTTAACTAAATAATTAAAAGGAGAAACTACAAAAATGCCTAGAGGTCAGAAGTCTGATGATTTATCAAATTAAAATAAAAAGTATCAGTAAGTCTGGCTCTGATATCTGGTATCGGATCGATGCCACATTATGCAGTATCTCTCTGCTCTAGCAGGAATATTCAGCTTCATTTGTTTCTTCTGAACAAGACAGAAACACATTTAATCTATTGCATGCCTCCAATACAATTAATAACAGTAAACTCCTTGTTGCTTGTTGTTCAGGAAGGCCTGCCTGCCCACCAGAAAAGGTTTCGACTCTTTCTTTGGTTCATTAACAGGAAGTGTGGATTATTACAGGTTAGTATGACTTTACACGTTAACTCAGTCTGTCATTCGCCAGGTTAGTTTTTAAACTTCTCTGTCTGTTGCCCAGCTATCGGTCCTGTGACGGCCCTGGCTTGTGTGGCTACGACCTGCATGACAATGAGAACGTCGCTTGGGGCCAGGAGGGAAAATACTCCACGATGCTGTTCACCCAGAGAGCCAGGAAGATCCTGGAGAGCCGCAGCCCGGCGGACGGGCCGCTCTTCCTGCTGCTGTCCCTCCAGGTATCAGGACGTCTGTGCAACGTGACATTAAGGTGGAGTTCTAGTTTACGCCTGGACGGAAGGACAGAGTTCATTAAAGTGTTTCTGAACATCCGAAACCCATTTAGAGATTTGTTTTCCACATTCAAACGTCTGCAGAATTAAAACCAGACTCAGGAAGGGTAATTTAAGATTACATTTGTTTATATATCGTTTATTTTCTCTGTTGGCTGGTTGTGGCTGGACAGGCCTTGAGAAATGTGCATCTTGACAAAAGACTTGAAACACAGTTGGAAGCCTCAGATTGAATATATTAGAAATAAAACTGCAAAAATGACTGGAATATTGTTTAAAAATAAGACATTTAGTACATATGAAAAGCTTGCATATTAAATAATGCCCTATTTATCACATTGCTAAGAAATTAAGGCAAGACAATAAATCAACAACAATATAGATCACGATATGTAGATATCATTACATAACACGTCTGGTAGAATATTCAATATATCAAAATATTCATAGAACTGCACAGCATTCTGGGAGAAGTAGGCAGATTAAAGACTTTAGCTAAACTGGGTCAGTGGGATCTCTCAGTCTTTGGTTGCCTAGCAACAACCTGCTGGGTAACCACCAGTGCCAAGTCCCTCCCCCAACTCTGGTTACCTAGCAACGACCTGTTGAGTAACTGGCGCAGCAACAGCTTAATGTTTTTCCAGCGTGTCTCATAACTGCTTAGAAATAAAAACGGGACAAAACAGGAAAGTTCATTCTACCTGTTTGGCAGCAGTTCAGATATTTAAAACATAAAACTAATCAATAATTATTGATATCGACCTTATAAGAAATATGAAGAAATGTAAATAAAACAACTATAACACATTAAGTTACAAAAAAAAGCTATTAGACTTTTTAAATAAACTTTTCATTTAAAGTAAAACTTTAAAATTTAAAGGTGTAAAAATAAAAATACTATAAATGACAAAGCATTGAACAAAAGTCTTCCTTCTGCAAGTTGGAGATTATTTAAGTTAAGAGAGACTAAATATAACTTAGAAGGTTTGTTAACATGCAAAAGAGAAAAGCAAAGTAAAATCTAGATGTGTTTCAGTTATCGGTGTGAAACTGGAATGAATAGTTCCCACAAGCCTGAACTGGAAGTGATTCACGCCACTGAACCGCCATCTTGGTAGGCAAGTATAACAAAAACCAATAAAACGAAAGTATATTAACACTATTGACCAAAGTGTATCAACAATATCACTGCTGTCAGGATCAACCTGTATGAGGCAGATAATGTGGCTTCTTTATTGCTGTCATAGCAACTCCATAGCAACGGTCAGGACAGTTAGTTACAGAAACCTACCAAGATGGCTGTCAGCTACAAAGTTCCCGGATGTAAGACATCACATGAAAACTGTGCATTGAATCATGATCTTTTTTTTGGTGAGCTTTAAAAAGAGCATTAAGATGTCAAATTATAAAAGCGAATACTGTTGTGTGGATATGTATATAAACATGTAAATTTAAATATGAATAAGTGAATGTGTACTTATATATAGCCCACTGAGTCTATGAAAAGGATAGGAAAGCATAAGGAACGGGGTTTTTTGTAAACAATTAGGTTGTAAAATAGTGTTTTATTTTGTTTTCTTCTTTGTAATGCCGTTAATTTACCAAAATAAAGTTAGTCTGAATCTGAAAAGACTTGAATTATTTTCCTCCAGGCAGTTCACACTCCTCTGCAGCCTCCCAAGTCCTACATCTACCCCTATCGCAACATGGCTAACGTCGCCAGGCGCAAGTTCGCCGCCATGGTTTCTACGGTGGACGAAGCTGTCCGAAATGTGACCTACGCCCTCAGGAAGTACGGATACTACAGGAACAGCGTGATCATCTACTCCACCGACAACGGAGCCCAGCCTTTCACCGGAGGGAGCAACTGGCCGCTACGAGGCAGGAAGGTAAACAATGAAGTACTTTATTTTTAATCCAAACAATTGGCTCAGTATTTACTGTGTGAGTAGCAAACATGCTAAGATCAATTTTAAATCTCCTAAAAACATTGGAGTGTAGAGGAATATAATTATATTAATAGTTATATAATTATAATAGCACATTTAAATTCCTCTATAGGAGATGCTGTGTAAAACATGCAGCACCATCATCCTCCTATCACTTCCTGTCATCTTCTTCGTCGTTTCCGCCAGTGGTAACATCCAGTTGTTAATCACATGACTCACGATGCAAAAAAAGTTTTTCCATTTTTAAAAATACACTATTCTTGATATGGCCAAACAATGACCTCATCCTAGTGTAAAAACCTTCTATCAAAAAATGTGATTTTTTTTCATAATTGGTGTATTTCCATTAAGTGAATTTATTTTTGTAATTCCAGTTTGTGCAAGATCTGATGTGTATGGCCAGTGGAAATGCAACTAAAATTACAAATGTGTGCAAAACTCTTTCAATATTCCACTAATGTTGAAAAACCACAGTGCTTCCATTAAAGAAGAAACTCAACATGAATGAGTTTGTTCAGGAAATAAATGATTAAAAAACATGCAGTGCCATCATGCTCCTACCTTTTCCTGCCGTCTTCTTTGTCATTTCTGCCAGTAGTGACATCCATTCCTTCCTTCAGTACTTCATCTTTTTTCTTTCTTCCATCCTTCAAACCTCATTTTTCCCTGTGTCCTTTTCTTTGTTCCTGGAACCATGTCTGCTTCTATAGAAATACCGCGGAGAACTTTGTTGTTTTAGATTTTAAAAGCACCCCGGAAAGACGACTTTGGTTAAATCTGTAATTTTCACAACTTAAAATTAGTGTATTTTTTAATTTTAGTGTAATTTTCCCATAACAGCATCAGTGCATTACGCGTCCTTCCAGGTAAACATGCCGGTTTGTTTGCAGGGCACGTATTGGGAGGGCGGGGTGCGTGGCGTGGCGTTCGTCCACAGCCCGCTGCTGAAGCGAAGGAGGCGGGTCTCCAGAGCTCTGCTCCACATCACAGACTGGTTCCCCACACTGGTGGGACTGGCCGGCGGCAACATAACCCAGGTCAGTCGTCCAACACTCATGGTTTTATTTGATTGCATCATTTTATTTATGGGTTATTTAAAATTCTCACTGACTTTGCTTTGTTCTATTAATTCAAACCAGATTTTTTTTATGTTTGACATGATATCGTATTGCGACCAGGACAGAAAATAAAGGGGCACAGAGAGATTTTCTTTAATTATGTGAATAAAGTTGTAATATTAGTGGAAAAATGACGCAATATTACAAGAAGAAAGTTGTAAAATAACTGGAAAAAAGTTGTTTTAAAGAGAGCAAAGCTGCAGTTGAGTATAAAGATTTTATGTGACCAGTTTGTCAAGTTTCTTTGAAATAAACTGAAATAGTTTCATGCTGATGCGTTAAAGACTGGATTATTTTCCTGTATGTGAAATCAGTACCACAGTTTAGCTTAAGATGCTCAATATTCCTCTTTTTCAATTTCTATTTTTTGTGTGAGAGTTATCATAGAATTACTACTTTGTTTGAATAATATCACTATTTTTTCTGGTAATATTATGAATTTATTCTGGCATTATTTTCACTTCATTGCTGTACGACTTTTGTTCTCGGATTTTTATAACATTGTTATTTGTACGACTTTATTTTCATCTTGTTTTACTTCACCTCTATTTTTGTTTTATCACGACTTTATTCACGTATTATTTCAACTTCAATGTCGTACGAAATTAATTTCGTATTTTTACGACTATTTTCATATTATTACAACTTTATTCTCTTTTTTTTTTTACTTAATTGTCGTTCGATTTTATTCTCGTATTATTACAAATTTATTGTCATTATGACTTTAGTCTCGTACTATTTCAACTTCATTGTTGTATAAATCTATTTCTATGTTATTCTGACTTTGTTCTTGTAATATTTTGGCTTTATTCTCGTAATTTATTTATTTTTCTTAGCCTAATACTCCATCATAGTGACATTACAATGCTGGACAAAAAGATGTGTGCATATGCAATAAGTTCGTTTCTAAACCCTTGTTGAAATTTGTATTTAACTGAATGACTCCCAGCCATGCATGTTCTCCCTGTGCATGGTGGGTTTTCTCCGGGTACTCCGGTTTCCTCCCACAGTCCAAAAACATGACTGTCAGGTTAATTGGCCTCTCCAAATTGCCCCTAGGTGTGAGTGTGTGTGTGCATGGTTGTGTGTTCTGTGTGTCTCTGTGTTGTCCTGCGACAGACTGGCGACCTGTCCAGGGTGACCCCGCCTCTCGCCCGAAACGTTGGCTGGAGAGGCACCAGCACCCCTCCCGACCCCACTGAGGGAAAAAAGGGTGCAAGAAAATGGATGGATGGATGGACTCCCAGCCACAGGAATGAGGGAGTTTCCTGCATAAACCTTTGCTTGTGTGTGTTTGTGGCTCAGAGCCAAGGTCTGGACGGGTTTGACGTTTGGCCCGCCATCAGCGAGGGGAAGGAGTCTCCACGAAAAGAGATTCTCCACAACATCGACCCGCTGCACAAACATCCGACTGAATCCAAGAGCCGGGACGACAAGCCCGGAAAGAAAGCAGCTGCAGGTACGACGGGCAGGAACGAAAAGAGAATCGACTTAATCAAGGCTGAAATGATTAATCGGATTAATCAATTAAAAGCGTCCAAATCTGCTTTTAATTGCTTTGTTACAACTTGGCTAAATACAACAAGCATCTTCAAGTGAAGGATGGCCTAGATCCTGTTTTTATTTATTTCAGTTTTCTTCAATTGAGTCCAAAATAGTAAGCAAACTGGTTTAGGGCAGAAACGATTAATCAGATAATGTCAACTAATTTAGTAATCGATTAATCGTTAGCTGAAGTATACAGACTCCAAAAAATGGCAATTTGTAAAAAATAAAACACATTCAGAGAATCAATTAAGCCAAAACTGTACAATATATATGTAACATTTTAGATGAAAAGCTCTTCCTTGTCTGTCAATGTGTTTTACCCAGAAGTCCTCAACCGAAAAAGTTTTAGTTTCATCCAGTCCAAATTCACTAAAGGAATGCTGTATCATTATATTTTAGGCAATACAATTTTTAAAAAGGAATTAAATTATTTGTTTATTAGCGTCTTTAATGTATTTCTAATACTGTATGAACAAAAAGTTTGAAATTAAATGAAAAATGTGTAAAATGTGCCATTAAAAAACAAACAAACGATTAATCGTCAGAATAATCGATTGCTAAAATAATTGCAGCCCTATATTCGTTCATTTACTACTGAAAATGCTATTTTCCTTCTAAAACTGGTTTGTTCATGTTTCATTTTCTTTGATTTGGCAGAAAGCCCGTCCAAAGGAGCAGCGTTTCAAAACCCCAAGAAGAAGCAGAAGAAAGTTCTGAAGCAGAAACTGGATAAAAAGTCTGGATTCAAGTTAAAAACCACCAAGAAACCTCAGATTTTTTCCCATGAGGCTGCAAAGAAATCCAAGCCTGTTCCCAAGCTGAAGCTGAAGTCTGGCCCAAAAGCCAAGACAAAACCAGAACCAGAGCTGCAGCCTGGAATCCAGTCCGGCGGAGCTCCATCTGGCACTTTCCACCGCAAATCCAAAACCAAATCCAAGAGAACCACGTCACAGAACCACAACCTGTCCCAGTCCAGATCGGCTCACACCAAACCAAAGAAACCACTCAAAGAGCAGCGAACGCCAAAACCCAAGCAGACCTTCGTCCAGAACCAGAACACATCTCAGTTTGGAACCCCGACACCACCTCAGCTGTGGGACACGTCTGTCCAGGCCGCCATCCGGGTCGGAGACTGGAAGCTGCTGACCGGAGATCCGGGTCACGGAGACTGGGTCCCTCTACAGGTACCGAGAAAAGTTCTTAGGCTGTTTTAACACCTGAAGGTCCAGTAGACCCGGTTCGATTTGTAACCAGAACTGCATTTAAAACCAAATCATTTGGAAAAACCTGTTCCCCTCCTCGCCTGTGGGGGCGCTGCACCAAGAACCACAGAAGGAAAAGACAAAAAAAAGAAGACAGATTAACTTGATTCAGCATCAGATTTTAGCGGTTGTAGCATTTCTCTTTTGTCGTTGCTATAAGACCATGAGTCATTTCTCCCGCTAGCGCTACGCTGTCACGTTTGTTTTAGTTGTATTTACCCAGAATGCCCTGCATTGTAGTTCACTTCCTACTTTTGGAGTAGTCCACGGTCCACTTGGTGTTCACATATTCACTCGAATCGCATCAGAGTTCACTTCAACCAAACTGTAGGCGGATCAGAGTTCGTTGTTTTGGTCCGCGTTAGAGTTCGATTACGCGTTCACATCTACCCAAAAGGAACCGGACTTTCTGGGCCAAGTGTGTTCAAAGTCTGGTGGCCATTTGCTGCCACTGGACTGATTTTGTCAAGAATAAATTAAGTCCAAGCTACTTACAAAAATGTTAGCTACACAGTGATAAAGTTTTCCGAGATTTCTGGTTTCTTTCCGTTGTCATGGTAACTAGAACCACACCGACTCTTTGACTTGTCCTCTAATAAGCGTTGCTAAATGTTCAATTAAAGTTTGATTAAAGCGGATTAAACAGAGCTGCTGTGAATCCACACATTCTGTTTTACTTCTACAAAACAAGCTAAAACATTTCCGATCGCTGATCCTCAGATGCTTCCCACTCTTCCCGGCCGCTGGTGGAACCTGGAGCGTTCCTCCTCGCCGCTCTCCAAGCCGCCCAGCCTGAAGACCGTCTGGCTCTTCAATATCAGGTCCGACCCGTTCGAGCGGCGGGACCTGGCGGAGCAGAGGCCAGACGTGGTCCAGCAGCTGCTGGAGCGGCTCGCCCACTACAACCGGACCGCCGTGCCGGTGTACTTCCCCCCCGACGACCCGCGGGCCAACCCCAGCCGGAACGGCCAGGCCTGGGCGCCCTGGGCGGATGGAGAGGAGGAGGCAAAATATCAGGGAGTTTACAAGAAAGGTAAGAACGCCAAGAAGAAGAAGAAGAAGAAGTGCCGGCTGTGCAAGCTGAAGTCGTTCTTCCTGAAACTGAACACGGGGATGATGTCCAACGGCATCTGAGGGCCTGAAGTAACACCAGAGACTCCGATTTATAGTTTTTATTCAAAATGTCTGTTATTTTATGTCCAGGGTGGATTAAAAATGAGATGTGATCTGGCCATTTGGACCTATAACGGGTTGGTTCACTCAAATACCTGAGCTTAAAAGACGGTTTAATGTTTCGCATATAAATAGAAAATACTCAAAAAGTTTATTTACCTCTGTCAATCAGATCAAAATGTGTGAAATATTTCAGACATTTATTTCTGTTTATCATGATTATAAACCCAAACAATTAGTTTCTCAGAAAATCTGACCCAATTTGTAATGTCAGCCTACTGAAACGTACGTCCAATTACAGTATTTGGTTGGGACGTCCACAATTAGCAGAAAACAGTGATGGACACACGCTGGCTAATGCGCTAATAGCAGAGCTAACTTTCTGTTTAGCGTTTTGGCTAACTTTGAAAACATTTAGCAAACTTAGCTTCCTCCAAGCAAGCTAAGTGTAAACTATTTTGCAAACTTTCAGTTGAATAAAGTTCAGTATCTTTGTTGGAAATTTTGGTAACAATTCTTCAAGTAATTAAAACCTTTATTTTCATGCTCTTATTTAGAAGTGTTTACGAAGCAGTTCCGTTTCCTCTATTTCTACGATAACTATTTAAAAGAAGAAACATACAGAAACAAAAAACACGGACAGTAGACGACGTGGCATAGACTAACTCACTCACTCTTTGGTTGCCTAGCAACGACCTGCTGGGTAACCTAGCAACAAGCTGTTGCGTAACTGGCGCAGCAGCAGTTTAACGTTTCACCACTCTGTCTGCATAAAACTGCTTAAAAATAAATAACGCCGCGGAGAGAAAACTAGATAAAACAGGAAGGGTCACACCACCAGTTTGGCAATATTTCAGATATTTAAAACAAAGAAACCTAATCAATAACTATCTACATTGACTGATATGAAACGAATATATCGCGATACGTTTTTCAGACATATCGTCCAGCTCCAAGTAGAAGAAATATTTAGTTGTGTGAATTGATCCTCTGGAGATTAAAAACTACCTTTTAGTCTTGAAGATGTTTTCTAAGGTCTATATTGTAATTTTATCTTATAAAATGTTTTTTTTTTTAATGTACCGCTCGTTTTATTTTGATCTGTAACTTAAACCCCGACAGAGTTTGTGGTTCATGAACTGACACTGTGTGGTACCGACGTGTGGTTTTGACACCAAATTCAACTGATTAATGATGTTTACCTGAACCAGACGATCATGAATTCAAGCAGTTTTGTTTATTTTTGCACATTTCATTCCTTCCCTCCCACCAGGAGTGAATTTAGGTTCATGTTTTTATCCGGATTCTGGTTTTAATCGCTGTTTACCGTAAGACGCCTGGCTGTTGTTCTCCATGTATGCATGCTCAGAGTTTACAGCTGAATGTTCGTCTCGGTTCTGGAAGCTGAATCGGATCTTTACATGTGCAATGTTTAACCAAAGCTCATTTTAAGGTTTTCTCCTTATTCGTCCTAAAAAACTTCAACAGATTTATTATTTTTTATTCTGTAGCAGTCTGAATGTATCAACCAAAATTTATTTTAACTATGAATTTAAAGTGTTAATTTAAAATTTGTGACTGTGAACAACATAAATGTCATTTAATCTTGTTTTCCTGAATGTTTTCAGCGTATAAAAGCCTGAAATTATCCATTACCAACCATCAGTGCATCGGTTGGTTAATTCATTAAAACTGAATGCAGTTTATGAGTTGAATATGATGTTTTAAAGGCAGTAAAAGGTTTGTGAGCAGTAAACATAAATAAATATAAATTAAATGCTATTTCTGTCGCTCTTTTTGGAGGGGAAGTTACAGAAGACTATGATGGAGAAGATCCAGAAAATTCCAAAAGTCGAAAATTGTCGACTTTGGAATTTCCAGGTTTGATCTATAACATTTTTTAGACTAATTTTAAAATGTATGAGTTTTTTTTAATCATTTTATTACATTTGTAGCCCAGAAATTTACAATTTATTTTTCTATAATTTTTTTTTGACTTTTCAAGGTCAGAATTTACACATTTTTTTCTAGAAAATTTCTGAGCAATCTCAAAATTTCTGAACTTTTTCCCTGAATGTTAGAAAAATCCAACTTCTGAGTTTTTGTGGCAAATTTTCAACATTTCCTGGTCAGAAATTTCAAGGTATTTTGCAAGAACATTTCTGAAATTAATCTAAAAATTTCTGAGTTTTTTTCTATCAAATTTTCAGCTTCCACCTTTTTTTTCTACAGACGTTTTGAGTTTTTGTAGCAAAGTTTCCACTTTTCAAGGTCAGAAATTCCCTGCTTTTTTTTCTTCTAGAAAATATTTGAGATTAATCTAAAAATTTGATGAGTGTTTGGGAGAAATTTACTCCCTTTCTTTCATCTATAGTGACCCTAATTTTCTGTTGTATTGAAAAGTTTAGCAGGAAGAATGGCATAAAAACTGCAGCGTCCAGATGTGCACCTACTAAATACTGACTCGAAGGAGGTGAATTTAATTTATTTTTTATTAAATTGTCATGACTTTGTAGAAATTAGCTTCCACTTAAACAATAAAGGTTTTTTTTATTATTATTATTTTCTGTCAAAAAGGTCATATTTTGTTGATCGTTGCTGATTTGCAGGAGTAAAACCAGTGAGGTGTGAAAACGTTTGCGTCGCCAGGAGAGCAGGAAGTGAAGGCGAAGTGTTGATCAGGAGCCTCTTTGAAGGTTTTCCCTCTTCTGAAGACACCTAACCTCTAAATATTTCACAGTATTTGCTCAACAAGAGAAAAACGGCTGCGGCTGCTTCCTGAGGGGAAAACTGCATGCATGTTTGATTTCTCCACCCTCTGCAAATAAAGTTTTATTTGGGTTTTACTCCGTTTTTTAATGGTAACCTGCAGAGAATCCACAGTAGAAATAAGGAATAAAACTACAAGTTAGTTTTATTTTAAAATAAGGACATGTGATGTCAGAATAATGAAAATAAAAATGTATCATCAGAATGTTTCTATGTGGCTGGCTCTTATGTACTTTTGTTATTTTTATTAGTTATTTTATTTATTTAATTATTTTTATTAACATGCAGCGACATATTCAGGTCATGGTAGATAGACGGAAAAGTAGTAGATTTCTGCCAAAAAACTCAAAAACGTGCTAAAAAAAATCTGAAATTGTTTGATTAATCTCAGAAATATTCTATACTAAAAAATTTCTGAGCTCCAGAAGTTGAACATTTGCTAGAAATAAACAAAGAAATTTTGAGATTCTCTTTTTTTTTTTTGTTGTTGAAAAAAACAATTAACTTTCTTAGTTTGAAAAGTCAAAAAATTTACTAGAAACAATTCAGGATGTTTGAGATTAATCTAAAAAATTTCTATAAGAAACAAACAATTTTTTACTGAATTTTTCGGAGCTTTGAGTTCGTAGGCAAACATTTACAAGTCAAACGTTAATATGCACAGCACTAGTTTAACCACCAGGTGGAGCCAGAGATTAATAATCGAACGCAGTGAAGCCACAACACACACGCACGCACACACACACACACACACACACACACACACACACACACACACACACACACACGCAGAACAGGATTTTCCACGCTTGCTGTCGCCTCGCTGCTTCATGGAGGAATAATTTGGTGCTTCTTTTATCCCTGAACAAAGCTGGAATCATGTAATCCTCTGGGATTAAAATCCTATAAATCGCAGAGCAGTCCGGCTCCTGATTCACTCAGATGATGGTCGCGGTCTTTATTTAGAAAAAAAAGATTTTATTAAACCATTTATACATTTACATTCTAGTTAACGCAAATATCAAGTTTATTACAGTAATTTAAAACAGAAACTAAGATGATTTTTCAGCTGACCACCTGATACAAGTTAGATATTTCCTCCAATTAAAGAAGCTGAAGTTAGCATCTTAACATGTAGATCAATAAATAAAAGGCTCCATTCTTGTATGAATCTTATTAGTTTCCATAAAACAGACTCACTATAATTTGATATCACTATAAAATGCTGTTAAACATTTAGGTTTCTATGGGCAGTTGCCCAGGGCGATATTAGAAAAGGGAGTTTGAGGGTGGTAGGTGAAAAGTGGAGTTAAAGTTCCAATGTGTCACTTTTACAAAAATGTTTTTTCCATATTTATTAAAACTGTCACCATGTGACAGTTTGTTATGAGGCAGATAATCTGTGAAAACATCTCCTCCACCTCCTTACTGAGCTGCTACTGCCGTCTGAAGAAATGCATCGCTCCCGACCAAAAACAACCAATCAGGGGCAGGAGGCGGGTCTTAGGGCTGTTAATCAACGCTGTGAAAAACAACTCACCATTGCAGGAAAACCGTTTATCTGCCGTCATCGGAAGCTATGCTAACTAGCTTTAGCATTAGTGGTAGGCTATGTTGTGCTGAACACAAGAGTGATTGACAGCGCTAAGACCCGACTCCTGGCTCTGATTGGTAGTTTCTGGTTAGCGCTGAGCCAGTGGAGCTTGATTTTTTCAGATTATCTGTCTTGTATTAAACAGCATGACGGTAATTTTAACAAATATGTAAAATAAACATTTTTTATAAGAGTTGCGTACTGCAGCATTAATGTTTCTGTCTCATCTGACCTATTACAGCCCTGAATAATCCAGATATTCACATCTAGATATTCACTATACAGGCCTAAATTCCATAATAAATAACATTTCTGGGTGTATTTCTTCCTTTTAAGGAATCGCTGCCCTGTTTTCCAAGTCAGACTTAAATATTTCTAAATCTGACTCACTGGTTGAAACGAGGCCGTAAACCGAACCCGGTTTGTTTGGACTTGATGTTCTTCTCACATTTTGGGATCTTTGCTTTGTTTCCTCTTCCACACCCAGAGCCGTCTCCCGCTCGGTCCCACCGACGACACGCGGAGTCGTGTCGCCGATAATCCCGCCTCCATCCTGCCGGCCCTCCGGGGAGTCCGGGCAGAGCGAGCCGGAGAACGGGGGCGGCTGTGAAATCAGGGTTCTCTCCGCTCAGAGGGTTTCTTTTCATTTCAGTTTCTGCTGACACGGGGAAAAACTCTTAATTAAATTCTGCTCTACAGAAGCTTCAGTCTCAGCATAACTTTTTATTCTTAACTACATATAAAAAGAGAGAGCAGCTCTGGATGGGATCCTGATACTCCGACTGACTTTCACTTTGTGCTTTTTTTTTTTTTTGACATTCATGTAATTTTATTTTTTTTCTTCTTGCTGTTACTTTCCTTTTCCTGCTGCAGATCATTTTAGTTTTCTCTTTAAACCATTGAACATTTAATTTCCCTCTGGGATTAATATATATTTTTTGAATTTGCTCTTCAGTGCTGTTGGAATAAGATTTATATTTTCCTAGTGATTTTATATCTTGTGTTTGATGCAAACCCCTAAAAACATCTAAAATATCTGACTTTACAAAGAAAACCAACTCATTTAATCATAAGTTTTGTTTTCTTGAGGAAGATTCATTAGGACGAGCTTCTAAAAACCAAATATCCTCAAAGTCTGTGTAACATTTTCACATTAAATATTATTTTAGATTAACAGACTTTATCTTTACTGTTTGGACTGAACATGGGATCAACATGATCATTTTTCATGTCTTGTTCAAATAAGTAATTTGTTGCTTCAGTGGCGAAAAACAGCACAGAAAATGACGCTTTGCTATTTTGCTTTTGTCTACAACAGTAAATTAATTGCAGGTACTTCCTGTTACTACTTGTTCACTACTGTGGAACAAAATAGGCGTATTTGCACTACCATATGAATCCATTCTGTACATTCACTACAAAAACAAAATCTAACCAAGTACTTTTGTCGTTTCTAACTCAAATATCTTAGTGCACTTTAAATAAGACAAAACTAGCTTAGAAGCAAGTTTACAGTAAGACATATGAGCTTGTTTTAAGTAAAATATTTCTTAATATTGATGAAAAAGTACTGTAACATGGGAAACATTTATTTTTATTATTGAAAAAATATATTTGCAATAGAAACCACAAAAAGGGTTCAAATACATGTAAATATTGCTCCTTTAATCTCTTATTATAGTTTTTATATTTATACTTAATGTCTGAGTGCCTGAAACTGAAGTAAACTGCTAATTATTTGGCCACAAAAATGTCGAAACCATTTTTAATTCTCCTTTTTTGTTGGTGTTTTATGTTAAATTCCTAGTGAAATATATTGAAATTGTGTTTGTAACATGAAACATTTTTTTGAAATGGTCAAGGATTTGGAAAAGATTTGGAAAACAGAACAAATATGTCTAATATTAAAACAAAAACATATAGTTACTACAACCACTAACATTCATGCCTTTATCTCAACGTCCTGGAAGGTTATTGAAGTATTGATCTAACTGGGTACTTTATTTCAAACTGAAGGCATCAAGCCGCAGCTGGCAGTCAAAGCGATCAGCAGGCGACCTTCATCTCCCCCTCTGACTCATCAGCTGTAATGAGGCGGCCAGTCCGCCATGTCTGCTCTTCATTAGCTTCTGTCTGGGCCGTAAACGAAGATCCAAAGGATAAAGTCGGCGCTTAGATAATGAGACCGGATCCGGAGAACGTCCTCATGTCCTTTAGCTTTGAACTTAACCTCACACAAAGCAACGACCGATGTCACCAAATCCCTGTGTCTACAAACGCACACGAAACACCGGCGCTAATGAACACAGAGCCTCTTTACACAGCTGGTTTAATAGGAAGCTTTTAAATGATGTGAACAGTTAGCAAATGCACCGTCATGATGGAAACAAAGTGAACAGTTTTATATTTTAGATGTTGTTTTGCTTCACTGATTCATATGTAAGAAATGAGTGTGTAGCGGTCAAGACCAGGAAATCTCATAATTTATATGTTTATATGATTCCTTGAACAGGTTATGATAGGTCAACAAGTTACACAAAACATGATAGATGTTAGATAATTAAATTTCATTCTGGTCAGTTCTGCATTTTTAGCTGTTTTAGGGCGTTTTGTCACTTTAAATCCAAATAAGCTGCTGCTGGCCGTGCCCCCCCCCAACTCAACATTTACACTCGCATGAAAATTATGGCAAAAAGATGCATAATTATACCACTGTATATCTTTGAAAAGCATTAGTAGAGCATCCTACACAACCAAGAAGAATGGAGCATATGGTTTCTGGAAGGTAAATCAACAAAATAACTGTCCCATCAGTTGTGACTCAACTTCTGGGAGGTTTTTGACATGGCTCATTTTCTACAAACCAAAAACATTAACTTATGAACTTATTGCCTATAAATTGCTTTTCTTTTGTTTTGTTTTTTTTTAGTGCTTTGGCTGATTTTAGAAGCAGCAGAAACCCAAATCGTAGCATAAAAACCTGCAAAATGTGAGTTTTGTAAAATAGGCCCCCTATAAAATCCTGCTGGTTTGCTGCTACTTGGATGGACTTTTTGCTTGGGGCCAACTTCGGCTCACTAATTACAACTGATTTTGGCCAAACCAGTTGGGAATCCGGTGCAGGGTTTTGTTTTAAATGGGTTAGATTCTAATTTGTGTTTGTTTTTTACAGATTTGTTCTGCATCAAACCTAAACACACAACTACAGTCATTTAAAAATGCTGGGACGCAATATGAGGCTCTTCCTCTCATGCCTCACTGTAAGAAGTTAACATGAGCTAACTTCGTAGTTATGTTGCTATTGGACAAACTGACCATTTATTACTCTACTTTCTTCTTCTACTCTCCAGTTTGTATTATTTGCCGTCATTTCGACTGTTACCTTCATGTTTTCTTTTTTTTCCTCTCTCAATAAAAGCTGCATCTGGTCTGGCATTGTTTAGTTGTGATGCTGGTAGAAACATTCCTCAAAGTTCAACCATTCAGAGAATTTTGACAAATTTTATATTTTTCCGATTTAATGGGATCTTGTTTTCATTAATTTTTTTGACTGAAGTGTCGGTTTGGACAATTATTCCTTCTGGTTTTAAATGCTGCGTAACGAGGCATTTTGTAACCACATGCAGCAGCTGATTAGCATCTCAATAGCTCATAACATACCTGAACCAAATCCGAAATACCAGGAGTTGAAGAAGAAACTTCATGGATGCAGAGAGCCGGAGGAAGTTCAAACCTTCATCGTATCCCGACTTCCTGACTTTCAGTGACTTCCAGAAGGGCAGCAAACGCAAATGAGCTGGATTAGCAGTGCTAGCCAACAGATAATGGCGTCATCCAGGACATGTTTGAGTTGAGCTTAGCATGTAAGGCAAGTCTTTGGTCGGAAGCTTCTTTTATTGTGCACAAAACTGTCGAAAAAAATACGGTTTCGTCATTACGTGGCTTCCATAAAAAAATTTAAATCACACGTGAAAAAGTCAAACATGACCACCATGATCCTCAAGCTACTTCCGGTCGTGTTCTTCGTGGTTCCCGCCAGCGGCAACATCCGGTTGTTGACGTGACTGGTACGAAAAAACAAAGTCTATAGCAGTTTTTTTGGAGGGGGGGGGGGTCATCCTAGCGCCAAACCTTTATCGATTTTATTAATCCAAGTTTCCATTAAGCTCATTAATATCAAAATACCAAATTGCGCAGTTGTACATTCAATGGAAACAACCGGAAATCCTGCCGTCATCCACAACGACTTTGGAATAAATAATGTGTGTGTGTGTGTGTATATATATATAAATTGAGAATAGTACCTCCCACCTTGAAAATTCTGCTTTTAATAATGAGAGGTCACATTGAAAATTATTCAATTAGCATTAAGCTAGCTGCTACTTTCCTTATGAAATCCTAACGAAGCAGCAGGGGTGTACTTACTTTTCCAAATTAAACAAGCTTCCCAAACTTGGAGGTAATTTACAGCAACATTTGGAGACAAACTGTAGACGACAAAAAACAAACGACACATGCTGGTCGAAACACATAATGCCCTGGATTTTTATTTCATTTTGTGACATTTCAAAAGGATTTCTTTTGTTTGCGTGTGTGTGGTGGTTGGGTCTACAAAAAAAACAAACAGGAAACAGAGTCATGAATCAAACTGGGAAACTGGAATGGGCATTGGGATAGTGGTACAGACAAAGAAAAACTACAAGTAGCCTTGTTCAGTACCAAACTCTTCACAGAAGAGAGCACATTTTTTTTTAGGTTTTTATTTTTTCCCAAATGAAGGCACCCGATAACATGTGGTTCATGGCCTTTCAGCCTTCAGGATAGCTTTTTTTTTTCTTTTAAAGTAGAGAAAACGTCTAATTTCTTTTTTCAATTCATACATGTTTGTTATTACATAGAGGCTGGAATGATAAATGTCAGTTACTGCATTTTTTTTACTCCCTTATATATAGATATATATATTTCGTTTAGAGCAACAAGTAACAAAAGAATGAAGTTTTTCCATGAGCAAATTTAAAATAAAAAGTGGGGGAGGTGATACAAAAATATTTATTAAAAAAAAAAAAAAAACAATGAGATGGAGGAAAAACAATGAAAAATGAGGCCATCTAGTGGAAACCAAACGATAAAAATCATACAAAAGCAGCATCAGTCAATTAAAAAAAAAAAAATCATATAGTGCCTAGATACGTCAGAAGCAGCAAAGACTTCTGGGAAAGTCTTCATCCCAATTGTTTTGTTACTTGTCTCAGGAATAAAAAAATGTAAGGAAGAGCAAACAAACGCCTCGCCTACCGGCCTGCGACTCCTCAACACGACAAATATGGTGGAACAACAGAAACATGTTCAATGTTTTTAAAAAATATACGCAGATGTAGCTAAATGTAGCTAAACACTGACTACAGCTTGGGGGCACCGGTGAGAGGTACAGTGTATTTAAAATAAAAAAATTTAAAAAAAAACCCGACATGAATAGCTGGGAGAGGGAAGGTGGGGAGAAATAACTTTTTGTAAACACGGCACAATAAATAGATCCAACAGCAGGTTCTGCACCATGCATGTGATGACATACATTTTTCTGTGGTACAACTTTCACTCCTCGTTATTTTTGCACCAGTTGCAGTTTGTCGTTTTCTCTTTTCGTCTTTTTTTCTTTTTTTAACTTTGTATCTTGAGTGCAAAACATCACAAATGAACAATTCTGTATTCAAGTAATGTTATATACAAGAACGAGGGGCGGTGGTGGTGGGGCGGGGGTATTTTCGGGGCATTTAAAGGTGGGGCGGGGGTATTTATTACAAATATGCTGTACTGTACATATAATTGCCATATTAAGAATTTACAGACGATCTCTTATTAACAATTACAAACGGGGGCAGGGGGAAATTATGGGAGGGGAGAAGAAAAAGAAATTTGTACGAGACGAGCATTGCAATTAAGTCCCAAAACGGTTGCCGTGGAAACCCAACCTTGCCGTGCTCATTCAGCCACCACTTGCATTCACGACTAAACAAAATGATGCATAGCACCTTAAAAAAAAAAAAAAAACAAAGAGGAAAACAAAGAAAACCCTAAGGAAGAAAACGGCGCCGCCGCCGGGTGACGTTTCCCTCGCAGCCGGCGGCGGAGGCTACGTGACTTCCATGGCCACTGTGTTCTCTGACAGACTGTTCAGTGCTGGCTTGTCTTGCTCCAGATTCTCCCTGAAACGGGACAGAGGAGGCAGAGGAGCACCGTTAGCTTAGCGCTCACAGACGGCTTCAGGCTTTAAAGGTTTATTTCTGGAAGTGAGACAAACATCAGCAAAAGTGTTTTTGTTAATTCCAGGACGGACTCAATATTTAGTTCAACAGCATCAACTATTAACGTTTACGGCAGGAATACAGGCTCCAACAATAATAATTTTTTTTTACTTTGAACCCGATCTAAACAGTCTTTGGGAAGTTGACAGAAACCGGATCATTGGTTAAAACAAGACAAACTGACTCACTTTGGGTCCAACAACAAACTGAACCACTTGACTGTTTTTTGTAGTTTCAATCAGCCAAAAAAAAAAAAAAAAAACAAATCTGTCCAATCACATTCCAGCTTCAGCTGGTGAATATAGCGTGAAAATAAAATTATTTTTTCACAGCAGATCCAATTTAAGAATGTTTTTTCTTGCGTTTTTTAAAACAGAAAACACAAATGGCAGAAAACGTTAACAGAAAGCAGCTTTAATCATCCCGTCTGAATTGTATGACAGTATTTAGACCAGGCTACAAAATATTCTAATATCATTTATTCTGGTAATAAAACTTTATTCTCCCATTATTTCAACTTTACTGTCATGCGACTTAAATTATTTACAAATCCGAGATCTTAGGTATTTCATTAATATACAGTTTATACTGTTCTTTTAAAGACATGTATATTAAATTGGGTATATTTTGTTATGATGCTATAACATGTAAATCCACTGGGATTAAAAAATGACTAATCCGTTTTATTCCCAGAGCCAAACATGGAGAACAGTTTTTATGCTCTTCTAATCTGGAACAAACATCCAGAAAACTGTAGAACTGCAGAAACACTGAGCTCCTTCAATCAAAGCCAACATCTAATTTAAGAGTCGCCTTTAATTAGGATTTTTTCCTTCTTGATTGTAGAGAAAAGCTAATCCCTGTTGCAATAAGCAATAAATTAATCGCATAATGAATTAAAACAAATTAAATAATTTCCATTTTCATTATTTACCGTTTTTCTTTTCCCTCTTTCTCCCAAAGACTGGATGATAAAAATCTTCTGGTTTGCTGCTTTAGCCTCAGTCGACCATTTTTTGAAGAACAATTTTGTTTACAGAAATTTCATAATTAATCTTATTTGTCGTTTCTGTTGTTCTGTGTATTTTGGATATTTAAAATGTTTACAGTGTTAATCTCATTGATCTTTGACAATGTGTCCTCGCATTATTACCAATATTTTACAGGACAAAAGGTGTTTTCCTCACCTGGGCACCATGTCCAGCGGGGAGGTGGAGGAGGCGGCCACCTTGGGCTTCTGACAGTTGGCGGTTGCTGCGTGGGCGAGCTTTAAGGCGGATGTCGACATGGTGGCGCTCAGCGTCCGCGGCGCGTGGATGCGCTTGCCGGTGGGGATCGCCAAACGGAGGCTGTTGTTGTTTCCCAGCAGGACCTGAGTGGCGTTGGCGGCGGCGGCGTTGGCGGGTGGGTGGGCTGTGCCGTTGTTGTTACTGGTGGCGGAGCAGGGGTGGAGCAAGGCGGACGTCGGGGCGGCGGTGGGAGGAGCCGGGGCGGCGGGGGACGGGGACGCTGTGCTCGAGAGCGACAAGCCCTTGTAGACACCTGAGGTTGGGGTAAAAACGGGTGGAGGGGGGGCGGCGGCGGCGGTGGGAGGGGCAGGAAGGCAAAGAGGTGACAGGGGGAGGAGGGGTTTGGAGATGGAAGTTGAAATTATCGACCGTCTTTTAGAGGAAAATTAAATAAATTCTACTTTTTAAAAATGTTTTTCAAAGGAGCCACAGACAACTGCAAAATGTGAATTAAAACAAAAATTCACTTTAGCAAAACTTTACTGTGTATTTAAAAAGGAACCAATCTGGGTCTCTGTCACTTTAATGTTCATGCTCACAATTTTAAATCATCACTGCAACAGGTTTTCTGGGTGTTGAAATCTCTCAAGTTCATGTTTTCACTGCAAAAATACAAAATCTTACCAAGTATTATGTCTGATTTACAGTGCAAATATCTCAGGACACTTCAAACAAGAAAAACTGACTTAAAAATGAGTTTTCAGCAACAATATGAACTCATTTTATGCCAATAATTCCTTAACATTTGTGACAAAAAGTTTATGCCATTGGGAGATTATTTAACTTGTAACATGGGAAAAATGTCTAGTGATAAGTGAAATAATCTTCCAATGAAATAAGTTCTTTTTTAATCAATATTAATGCATCATTGACTGTAAACTTTTATATCTCACTGAAAAGTTACCAGTAAATTAGTTTTATCTCATTTCAAGTGCATTAAGAAATATGAACTAGAAACTAGAACTTTGTGTTTTTGCAGCGCTTTTGTTTTACAAAAAGTGAAAACACTTTTTCCTGTTCTGTTAATTTACCAACCTGCATGTTCATTTTATCTGAACTTTATACAAGCAATCTCATTTAGAGAGAGACTGATTGTGATTTTTAAAAAGGGGGCGGTTGACATGAGTAAACAATCGTGATTAATCGATAATTGAAATAATAGCCAAATATTTAGTAATCGTTAACTGTAGTAAACACCAGTTGAAAGAACACCAGTCAGAGCAGTAATTACACCAAATTGTACAGAAATACATGTGTGACTGCTCACAAAAATAAAAACCGTAATTTGGGCAGTTTGACTAGAAAACCCAGAAAATGACAGATTTGTTTTGCTTGGTGAGGATTTTAAAAGAGAAAACTTATTTATGTCACCATCTATAAAACGTTTTTTGTAGTTAAGCCCAGATTTAAGCAACCGCCAAGCGATGAAGGTTGCTTCCTGCTTCTCACCAGAATCCCAAATAAAGGAAGGCATCGGGTTTCATAAACTCTGGTTTTCTGCTTTTATTTGATCTTTGGGGAAATTTTAGGCGTTTCATCCAGCGACACTCTAGGGAGGAGCGTTTGTGTCGTCGGCTGTACCTGAGGAGAGGACGCCGTTGACTCCGCCTCCCAGGGCCAGCTCGTCCTTGGTTTTCAGAGCCAGCAGCTGTTCGGCGGAGACGAGGGCCGAGGCGGCGAAGTGAGCGCTGGCCTCGTCCAGCGTGTTCGCCAGGCTCTGCGTGGGGAAGAGAAGGAGCGTTTAGGAGAAACTCAGCGGCTGAGCGCGTGGCGGCGGCGGCGGCATGGTGGCGTACCGACCTGTGTGCTGTTGGCAGTGCTGTTGGCTTGGTGCTGCTGCTGGATCTGCTCCAGCTGCTGCTTGTGCATCAGAGACAGCTGCTCCTGATGCTGCTGGTACTGTTCTGCTGTGAACGCTGAGACAGAGGAGTCAAGTTAGCCATATGGGAAAAAATCACGTCTTTATCCCACACAGAGATAAAATACTGTAGAAAACCAGGCTGATTCCTTTAACCAAAAAGTATTAGTTTCTACTTTCTAACAGTGAAGCACCATGAAACAGCGACTGCTGGTCCTTTGTGTGTGAACGTAGAGAACCAAAAGATGAGTAGGAGATTTTGTATGTTCATAACTTCACACCAGGGCCGAAACGATCAATCAGATCACTTGTGATCACTTGTGATTAATTAAACAGCTGCAGGTACAACGGGGAGAAATAAGAGTAAAAAGAGACTCAACTTTTTTTATACTTGTTTAAAACTGAAACGATTAATCATGATTCATCAACCGTTGAATTAATCCGCAACAAATTTAATAACTGAATAATCGTTAACGGAGTTTATTACAGACTCGGGGGGGAGAAAAAACAATTTGCTGAAAGAACCAATTAACTAATTAAGCCAAAACAGTAACAAAAAAAATATACATTTAAACTTTTTATCCACAGTCAGTTTGGAGAAAAACAAACCAAGAGCAACTGGGACAACGCCTCAGTGTTAAAACATTGCACAATTCACACAAAAGGAAGAAACGAGTAGATTAAGTTCTGTTGCAATAGAACCTGATTGAACCTAAACGTTTCCTGAATTTGCCATTACTTAGTTTAGATTTTGAAACATTAATCATCTCAAAACTTTTTGTTTCGGTCTGATTTTAACACTTTCCAACAGACAGAAAATGAAACGTTTTACGTCCGAGAAAGAAAGACCAATCCTCTGGTAATATGGTGTGAAAACAACCGTCCAACCTTTTCATTTAACTTGGGAAATGTGGGAAGTATCTGCAGTGGATCCCAGTTTCAGCCCCTTTAAAAGCATCTGAACCTGCCTATTTTTACAGGTCAGACGCCGAACATGTCTTGGTGATATTACAGGCACACAGTGGACTGGGAATGAAAAGCCGTGAAACCAACCAGGTTCCCAAAACAACCAGCTAAACTTTTTCAAACATCAGGTGAGAACTTCAAGGTGTTTGGATCAAATCTGCGTCACTTCATTCATTTGTCTCTTAGCGTTTCTAAACAATCAGTTCGATTTCCCAGTGTGTGCAAACAGAACCAGTCGGTTATGAGTGAACCCAGAACCAGAACCTGTTCAGATGCAGCAGCACATCTGGTGTAAAGCTAAAGCTAATCTTCAGAAGCAGGAATTCAATCACATCCAACTCAGGAAAAAACCATTCAAATCCTGCTGTCGGTAAAGCATCAGCATTTTCCGCCCGACTCTTGGTTTTCGCCTCGAGTCTTTTGTTTTTTTACTTTTTATTGATTTCAAAGACTTGTTTCTCATGTCATGAAATTAAACGGCTCCATGCTTCTCTGAAATATTGATTTCTTCTTTCCCCGCCGACCCACAAGTTTTCCAGTCCACAGCATCTGAGATTACTAGTCCCTCTATTCTCCAAGTCAAACATCTGTTGGCATCTCCAGCATATCGCATTCCTCCAATCTAAAGTTTTAACTGCACCGCTGTAGCGTCGCTTCCAGCAGAACCACCCTGTTACTTTGACTCCTGCCTGGGTATTTTCATTACGGTGCAGCTTCACAAACAATCAATAACCAAAAGCATGCAACGCATGTAAAAACAATGCGTGCAGCACCAGATGCACCTGAATGCCTTCAGAGTGCGGCGTTTAGCCTGCGAGTCGACAGCAACGGATCCGGCGTGCGTCACGAATTTATTCAGCACATCCAGGTTTAATTGACGCCTCTGGGATTGGGAGGCGAGCTCAAACTTAAAAACAAGAACAAATCTTTCACAGAGCAAAAGGTGGGAGTCGGAGTAAACAAACGTAAAATTAAAGCAGATGCAGTAACGTCGTTAAAATAACTGATATCTTTACGTGATTGATACTGGAAGGATGAATTATTCAGATACTCGTTGAGACAAAATCGATGCAACCCGACTCATTTGTCTTTGCACAAATAGTCGCACTTCAACAACAGACACTCGGCTAATTAAAACAAAGAGCTGCTCCAACTTTAAAAACAACATGGAGAGAATCTACAGAAAAAAACATGAGCAACACTTTTTGGACAACCAGCAAAAAACAAATTATTTTGGGATAAGTGGGGTTCCCCAAGGTTCCTTCCTGGAGCCACTGCATGTTTCCAGCAGCTTAGCCATCTGGGTGAACCTTCAGAGCCACATAAAGACAGTTACAAAGTCGGCCTATTAGTTAAAAAACATTTCCATGAAAGGACTAATGCCCCAACAAGAGAAACTCATTCATGGTTTATTTTTAGTCGCATTTATTAGTGCAACAGCATCTTCACAGGTCTGCCTACACTGCAGCTAACTAATGCTAGTTAGCATAGCCACTGATGATGGCAGACAAACAGTTTTCCTGCAACAGCTAGATGATTCAGGGAGTACATGAGGATGATTGACAGCGCTAAGACCCTCCTCCTGGCTCTGATTGGTTGATTTTGGTCAGGAGCGATGCATTTCTTCAGACGACAGCAGCAGCTCAGGAAGGAGATCGAGCTTTTCACAGATTATTTGTCTCATAAACTAGAGGTGTACTGATTTATTGACAAGTCCATTTATCGGCACCGATTTCCTCAATTTTGGGAAATCTGATCGGCTGATACTTCCATGTGAAGCCGATCTCAACCACCTCAGCTCTAAAAATCAGCCTCTGTCTTCCGCTCTGCAGTCAGAGAGTTTTGTCTGACAGACCAGACCCACCAGGTCATTCCTGCACGTTTGCACTTAATAATCATCCCACAAAAAATCTGAATCGGCAGAGCAGGAAATATAAAGACAGGAAAACTGCAATCTGTGCAACTCTAGAAACCGTCATAACATGGTGGGAGTTTCAACAAATATGTTAAAATGTTTGTTTTTTTTTTTAATAAAAGTTACACGCTGCAGCTTTAATGAACTGCCACTTACCAGCAACGGGTGTGGGAGGAGGGACCACCCTGGCCGGGCGCTGCGATCCGAACGGCCGTCCCCCAGCTGAAGCGGCGAGCGGGCGCTTCACGCCTCGACTGATCCTCCTGAACAGCGGCTGGGCGTTGTCCAGCTCGTGTAGTGGTAGTGTCCGAGGTCTGAAGTGCCTCCAGCGGCACGACTTTATATTAGACAGTATCTGGCTGAGGTCCGAGCAGGGCGGCGGCGCCGAGGCGGGGGAACTTCTGTCCGAGGTATTTGTTTCTGAGGTACCGGCGAGCGTGTCGGGAGCCGGCGAGCGCGAAGTCGCCGAGGGAGGCGGAGAGGCGGGCGGCGGCAGGTCGGGCGTCTCCGGGTCCAGTTGGTGGAACGAGCCGTCGTGGTCCGAGTGCGCCCGGTCCAGTAACACCCTGCAGGCCCACAAGAACCAAATGGTCAGGAAAAACTTCTTTAATCGAATCAACAGTTCATGTAAGAAAATAAATCAGAATAACATCTGCCCTCTGTTCACATAAACATGGTGCTCCTCTTTTACAGTAATATTTCAAAAACAAATTCAACGTCTTATCGCTTCATGACGATGATTTTCACATTTAAATCCAGAAAGAGTAAACATTTAATATAAATGCATCTTTCTGAAGCATTTATTTTTATTAATTTCAGTCCCTTGTAAGTTATATTTGCTTTCTCTTTCTCCAAATCTGCTTGGTAAAAATAATTGATAAATCATGAAGTTTCATTAAGTTCAACTGTATAAATATTAGTTTTTTGTTTTTTTTCTGTATCCACTTGCAGTAATAAACATCTTTCTTCTGCAAAAGTAAAAATCTAATCTATAAACGTTTTACAGATATCAACTCAAAAACTGTTATATTTTAACTGCACAGGATTTCCATGACATTTCTTTGGTTTTTTGTATCTCCACTCCAACATGCGATCGAGTTTCAGATGAAATGTTGGAGCGAAGCAGAACCGACAGAACCGACCTGCCGCCTCGTCCCACGCGCCGCCGCGCCATGCCCAGGCAGCGGCGTGGAACCGTCAGCGTAGTGAGGCTGTAGCGGAAGCGCGCTTCGGCCAGGCCGCCGTCCCAGGCGCCGCTCCACGGCCAGCTGCCCACCAGGTCCGGACGGGCCTGGACACACAGAACCACAGCGGTCAGCCTGACCCGACCCTGAAAGGAACCACGTCTGCGGCCGATAAAAACCCGACCGCAGGCCAACAGCCGGTATCGCACCGTTTAACTGGGTTCACACACTTTTTCACACAGTAAAATTCAAGCACATTTCAAGAGTTTTCAAGGCAAGTTTCCAGACTTTTCCAGCACCTCACCTTGGAGATAAAAAATGATTATTTAAATTCACGATTACATCACACTCCTGAAAGTCATTTAAGGAAATGAAGTCAATTTTTGCCAGAAATGATTTTTTTATTTTCATCTAAAACATTTTTTGTTTCATCATGTTAGAAAAATGATGAAATATTATTTATTATTAATAGTTTTTGTGTTGTTATTCTGCACAGGGTAAAATTCATATGTGGCAAAATGTTATGTTTTCAAATGTTTAACACCTCATATGAGGGCAAGAGGGAAAAAAACAACAAAAAAATCCTGGAATTTCAATAATTTTCTTTAACGTTTTACAGACGATCAATAATTCATTGAGAAATTAGGAATAATCCATATTTATTACTTTGAAACAACCCAAATGAATTTTTCTGCTCAAATTATACAGAGAAAGCTACAAAACAGAATCTATAAAAATTAGTTCTCGCTACGTTTTCTGGTGTTTAGCAAATAAAAACTCAATGCAAGTAATTTTAGTCTGATTTAACTTCAGACAGGAGAAAAAAAATCCGTTTCCGTCTTTATTAGGTGAACAAAAATGTCTGGTTTCAACTCAACATTTTCTAATGTTGAGTTGAGTAGTGTTTTAATAAAAATTTCAAATGCAGTTTGAATATCAAGCACTTTCCAAACCTTGAAAACACCTCATTGAAATTCAACTCCAGGATTTCCAGCACCCGTTTCAAACGCGGTTTGTTTAAAGCTTGAGCTAAAAGTGTGAGGCTTACGGCGTAGTACTGGCAGCCGGCTCTCCTGCGAAACGCGTACGCGCCGTCGGGGTCGTTCTCCTCCTCCGCTTCCGAAGAGCCTGAGTGG
The DNA here is from genome assembly GCF_904066995.2 of Poecilia reticulata. Classification (NCBI taxonomy): domain Eukaryota; kingdom Metazoa; phylum Chordata; class Actinopteri; order Cyprinodontiformes; family Poeciliidae; genus Poecilia; species Poecilia reticulata. Next base: position 26,846,725 of record NC_088846.1, read on the forward strand.
AGCTGTGGGCAGAAGAGGTCAAAGGTCAGGGTTCCAGTCAAGCTCAAGGACAAAAAAAGTGTTTTCACAGTGAAGTTCTGTCGCTCTCAGAAGTGCAGAGATTTAAACTGGAACTGCACCAGAGAGAAGATGGGAATGATTTTTAAATTAAACCCAATAAGGTGGCGGATCACCTTCCCTTCATTAATACGAAAACAAACGGAAACAAAAAGAGAGATTCAGGGTTTCTGCTCATTATTATTAGACGTTGCCTGACAGCAAAGTCCCACACTTTACAAAGCAAATGTCTTGGTAGATGTGAAATAATATAAACTCATCCAGTAAAGGGAGTTTGTGTTAAGCGAAAAATGTAATATTGATGAAAAAGTACCAGTTTCATTGGCAGATTATTTCACTTACAACAGGGTAAAATCTCTTCTTCTCTTCCAATAATCTGCCAGTGGAACTGGTCATTTTTCATCAATATAAATCTTTTTTTTACTTAAATCATGCTCCCAATACTTTCTGAAAAGTTACTTGTAAGTTAATTTTGTCTTATTTCAAGTGTTCCAATATATTTGCCCTAAAAACTAAACCAAAATTATTTGGTAAGATTTTGTGTTTTTGCAGTGCAGACCTCGAGAAACTAAAATCAAACTCCATCGTTTGATCGCTGAGGCTGAGCTAACCCGTTAGCGCCTCACCTGGGAGAAGGGCTCGTCGTCGGAGCTGGGGAAGTCGTACTGGTTCAGGTCCTTGGCGTTGAACACGACCGGACCCGTGTGGTGGGCCATTCCCGACGACAACGGCAACATCTTCGGCTTCTTCTCGTACCTCCTCTTCGGCCGCTGGGGTTCTGCCTTCTCGGGCTGCAAGAGCAAAGCGTTAGTACAACGACGCTCCGGCGTAGCTAAGGCATTAGCCTTAGCGTTGGCGGTCCTGACGGCGGCTTCACCTTGGACTTGTAGTCCTTGGAGTCCAGATGGTCCTGGTGTCGGTACTGATTGGTGAGCGGAACCAGGGGGATGATCTGCGGCCTCACCAGCGCCCGCTCAGCCAGAACCTCCGCCATTATTTCTCCACCAAAGTCCGACATGGAGTTTCTGGAGACGGAAATGAAAGCATCAGTCTCCACTCTGAAATATTCCAGTAAAATTCAATAATTTTTCCAGGACCACACTTTAGAGACAAAAACAATACAAATAAACTAAAAAAAAGAGTTTCAGTTCACCGTTATGTTTAGTACAGTTAATGTTTTTTTGGTTTTACCATTTCATATCCTATAGCAGGAACAAAATTTTATGTTTTGAAGTGTTTCTCACTCACCCTCCACACCTGACTGACCCGAGAACAAAACACTAATTTAACACAAAAAAAAATCCCCAAATTTAAAACAATGTTTGTTTAAAATGTCAGATAATCAGAAGAGTTTCCAAAATGCCGGTTTAAACTTAATTTAAGTCAAATTTAAAAATACTTAATTGATCCAAAAGGGAAACTAAATGTTGTGGCAACTCATTAATTCAAATCCATCAAAGTTGTTGTGATGTTTAAATAAAAAGCTGTTGGGAATAATAAACATAACGTTGAAACAATTCAAAGAAACTATATTACGGTAAATCCCATTCATAGTCAAATTAAATGATTCCTAAATTACTGCCCAAGTCATTTTTTGCCGAAAGATGAATTAAGCAAAACATGAAATCTACAAAATACAAAGTTACAAACAAAATCTCTAAAAAGTGTCCTTGCCAAGTTTTCTGGCTTCTAACAAATATAAATAACTTCAGTGATTATAACTAAACCAAAAGAAGAAAAAAAAATCTTTTTATCAGGTGTACGAAAACATCTGGTTTTAACTGCAAATGATGTTTTCCATTATTTAGTCAAACATTTTGCATTTTATTATTTGAGTGTCAAGCACTTTCAAGAACTTTGTGCAGAAATCAAGCACCTTCCAAACACCTGACTGAAATTCCAGCGTTTTCCAGGATGTCGTGGGACCTCGGCTTTCTGCCTCGGCCCCGTTTGGGAAGCAGAACTTTGGGTCTGCAGCTGGACTCACCGCTTCTCGACGATCTCCAGCGTGAGGTGCAGCAGCTCCCTCTTGCTCTTCTCCCTCCTCTTGATCATCTCCAGGATGGTGACGGCGCGGCTCAGGTCCCTGCGCAGCTTCAGCATCTTCTCGTACGACGCCTCGTCGTTCTTACGGTTCTGAGCGAGGAAAGGCAGACGCAGATGTAAGGAGATGGTGAAAAGGGTTCAAGGTTCATGTTGGATTCATGGTCCTCAGTTAGGACTCAAGGCTGTGATAAATAAATGAACAAAACCACAAAGGTCTGGCGACAAAAACATGGAAACTCAGACTGTTAACGTTCTGAATACAAATACTCAAAATTACTACTTCAGCTTGGATTTGGGGACAAATGACAGACACTTAGAGAATAAAGAAAAAATGTACTAAAATATTGACATTATATGTGTGTGTGTGTGTAAAAAAAAAAAAAAAAGAGCAACCAGTAATTTAAGGAGTTTTTATATTTTTTAAAGCCAAACGGCCAAAAATTACTTTTTTAAAATAGTTGTCAATCAATTTTTACCTGCTCAATAATTGACTATTTTAGCAACTTTTCAGATAAATTAAATAGGCTTTTGTTAAATCAATTATTGGCCAGAATTGGATCACCACTATTATAAACCCAACATGATTAATTATTTTATCCTGAAACAATTAAACCAAACAGAAATTTGTATTTCACTGCATGTTTAGTCTCATTTAAATTCAACTTCTAATTTCTAATAAGATCCATCTCAGTTTTCCACAAACCAAACAGAATTTTAATTTCGTTTTATAATTAAATTCATTCATCAAAGCCTTGGTCAAAACTGAAAATGTTTTAAATTTATTTCTGTCAGAGAGAGAGAGAGAAGAAAAGCTGACATGTAAATCTCACGTTTTCTGTGTTTAAGGATAAAAGTAAAGCTGCAAGTTTTTCCATGTTGTATTTGCTTCATTTGTTCACGTAAACAAACCATAAGCAGCAGTTGAACCACATCCAGACGTCTCATAACTGAATTAAGACGACTAATCAGAGAGAAAAGAAAAACGCCTCTGATGCTGATGTTGCTTTTGTTGCAGTTGAATAACAGCCTGATTAGTTCATTAGAAAACTATTGTGATAAAAAACAAACTGGATTAAAACGCTTCAACGAAACAATAATATGAGCCACAGAGTCGGCCGTCCACGTTAACCAGCAATTTAATGTGACCTAAACTATTAGGTTTAAAGTTTCTGCAGGTCCGACTCACTGACCAGCACATCAGACGACCAAAGTCTGGTTCAGGGGCCATTTGCAGCCCCTGGTATAATTATTCATGGCCCCCCAATATAAAATCCAAAGACTGTGAAAATTTGGTTCTCAGTTCATTCACTTAATGCAGACGGACAAAATTTTGAATATTTTTAAGGGGAGATTTTTACAGAATTTTTAAAAATGGAAAACGTTAGGTAAAACAAAGTTTTGTCTTTTACCAGACACATTTTTCCCAATGTTTAGATTTTATTTGAAGGGAATGTGAAGTTGGATCACAAACCTGCAGCAACATTTGGTAAAATAAAGCTGGAGTGAATCTATTCATTAAACTTGGCAACTTTTTCAAATAAAGTGATTTTTTTTTTTTACTTAATCAGGAAACATGATGTTAGTCAAAAGTTTCATGACCGACAGCAAGTTTCCCAGCAGAGTCTGATCCACCTGTGTCTATTTTTAGCTTTTCACATGAAGAGTTCACTGCGCCAACGTCAGAGCTGAAGTATGCAGAACATTTACGTCCCTGCTGCCTGGATCCACCCAGTCTGTTCACGTTTCACCAAAAGAACAAGGAGGAAACGGAAAAGAAAAAAGAATCCCCTGCAGGTGGAGCTAAGAGCAATAAAACACCTTCATGACTCAACAGCTTATGCAGTAAAAAACCTAAAACATGTGAAAATGAGTGCAGGGTTTGGGAAACGAACCTTCCTGGTCTGCATCTTCTCGGTGCGCCGTCGGAACGCCACGTACGGGTCGCCGGTGCTGGAGCCGTCCCGCTTCTCCTGCTTGACGGTGGGGATCAGGGAGTTGGCCTTGCTGTTTTTCCTCTTGCGGCTCCAGTAGTCGAACACCTCCTTGATGAGCTCGTCGTCCTCCTTCAGCAGCAGCTTGGCTTCGGGGAGACTCACCAGCTGGGAGGAGAAAACACCAGAAACGCGACTCAGATCGCCGAGTCTTTAGCGGCTTCCAGCTGCGGCGCGGCGGTGAAAGCTCACCTGCTGACCGCTGCCTTTCTCCAGCCGGTCGATCATCTCCTCAAACTGAAGACAGCTGATCTCCATCTTCTTCTTTAGCTTGTTGACGAAGGCCTCGTCGTCCGTGTCCAGGTCGTAGTCTGGCTGCTCCGTGTCCAAGCTGAAAGCTGCAAAAAAAATAAAAACATTATTTTATGGACATCAGAAAACGGTTGTGAAAATTCCAACAATGTTTCAGTCATTAAGCTGAACAAAAACAAACAGCAGCTCACAATAAAAGTCCGTCAGTCTCCTGGGCCAGAAAAACGTTTTGAAGAAAATAAAGTCATAATATTGTACGAAAAAAAAAAGTTGTACGAGAAATAAAATCATGTAAGAATAAAGTGTCACAAGAAGAAAGCAAGAAAATCAGAGGAAAAAAATGATAATACTAGTCATAAGACAAAAAGTCATAATACGAGAATAAAATCAAAATATTTACAGGAAAAAAAATTATATTAGTAGATTATATATAACGTGATAATTTTACAAAAACTCAGACAAAAAATTAGAGATACACAGACATGAAAATATGGGCAGATATCAATATCCGATATTAATACTTCAATGATGGCCGATTTACTGATGTACTACACATTTCACTACCATTTTTACACCTTAAAGAAAAAAAACAAAACAAAAACTCAACCAGAAACAAACAACAATAAGAAAAAAAAACCCAAAAACAACTGGTTGTTCTGAACGGCCCAGTTTTATTCCTCAGTCATAAATGTAGATATAAATATCAGACGGGTGCTGATATATCGTTCATCCCTACAAAAAAAATTAAATTAGATGCGGAACGTCGGTTTTACAAATGGAAAATACTTCACCATTAAATCATCAGACTTTGAAACCAACAACTGCGTCCATTTCAAAGACAGAATCCCAGACTTGATCTCGATAACCACTGAAGTTTAATTTAGTCATTTTGACCTTTTACAACGTTTTCCTGCATTAATAACTCCTCAGATCATCCAGGCCAGTCATAACTGGCCGACTCAAACCGTTTCAAACAACCAGCTTCAAATATCCAAAACATTATAAAGAAACCAGGTAGCATTGTGCTGTGAGGTCAAAGGTCAAGCTAAATACAGGCAGCAGCCCCCATTTATCAGAAACAGAGGAGACCAAAACATCTGGGACGTGCCGGACATCACAGTCTGGACGATCATCAGGCTTAATGAGACAAACTTTGACCTTTCGGATAAATGAAGGATTGATTCCTGCAGCTAATGAGAAGCAGCACTATCTGTGTTTATCCATTAAAATGCTTTTAGGCAGTTTGCCAAATGAAATTCAGATTTCTCTCACTGAACCCCCAGCAGATTATTCATCTCCGATCCGACGCTTCAGACACAGATTTAATCAATAATATTGATTAAAAAACTGGAGAGAATATCTCCTCTGACTCTTCTGGGGTGAATTTAGTGGAAGTCAGGTGAGAGATAAACTGATCAGATCAATAAACCTCACAAAAACTTGATCACATCTCACTGACAAACATATCGGCTCGGAATGAGAACAAATAAAACGGCTTCAGAAGGAACATTTACTCTGATTCGAATCAGACAATTTCAATTAAAAGCAGCAGCTGTTACTGTGGAAAAACTCCAGATTAATCATTTCTGATCTTCAGGATGATGAGGATTTCCTTCTGGTTCAGGAGAAACCCATAAGAGGAGCAGCTGTGAGCCGGACCAGACGTTTCATGTCCACCTCCAGCGTTGGCGGCGGCGTTTGGAGAACAGCAAATTGCTTTTCTTTGAGAAACAATCGTGGAAACCAGCAGTGACACAGAAACGCAGAGCGATCCGGCAAACTCATTTCCTCCGAGATTACAGGGCGAGGAAATCTCCCCGACAATCTGCAGCTAACCAGGACTTTAGTTAGCGATTAACTGGATTCAAAAAGCTGGCACATCCTCAAGATGTCTCGCATTAGAAATGCATTAAAAGATCCAAATAAATTCCTTTTTTAGGGAGGAAAATAAACATTCAATTCCCTAAAACGCAGCAACACAGAATCCATTTAGTGTTCAGTTGATCATTTGTAGAAAATGGTGCATCTGCAGCCAAAATAATACATCCAACATGCAAAAAGCTCAAGTTAAATGAGAATGTTGCTGGAGGATAAATAGTCCCAGAAGTTAATGTGATAATGTTGTTGTTTTGAGACCATTTGAAAGTAAAATAATGGAAATAATAATGTAAGAAAGATCAATAAACTTTAAATTCTACATTTAAACACTGGAACTGGAAAATTTAAATAGCCAAAAATAAATAAAAACAACAATTAAAATGAATTATGAACTCTATAAACAAAATTGTCCTTCAGAAAAAAAGATCTAGAATATAAATTATGAAAATGGAAATGATTGCGCTTGTTTTAATGTAACATGGGTTTAATTGACTTATTCTGTTGATTATTTTGTGGATTAACTGGAGAACAAAAGCTGCTTAATAGATCATTATTATTATTACAGGATTTGAACCAGGTGACGATGAAACTGCCATGAACATGTTAACAGAAAAAAGTTGTTTTTTTGTCTGTAACTGAGCCTGCAGACTGATATGCATCAGATTTAGTTCCACATATGAAAGTGGCTCTAATCGGGTTTTTTGGTGGTGAAAGTTCAGAATTGGGTCGTTAAAAGAAAAATAAATAAATATTGGGTGAATGTAGCTTTTTTCTGACATGGGACACAGTTATACTTTTAAATCCCTTATTTTCAATTAGAATCAAAACAACTGCCTCTATTAATGCTAATTGTATTTATTTTTTTCAGTACAGTTTTGAATTTCTGCAGAGTCTGGACTTTCAGCTAATGGACTTTTGAGTCTGTATACTCCAGATTAATCAATTACTAAATTAGTTGATTGATGAAATAATGAAGTAATCACCATTAGTTGGATTAAGCCGTGAGAACGTGACAACTCTAAAAATCTCACAGTAAACGTCTGAGGGCCTTTACTTGTAAAATACATCTTTCATCTGTGGGGTTGTGAAACTGGAGACTCACGCTGTATGTGAATGAGCTGCTTTGGCATCTTGTAGTCGCCGGGGTAGAGGGAGTCGTAGTAGGTGATGTTGCTCTCCGCCTCGGGGACCGGGATGACCATGTTGTCCCGCTTCTCGCCGTAGACCTGCTGCGCCGAGATGGCCCGCTGGAGATGGTGTTCCTGTGGGGAGAGAGAGATTAAAGAGGCTGCTGCAGAAAAATAAAATCAGCCAAACACAGACAGAACAATCTAAAGTAGCGGTTCTCAACGTGGGCGGTACCGCCCCCCAGGGGGCGTTCAGAGGACGGCAGGGGCGCTGGCGGACATTTTTACAAAAGGGGGGCGCTGGGATGCCTTTGGTTGAAGGTAAACTTTACACCTTAAATGCACAACAATGCCAGTTTAGACTTTGAGCAACTTGGTAAAACTGTATTGTGTAACATTAAAACATGCTTGGCTGCAACTGTATCAATGGCAGCTCTTCTTCTATTCAGTGTTTGTTAGCTTCTGTTAGCTTCTAAAATCACGATACCCTCACTGTGTATCCCTCTGAAAAATGAACCCATTTAATAAAGAAAAGAAATCCCTCCATGGTGATTCCTCGATAGAAAGCGTTCATTTTATAGCGTTAGCACCGGTGCTGTAAGTGGTCTGGTATGAAACGAGTGTGATAGAACAACACAGCACTTTCAATAATCAGAATGCAGAAATTGTTTCCGTTGTTTTAAAAGGGTTATGTCAGTCTGCCTTTTCTCCATCGATATGTTTCCCGACCGCCCTGCACCTTAGGGGGTAAAAAAAAAAAAAAAACCAAGGCGCACATTGCGCAAATCTCTGCAACAGGAGAAGCGGGACATAAAACGGAGCGACAAACTAGATGTGAATTAAGGCATAAAAACAGATAATCCGACGCTGAACAGTGAAAAATCAACACATTATGTGAAACATATGATGATTAGGAGGCGCAGCAGGTGATGAGTGAAGATTATGGTGAGCGTCAATAAACAATAAAATAAATTTAGCAACAGGAAAGAAACTAAAGTGGACATAACAATAAACCAAGAGAGGATAAAACTAATCAAATTAAACTAAATGGAAATGAATGAACAAAATGCAAGAATAAACTAAGAAACTAAAATAAATACAGAGGAATAAACTGGTATGGCAAGACCATGACACTTTCAATTTGACTCATTAGGATTTAATTAAGAACCAGATTTGTTCTTTGTAATTTCTGTCCAGTAAAACTATTAATCTATAATCAATAGTCAAGTCTATATAAATATATAATCCATGTTTCTGTCTCATATTTGTATGGTATTAAAAGGACCTGGAACTTTAGTTTTTCCACTGAAAGCTCTGGTTTGCACAATAAATGCCATGTGGGTGAAGTTTTATGGATGAAACTCTGATGTCCCATTCTCCTGAAGGCAGCACAGAGCTGCACCACCAGAAACTGACAAACACTGAAGAGAAGAAAAGCTATGATTAATGTAGTTACAGTTCTATCCATGTTTTAATGTTGCAGAGCTCAGTCGTTTGCAAATAGATCAAAGTTTAAATTGGCATGTTGAACATCTTATATCTGGTCATTTTGTGGAATATTTAACAACTAGAAAATGGCAAAGAACAAGAATATTTGTTCCACTCCGATTGGCTGCTGTTAGACCTACAGATTTTAACTTGAATGTTTGTTGCATTTTTCGTAGACGCCTGTGAAAATAATTTCTATTCCCATGACTTTTTTGTTCTCTGGGAAATTATTTTTAATGATACAGAAACAAGCATAAAAATCAAAACATTTACTATAGTGATAGTAATATTAATGATAAAATAATAGTCCGTGCAAAGTAGCCTACAAATTCTTTGGTGGGGGCGGTGAGGGACCTGGATAAAGGCTGGGGGGGCGCTGGGCCAAAAAAGGATGAGAAACACTGATCTAAAGTATCTGATCGCAACGGTACAATTTATGTTTAAAGAAATCAATTTCCAATTTACATTAAAAAATCTTTTGTGACAGAGAGCAAGGGTTTATAATTTAAAGACAAGGAAATATTTTTTTAAAATGTATTAAAGTAACTTTTTTCTTTTGTCCATCAGTGTGTGGGGTCGATTAATAGATCGGAGCTTAACTGAAGGACAAATATAAACCATCTTCAAAACGGTTGAAAAAGGATCTGGTTGGAAAATATGTTAATATATACAAAAATGCTATTGTTGATTTTAAAAGTGTATAAATAATTGTCCATTTAAGGATGAGAATGTGAGGTTTAAGTGTCTGTGTAGGAATCATTTAAGAGTTTATCTGCAGATTTAAACGCTGCAGTAAGTTGATGAGCATGAGAGTTGAAGTCACATTTTCTCCTGGATGTTGTAAAAACTAAGAGCTCCAACTATTTCTGATATGAAAAAAAACAGCAGCATGTCTTAATGAAAAGACAGAAGTTTTGTTAAATTAGTGAAGGCCCTCAATGGAAAATTTTAATCAAATTAATTGCAGTTTCTGTCAAAATAACCAACATTTTCAATTCAGAAACCCTTTCCGCTGCTAAATTGCTGAATATACATACATGAGCTGGATAACATTTATTTGAATCAGTTTTTTTATGATTGAGGCAAAGTGTTTCAGGAACTCCTGATAAGTCATGGACCTTTAAAAATAAGGATTGTGATGCTAACATCTGCAGCATGTTTAGCATTGAGATGCTAGTTTAGGTTTGAATAGCTTCACTAATAAGCTAGCTCCTTTGAGCACAGTAATAGTCTTTCCTAGCGTCCCATCAGATCAATTTTGAAGCAGAAATTAACCCTTCGTGGGTCAAGAGAACCAGCTTTGCTGTCCATTGACCTCGTTGCTGGTGCGTCAGATTTACGGGTGTACCCGAAACACAATAGAAAGGTTCCGTCTGGGACATTTTAGATGGAAAAAATAAAATAAAAAAATAAAAATCTATGTAATTAATCAAAACAAACATGTTGGAGTCCTGACTAGTTTAAAAGTATACCTCCGTTTATCCATTTAAATCTCATTTCCTACTGGACTCAACCTGCAGAACAGGTTTACTCTCCTGTGCATTGAACAAAAAGGTTAAATTAGAAATAAACCACAAGCCAGAATCAGCCAGAAACCTGATCAGTGCATCTGTTGTTCAGCAAGGACGTTCACATCCGACTTAGTTCAAAATGCTCTTACACAAATTAATAAGATTATTTTACTTATAATATGGAAAAAATGTCTTGCTATAAGTGAAATAATCTGCCAATGGAACTAGTCATTTTCATCATTAAGGAATTATTCACTTAAAGCAACCTCTTCCTTTTTGCTGAAAAGTTCATTGTAAGTTAGTTTTATCTTATGTGAAGTGTGTTTTGCACCAGAAACTAAACCGCCCTAAAATATTGTGACAACTGAAAATGGCCATATTTTGGACAGCCTGACCTGGAGAGAACAAATGTGGAGGGAAAGTCGGTCCGGAGCGTTTTCCCTCCATAACTGCCCATCATCCAGCTCATCTAGCTGCCACCTGCTGCTGGGCGCTGAGGGGGAAACGGCCGGCTGGTTTGAACGTTTCCAGTCGGGTTTAACCGCTGAGCCTTTAACTCCGGCTGGCTGTTTGCCAGCAGACTGAGCCGCGTAGAGAGGCTCCGCTGGGAGGAGGTGTGTGTCTGTTTGCCCTGAGGCAGACCCAGACAAAGGAAGTTGGGAGTGAATGAGTTGGCGTTTAGCGGAGGGTGTCAGTTCGACCAGTTCATCAAACACTCGCATGCCAGAGTTAAGTAGAAACTAGCTACATTTACTCAATTATATTTGCCCAAGCAACTTTTGAAATAAAATAAAATAAAAATACTTTCTAGAATATCTTTACTACGCTGTGCTTTCTACTTTCACTTGAGTAAAACTTCTGGATTTTCTTCGCACTGAATGAAAAAACATGTTTTAACCAAAAATTCAACAGACACACACACACACACCTGCAGTTTTTGTTAAAGTTTTATAAGATTTTTATTGAAAGAAACTCATTTGGGAAAATGTTCTTTGGCCTGTTTGTTATTTATACGAAATATTGTCATTTTTCTCCTCAAAAGTACCAAAATTTCCACTTAGCTTTATATGTTGGTCTGTCTGATCATGTCACTTATAAATATTAAATGATTGATCATTTGATCAGTTACTCAGTACTTGAGTATCAATTTTTTTTACTCTTAATTACTTGGACAGCTACTTTCCACTTTTACTTGAGTACTAATATGTTGTAGTGCTACTCTTCAGTACAATTTTTGGATACTCTGCCCCCCTCTGACTAACACTAAGGTCGTGCAAAAGCAAACCTGAGGCGAGTCACCAGCTGATAGAGAGTTAACCAACACCAACTCCAACATATTTTCACCTGGAATCTCAAACCTGCAGCTTTCGTCGCATTTATGCAATTACTCAACCAATCTGGCATCAATCTGCTGCTGGCTGAGGTTTGCTTTTTATCAAATATCAACTCAAATCCAGAGTTAAGGCTCAGCAGCACAACACAGCTTTACAGTCATGCAACCGTTTCCCCATCTTCCACTTCTAAAAACATCTCGTCTATTCCGACTTGTTCAGTTGTAAAATTACTGAATTCACCTCGGCCTGTCACGACAAATTGTCTAAGAAGTTATTGCGATAAGCAATAATGTTGAGACCATTTTCAAGCAATGTAATGAAGATTTAACACTGGAACTGGAAGACATTTTAAATATCCAAAATAAATGGACAAAAAAAGGTGTTGGTTGAGACTGAAACACCAGACTGAAGACTTTTGCCATCCAGTTTTTGGTAGGAAGAAATGGAGGAGAGAGAAAAGCAAACAATGCAATTGGAAATTGAGCTTGTTTTAATTTGTCATTGATTTATTGCTCATTGTAAAAGGCCTAAGTTCATGCCAGCTTCAGTTTTACCACTTTCCGCATCGAGAAACAACGCAGAACATCAACTGTACTTTTTTTGTTTGCTCTCAGGATAAAAGCAGAACCAGTTGGTGGAGCGTTTTGATGGATCCGAGTTTCTATTTGGCTTTAATTTGACTAAACCAGTTCACACACACACACAGAGAAGCCTTTCTGAAAGGAAGCAGAGTCTCAGCTGTTAACACGTCTGAGTTTGAAGTTTCAGCACCAACTTCCTACCACAACTTCAACCCTGCTAAAAAGAAAAAGTGGGATTTCGGGAAATATGATGTGAAACATCAGTCATACAGAAACTAACACCACCCATCACTCTGATTAAGGCAACGCTGCTTTAACCCCTTAATGGCCAAATTTATATGCAATTTTACAAAAAAAAAAAATACTTTTGCTTTCTCTGTCAGATATGAAATTAAAGATCATTATTTTGAATATTGCACCCACTATTGGTGTAAATTCAAATAAAACTGAATACTGCAGTACTTAGTTATAATCTTGTACAGCATATAATTACTATAACAGTCAATCTTTATGTTTTTAACACTTTTGGTACTTGGTGTGAATCCGACGTTGCTGCTGCACCTGAATTTCCCCTCTGTGAACCAATAAAAGCCGTTTCCATTTTATACTAAAACCTGTCCTGGTGTCAGTGGAACCAACATATTTATGTTTTCATTTTGCCAGTGTTTCAAATACAGCTAAATACTGAAAAATCCATTCATCATGCTGTATTAGAAGCTTTTATCTCGTGATAAAAACAAATTGCATTAAGATATGTATTTATGTAAATACTGGTGAATAACTCATTTATTTATTTTGTATATTTTTTATAATACTTTGATTCAAATACACAGAATTTACTATTCAACTTGCTTGTATTTGCAAAGCGAAGCAGCAATTTTCTGCTGCAGTTCTTTCAGAGGTTTGGAACGGGCAACCCTCGTTTTGAAATGGGAAGGTTAAAAATGCGTCGGTATTAAATTAGCCATTATGTCGTCCGACTGGAAAAGCCATTTCCTTGGGAGAAATAATTTACTGAACTTTTGCGCCTACTTGCTTGAACTACAAGATGGAGTCAAAAATTAAACTACTTAAATGCTTAAATGTAGCAAAACAAAAACTTTAGAGTAATTTTTAACCAGTGAAATGTGAGAAAAGTGCTTTACAAAGGTCAAAATACAATCAAAAATCTAGAATCGTCCAACAGTATAAATGTGCAATAATTTACAGAAGCTAAACTAGAAGAGAAGCAAGACTTTGGTTTTTGCACAGACTAACCTCAGGGATTTGCATTTTGTTTGACATTTGAGAAAGCATACTTGCATTTTCTATGAATCACATTCAGTCTTACAAAAAGCTGAAGCTTCAGATTGAAAAGAAAAACCAGAAGAAATCAAAAGGTTTTAAAGTGACTGGAGTTTGAGCAATAATCAAAGCTTAGAAGAAGCAACAAAGAGGATTCCTGTTCTACATATTAAATGGACCAATTCTCAGTAAAAACCCTGACAAACGCAGTCTGAAACGCTGCACATGTGTAACATCTGCACCTCACAGCTGGACTGTCCCATCTAAGCTCTCTGGTTTAGTTAAGTGAGTAAAGCCCCATTACTGTGGAGTAAACCCTTCAAGGATTATCGGTTCTGATCCGAGCTCAGTTAATGAGCATGCTCAACCGGCACGCACAGACAAAAACAAACTGACCATTCTGACTCCATCTCTGATTTACCAGCATTTAAAACCCACACTATAAAGAGACGGTGTTTTATATCAGGATACACAGATCAGGATTATTTTATGCTATTTATAATGGAAAAACTGTTGGTCAAGTAGTTTCACATCAGGAAGTAGCAAAGCCTGATAAGCCGGTTTTAATGTCGGCCATTTTTTAAAGCATCATTAACGGACCGATAAGAACGACTCGGCCGATAACCAATGTTTGTTTGCAATTGTGTTTCGAGACGGATGGGCGACCATATGTTTGGCAAAGCAACGGTGCAGTGATGCAACGCAAAATTGGGTGGTGGTCATCGTCAATATTAAAATATCGGCCTAAATTTTCATATGGCAGCATAACGTTACCATATAGAAATGCATAATACATCAAATTATACCGTTTTTAACATCCAGCAACATAAAACCATGTTAAGGGATCCGATCTACACCAAATAGAAGGATTGAAACCAACAGAACGGGAGTACGTTTGTACTGAACTCTACTAGGTGAATCCATGTGCTGCTTGGTGGAACGTTTAATGGGCCAAAGATAATGGCCGTTCTCTGTTCTAGGTGTATGTAACCTTTATGAACAATTTGCTCACAGCCTCCCCTCTGCTACGCTACAGTGAGTCCTGCACACCAGAGCCTGCCATGAATGCTAAGGCTAACTAGCACAGCCACTGATGATGGTGGATTAACAGTTTTCCTGAAACACCAAGCTGCTTAGCAGCATGTACACTAGCATGACTGGCAGCACTTTGCCCCTCTCCTTTGCTCTGGCCATTTCTAAACGGAGCAGCTCATTTCTGCAGATGGCAGTAGGAACCCAGGGAGGAGGCAGCGGAGACACATTTTTTCACAGATCGTCTGTCTCATGACAGTTTTTATAAATATTTTTGCAAAGGTCAAATAGTGATGCTTTAAACGATGTGCTGCTGCGTGACGGCTATGTTCTTCTGCAAATGTGTGACCTTTAGAGTTAAATGTTCAGACGTCTGATTCAACCAAAACCGGATCTCAGCAATAATAATGGTAATAATTTAAAAAAAAAAAAAGGGACTTGAGCATCATGACCTGCGGTGTGAACGTAGCCAAGGTGCATAAAGTACATGCTGCCCGGTGACGCAGAATAGTGGGAATTCAGTTTTAATGCAGCTGATTAGCAGGAAGAAATCTGAGCTTTCAGTGTTTAATCACTGATCAGAGTCAAACGAGACAAAAGTAGTTGGTTCCAATCTCTGGGCAATTGGAACAGCTTGCCAAGGTATTTAGCCAGCTGTATGGATTTCCGTCATCTTTGATTCCCACACCAGATTTAGATCCTTAGCAAAGGAAACGCAAAATAAAACTCAGCAAGATTAATGTGGACATCAAAAGGAAAGGGAGGAGGGGAGAGACAAAAACAAAGAGTGAGAAAAACGTGGTTTTTTTCTGCTGTAACATCCACGCTCATGCTATTGCATAACTTTAATATTCCCATCCTAATTCCCTCCAGCCGACACCCAACCCCTCAGCTTCTTCCTCTCCAAACTTCATAAACCCCAACCCGCCGGCAGCCAAACCTCATCAGAAAACGTGTGTGTTTACTTTCCGTCTGTGGGCCGATGATAAACACACCGAGGTGTATTGGCTCGCCAACAGTCCTGCTTTCTCACACGCAGTAGTTCAAATATAGCTCCTAAAACGAGCGCCATCAGTCACCACCAGAAACGCTGAGCAAGCCAACGCCGCCACCCCCTTTTGAGTCTCTTCCACAGCGAGAGTAAACCGCTCCTCAGCGTGGTGGGAGAAAAAAACGCTTGAGCACAGAAACTGTTCAAGGCACTGAGCAGGAATGAAAGCTTTCATTTAAGCTACTGATGAAAGCTGAATGAAAATGGCCGACGGTTTGAATGAACGGCGGATACTTTGGACAGGTGACCCCCAGTGAGGTCATGCAGCGAGGAGCTGGGAGCCGGCCAGCATGTTTCTGTGTTTGGCAGCGAGGCAAACACACCAGACGCCCGTGGGTTTCCCAGCAGGCCTGCAGACACTGACCTCACTCTCAACCTAACGTAAATACAAGACAAAGTGGCTGACCCAAAACAAACAGGCCGCACGTGCTGCTTGCTGGGAACCCAGCGCCGCAGAACAACACGCCGCCTGGAAGCTACAAACGCACACGTGGTTCCTCCGGAACGCCGGCCCAGACAGGGAGAGAGGGGCTTATGGAAACTGACTCAACGATACGCGGACAATAAAAGCTTTCTATTGGCTGAGAAACAGGAAGTGTGCAGACCACTTGACACCAAGTTGGTTGTGAGACACAAGCAACTAGAAGAACCTCAGAAGCAAATAAAAGACTCAGGACGAGCGAGAGACAAACTCAAAATAATAATAAAAGGTTCAAATTAAATGGATTAAGACCAAAATGTTTTGATCCGCCTGGGTTAATTTTAGTATAAGCATCCCTGAATCAGAGGAATAGATCTGTCATGATAAATTTAAGGATGATAAATTGTCCAAGATATTGTGATGAACGATAATATTGTTGTTTGAGACTATTTTCAACTAGTACAACAGTAACGGCATAACGACGCAAGAAAACATTCTCGCACACCACAAACATTTAACACTGGAACATGAAGACATTTTAAATATCCAAAACAAAATAAAAAATAAAATTAATCGTCTCTGTAAATGAAATTGTCCTTCAAAAACAATTTTTAAAAATGGCTTGAGACCAAAGCACCAAACTGAAGACTTCTGTCATTCAATTTTGGTAGAAAGAGAAAAGAAAAACCGATGATGCAAATGGAAACCGAGCTTGTTTTAAATGATCATGTGATTATTGATTTATTACTTAATGCAACAGGGCTACTCAGGACAACCTAAAGACAAACTCAGTAAAACAAAAAAAGTAAATAAAACTGCTTAGATATGCCAGGGTTAATTCTACGTTAAACATTTAGGTGAATCAGACCAAGGAATAATGCTTAAAAAATAGAACCACAAGCTCAAATGAACCCATTTATTTAACCAAAAATACCAACTCATCTTGATTGGGAAGAAAACAGCACTTCCATTTTTCTGGTTCCAGGGTTTTAATGCATCTTTTTCTCCCAGATTTGTCAATTTCCAACCAATTTTGTTTTATTTGAACACCAAATATCAATATAAAGTTACACAGATAACCATCAGGTGATGAAGATCTGTAAATACTTAAGCTGCAAACAGCAGGACAAAATGGTGACGATTGTAAGCAAATAAAACGAAGAAAGTCCAACATTTTCAACTTCAACTGAGAAAGTTTTTTTATTTGTAATAACTGCACAATGTTTTCCGTTACAGTCTTGAACAGTATATTATTATTACTA
This sequence comes from Poecilia reticulata, assembly GCF_904066995.2. NCBI lineage: Eukaryota > Metazoa > Chordata > Actinopteri > Cyprinodontiformes > Poeciliidae > Poecilia > Poecilia reticulata. The sequence continues at coordinate 26,864,040 of NC_088846.1, forward strand.
CTACTACTATTGTTGCAATATCGTTTTTACAACCAAGAACTTGTTTTTTTGTCAGCCTTTACACCTGATGCTGCCGTTACACCTGAATTTCCCCTTTGGCTGCTGCTATTCCGTTAACTGGGAATCTTTTCAATAGAGATGGAGAAAAAAAAAAAACAAGATATCAAGCCCAGGACTAAAAAAAAATATATATAAATATTAATCTTATTCAGATTTGAAAAACATCCAGACTTTTTAAGACTTTGAAAAACTTCAACATACAACAAATAGTCTGTAGTTTGCTCAGATTTACACATTTGCCCAACTATTTTTATTAAGTTTTTAGATATTTCGGGACAAGTCATTTTATTTGTTTTGTCAGATTTTGTTTTCTCAATGTTCCAATCATCATGAACCAAAACAAAGTATTAAAACTGATTTGAGGCATCTGAACAGATTCAATCCAGCTAATATTTCTAATTTTCATTATTTTAAATCACTGCCAGGTGACTTTCCCACCTATAATTTTGTAGCTACAGTTGTTTAGATGATTGTGATGTTTTGTTTATATAGTAATAATAATAAAACTCACATCTCTCAGAAATTACCTGTACGTTGTTAAGTGTTAGCATTACACACATTTCCACTGATTGTGGTTCTGATGCCGACTGATAAAATAACCGATTAGGACAGCAGTCTGACTGTAGATGTTCACTTTAACCACGCTATACAAGTATAAAGGCAAGTGTAAGAAATTAATTTAGTTGAATCAGGAGCAATAATCTCTCATATTACAAGTTAACTGGTTCAAAGAGAAATTAAAAACAACAAGGTCTTCAGAAAACTACAAATAATGTAACCCATGTCTAATTTGAGCCCTGTTGTGGCCACTTACTGCAATAATTCATTAAAAATTAGGGTCATATTATTATATTCTTTGAAAATTATCTCAAAATGACATTTTTTATAGCAATAATTTCTGGGACAATCGTCCAGCGAAATTTGTTATTGTGAGAAGCAATATTCTGATGATAAATTATTTACTAGAAGGAAATGAATCAGCATAAGATAAATTAAAATAAATCAAATGAAAGCAACTACAATTACCATGTTTACGTTCCAAAATAAGACTGAATGAAACTGCTGCTTTGCTTTCACTAGCGAATATTGTAATAGTCGTATTATTTTTTTAAATTTACATTTGTAAGGTTCTGACGGCAAGCAATAACGGATTTGTAGCGAAAAGGAAAAAAAATCTTTACATGATTGTCATTACAGTACAAGAGTAAATATTGGGAAGAAAATCTAAAAAACCCAATTAAAAATCTAAAAATGTCAAACTGAAAAAAGTATACATTTCTGTCTGAGCAAATTGAATAGGGAAATAAGGTGGAAACTCAAAAATCAATTTTTTCCTCCAGGTGCATCCCATCCAAAACAAATATCCAGGTCAACCTGATTCAAAGCACATTCTTAATAAAATCTGACACAGAAATTAATAAGCTGCTCCCAAATTATTATGATAGTAGATTTGTTACACAACCAGATGTTCCAGCAGAAAAGCACAGAGTTTTGTAAATGCCAGGTACCCTCCCTACACACTGTCCTGATGTCCTCCGGAGGGCCACATGCGGTGCCATTTGGCACACTGAACCCCTAACACCAAACACAGGCTCCAAAGGAGAAAAAGCATGCACTACACTGAAATAAGTGTATGATGCAGCCCAATTTGCTCAGCATTTTAAGGAAAAGTGTGGCAAAGTAGAGAAATGTCCTGAATAAAAACAATATTTAAGAAAAATGCACATCATCCACACAAAAATGATTCCAAAACATTTTCCCCAACTAAATACAAAAGCACCGCTTCCCAGTAAAACCAGCTTGTCCTCCCAGTGACCTGCAGTGCAAACACATTGAGGAGAAATCCTCAATGAGATTGAATGAGATACACGTATCTGACAGCTGCACATGCTTGGCAATAACTCCTAATGCATTTACCGTTCAAACAAGAGCTGAAACATCTCACAGAAAGCAAAAACAACATGGACGTCACCAACAAGACCTAGCAATTCTGATCAAAACATTCCAGCTCAGTAATGCTAACCTGCATTCTACTAAAATAAGAAAATAAACAATTCTGATCTCAACCGTCGTCTTTTGCCAACACACGGCAGCATTGTTGACATTTCTGCAAACTGATCTGAGAGCAGCAGCGCCACCTTGCCTCAGCGTTCTGCTACTACGCCAACACAAGGGCCCCCTTCCTCACGCAAGACACAAAATGTCGGCATTGCTCAAGTCACATGACTCCCTTTGTACTCAGAAACCCATCTCTTGCATAAATAAACCGGTAAAACCCGGCAAATTTATCAAATACAGACTCCTTGTGTTTTAATTTGCCCAAAACATCCGTCAATGTCCAACGAACAAGCCGTTAACTGCCCCAAACCGTCGTGTTTCTCCTGAGAAAATTGGCGGCCATTTTGTGAAAGCTTGCGCAGGAAAAAAAGAGGGGCGCCTCTGATCGCTTAAAAATAAAACAAAGCTCAAAACTTCACATTTTCAAACCGTTAAACATTACCGATTCCTCTTCTTTCTCCATCCCCGTCGGCATCTGCGGCACAGCCCGGTTAATGGATGCATATTCGTGTAGGTCGGGTAAATCCTCACAACGGAAGACGGGTAGTGGCTTGGAAGCGTCCAGCGCCCGTGCCCGAAACGACAATTTACTCATTTTTTCACAATTCCAGATGCAATATAAATCTATCCGATCTCCTAATGTTCACAACGGCACCGAGTGGAGCTTTCATTGATGTTTCTGTGCGGTTAGTCTCTAACGTTCGGAAGGTTCTAGCTTGTATTTAGGGCGTCGCCAGCGGAGCTGGGGGAAGGCCCGGATCTCGGTCGCTCTCTCTCGGACTGTTATTTTCCGACGCTCCGCTCCCTATCGGTGGTTCAGTGCGCCATGGACAACATGGCGGACATTTAAAAACTCTTTTGCTCTGTTTCGCTCGGAGCGGTCCAACCCCCAGTTCGTGGACCGACCATTCCCACACGGTCCCGAGCGCTTGCGCGTTGCCGGGGTTGGGGGAAGGGGGTATTTGTTGCAAAGCAACTCCGCTCCACACATCCACATCAATTATTGAAATAAACATTAGACATGGCCGAAATACGTAGTAGGACACGGAGTAATTAAAATAAATAAAAAACGATTCAATTTATTCCCAAAAAATAGAATAAAACGCTTGAAAAATATTATATACATTCTAAATGAAACTTTTAGGTCACAAAAAAACAGCGGAAAATATAAAATATAAAAAGCGTAAAATAAAACAAAAATTATGTAATAAAGACATACCCAAGATGGAAGAGACGTAAATATACAAAAGTTAAAACATTTTATATTTAAATAAAGTAAATGCATGGTCAAAATGTAAAAAAAAAAAACTAAATATAGATTAAAGTCGTAAATAAACAGAGTAAAACCCACAAAAACTACTAATATACGCATTTATGACCAAAACATGTAAATAAAATACCAGGTTTAAAAAATGGCACAACTGACTGAATATCCCAAACCAATCAAACTTGTATGAAAAATAAATAATTAAAAAAGGAAAACAACACAGTTGTGCAAGTGATCTTTTAAATATTATAAAGACTAGTTTAGGTTTCTGCATCATTTCTAGAAATAATTCCCCTTTGTTTTGCACTTTTATTCTCAATTTCTTACATTTAGATATATTAATTCCTCCCATCAATAAACTGTTAAAATAATTTATACATGATAAAACTAGTCATAATGCTTACTATTTTATGCAATCCATGTTTAAAAGTTATGCAATGTAGTAATTTTGAGCAAAACCAAGTCAACTCCACCTAGAAAATAAGGCTGTTTGTTGCCTTTTTTTATTTTATTTGGTGTGAAAACAAGAAAAACATGACCAACTCCCACTCCACCATTAAACACTAAGGATGCAGTCGTTGCTGGATGAGCAGGAAAAACTGTTCAGATCCACTGAACCTCATCAGCACTGATGCCACAACTAACTGGCACATAAAAAAGATGTTTACTCCAGGTGAAATGAGTCGCAGCGAGCACAATGCTGCCTCCATCTGGAAGGACAGGGACAAGCATGTGCACAAAAACATGGACCAAGTTTTTAGAGTATTTGCTTTGAAAAAGATGCCCCACTTCATTTGGTAATATTCCTAAAATTCACAGGATAATATTACATTTCCACTGAAGCGTCTTACCTGTTGATGCTGTGATCATCCTGGGTCCAGGCAGAGAATAAAGGTTTTTAATTTTCATTCTTAAACCCATAACTTCCACAAAGATGCCCTGGAAACAAACAGAAGAACTGAAATTTTAAAATCTGTAAGCAAATAAAAGAAAAACCAGGACAAAACTGATAAAGAAAAGTAGGTTTAGCAGAAGCTTGCTCATGTAAGGCAGAAGATAAGACGGCTCTTCGCACCAGCTGATGGTGATTGTTGGGCTTGTGCAAACACACCTGGTGCTGCTCAGGTGTAGAACCAAAATTCTGCAGAATATGGATACTTTTCACCCGATTAATTGATTAAGCAGAATAGTTAATAGATTAATCAATGATTAAAATAATCATTAGCTGCAGCCGTACATAGCTTGTCAGCAAATTATTAATTCAATTGTGAATGAAACCAGTAGGAGTTTGATGCTTTTTATTCAAACCTGCTGCATGATGCAAAAATATTCACACCTGTTATAAGACAAAGTTTCTTAAAGTTCTTCCACGTCTGCAGAAGTTTCTCAGCTGGAAAACACATTTCTAACCCAGAAAGTGAGACAGCTGCTTCTCTTTTCCCAGCACGTCTGAAGTTTTAAATGTTTGCCAGAAAACATGAGAAATTAAATGAATAGCAGAGACGAATCTCTCAACAAAACACCAGATGCATCGCATAGACCACATATTGCAAATCAGCCTGTCAGTGTCTTTGGAAATGTCCCTTAAAAAGAAAAGGTTTATTAATCGTTACTAATTTAATCCAGATTAGAGCTGGATGATATGGCTGAAAAACCTATAAAACAAGCGTTTCATACCAGTCAATATTGATAGCTATAGATCAGATTTTAGTTTTAAATTTCTGAGATACAACCAGACTGGTGGTGTGATTTTTCTTTTTTTGTCCAGTTCTTTTATTTTTAGGCAGTAATGAGACATGGTGGCAAAACCTGAAACTGCTACTGCACAAGTTACTTGACAGGTTGTTGCTAGGTAACCACAGAATGATTCAGTTCCTAGGTAACCACAGAATGATTGAGTTGCTAGGTAACCACAGAATGAGTGAGTAAATTGATTCCACCAAGCTAGCTTAGCTAGCCGTTAAGAGGTTGAGCAGATAGTCTTTCCTCTGCCTACATCTCCCAGAATGCTGTGCGGCTCAGAATCAACATTCAGTGAATATTCTATATATTGAATATTCTCAGATGTATTATCTGCTCTATTGATATTGATCCCATGACTATCGCTATTGATTTAATGTCCAGCCATAATCCAAATTGAGTAGTCTTCAAATGAAATCAAATTGATCTAAGAACAACTGCCTTTGGCCACATAACAAATTACAACAATAATTCAAACATTAAAAAAATAAACACATTATGAGGCTAAAAAATAAAAACCATAATTGGGGATCCCAACAAATTCACCTCTCATACTGTATTAATGTTGCGTTCCTGTGTTCGGAACTGGGAAATCTTGACATTCCAGTTGGAAAAATCAACTTTAAGTGGACTTTCCACTGGGAAAGTGGGAGCAACTTGGCTTTACGTTTCAATATGGCCGCCCCTTAAATTAACAGTAGAAAGATGAGGTGAAAACATGTTTATTTTACAACATAAACATGTAAGGATGTTTTTAAATCAATGTTGCGCCGGCAGCTATGAACTGAAAAAATTAAAAGCAGTGTTTGTTTATGGAAAGTAAAGCTTAAAATGATTCTAAGAACATCATTTTAAGTTTGCACATTAACAACGTTTATGTGCATCGCAATGTTGAAATTCAAACTCCTTAACTAGAAAGCTCATATGAAGGTCAATATGAATGTCGTCCTTCTAGGATTTTTGCTGTGGCTTTTTCTTCAACAACCTGACAGCTAACTGCTGCATTCAAAATGAAGCCTGGATGACTTACAGCTTCCATCAGTTTCTAAGTGACCAGCATGAGGAATAATGGGTGCAATTTGGAGGTGTGCACGCTTCTTTTCAGATCAGAGGCCAACACATATTTCAGTCTACAGGAGGCTTGGTTTGTGGCGGGATATAAACAGGCAGATGCATCACAGCATTGGCAACTTCTGACTTTTAAAATACATTTTAGAATTCTTTTAATTAATTTGTTTGTTTTTTTACAATTTGCTAATGGAAACATGGCAATTTTTCAAAAAAATCTTGTTTTTCATCAAATAATTTTGGCACTAGGATGAGGTTGTTGGTTTATTTTTGTAAAACTGCATCGGAAACATTTTCTCATCACGAGTCACATGATCAACAACCAGATGTGATTACTGGCAAAAACCATGAAGAAGAAGAGGACAGGAAGTAGTCAAAGGATGATGGCACAGCATGTTTTTTTAATAACTTATCGTGTGAACAAATTTACTGACGTCTGATTTAAAATCAGAATTGCAAAACTGTGTTTTTTCAACATTAGCAGAATATTGACAAAGTTTTTCAATTGCAATGGAAACGCAACTACTGTTAATTTGAAAAGCAATCTTGAAATTCACCATTTGGTTTGTTTTGCACGTAAGCCTTAGTAATTCATATTATTTATTCTTTATATTAACCTCATTTTAGGTTGAATTGTATCTTAATGGAAGCTGATGAGATTTGTTTCACACGTAGGTATCGGCCGCTTGGCGAACTCCCCAAATTAATACAGTACATAACTTTTATTTTTAATTTTTTTTTCCATTTTTTACATATTTGTTAAAATTGTCAATATGTTGTGACAGTTTATTATTAGACAGATAATCTGTAAACATACAAGTGTGATTGACAGCGCTAAGACCCGCCTCTTGGCTGTGATTGGTTGTTTCTAGTTAGCGCTGGAAGAAAGGTCATCTGTCTCATACCATACTGTCACGACATAGTGGCAGTTTCGATAAATATGTAAAAGAATATTTATCAATTCTGAGCATCCTCTTCATGAAACTGTCAGATAAACGAAGTGTCTTAAGTCAGAGGCTTCTTCAATCTGCTGTAATACAGACTGCTAGAGGAGATCCTTTCTGCCCACAGCCATCAGCTTCTACAACTCTTTGAATTTATTACAAAATATTCAGTTAAATTTCTTCAGTTTTAAACGGTTAAAGTTAGTCAGTTTAGCTGAATGAGAGAACTGTTCCAAATAAATTTATCCTAAATTTCACCAAAGGTTGTATGTTATTCACAATATTTCAGCTAAACCTGTTGCAATAAGCAATAAAACAATTAACTGCATGATAAATTAAAATAAATGCAGTCATTTCCAGTTGCATAATTTATTGTTTTTCTTCTTTGTCTCTTTCTGCCAAAAACTGGGTAACAAAAGTCTCCAGTCTGACTAGAACCTTTTTTAAAGGGTAATTTTGTTTACAGACTTCATAATTAATTTTATTTCTGTTTTGCTTATTTATTTTGAATATTTAAAATGTGTTCCAGCTCCTGCGCTAAATTAGAATTTAAAGTTCATTGATCTTTGAGAATGTGTTCTTACCATTATTATTAGTAATGGTAAGAACACCGATCATAATCGGCCGATTTCTGTGAAAAAGTGTAAGATCGGTGATCGGCGATCACGGTCTCTTGTTGCCGATCACGCAAACCGATCACCTGCATCTCATTTCTCAGCCTGCCTGTGCAGCTGGTCTCCTCTTTCCTTCACTCTGCGCAAACGTGCAGCAACAAATCCTAAGCGATGTGGAACTATAACGCACTGAGTGACTGGGGAAGTTTGAATTTAAAGTTAACTTTAAATTAGAATATAATTGTGCTTGCGGAAAATTGAAGCACGTGGGGAGAAGCAGGTCAAAATGCATCAACACGATGAATCTAATATGGCATAAAAACAATGATATACTTGACGGAGTTTGGCTACATCGAGTCTCACTGCAGTAAAAATAGATCAGATAGCAGGTAAAGCTGCGCACAGCTACAAACACTCACCCGGATTAGCATGACGGTCAGAAAGCTAAACAAATAACCCGCAAAATTATTTTAGTTTTTGAGCTGCGATGTAAGACGCTGGTTCTGCTCTCGCTGTTGAACCGCTGCTACGCTACAGGTAGTAATATTTGACAGACGGAGCGCCGCTTCTGCTCCACCTGGTAGTGACTCTCACACCAAACCTCTGCTTAAAGCTGCAGCATCTAACCTAAAAAAATTAATTTTACATACGTATTAAAACTTTCGCTGTCCTAACATGAGACAGATAATCTCTGAAAAAATAATCTATCTCCTCCCTGCTCTGCATAATTACTCCGCTCAGTCAGAAACAGCCAATCAGAGCTAGCAGTAATCAGCTAGCCGCCATGCTATCAGGAAGTTTTGATTCAGTAACTCTGGATTGTTTATTGTAATGGATCCTGTATTTGTCTTTGAATGTTAAGTTTTATACTTGAATTTTTTTGGCAATGTTGAGAGGTTTTATTTTGACTTTTTACATTATTTAGCCTCTTCAGAGCCTCCATATGTTATCAGTCTGGTAAAGATAGTATTACTGATAGCAGTACAATTTGCAGAATGCCTGTTTTGTTTAGTTTTCTTCTTGTAAAAAGTTATTAAAAACAAGTTTTTGTCTAAATTACATAAATTACATCATGTGGAAAATCCTTTTTCCACATAATGTAACCGGTAGGGGCTTACGATTAAAAAAAATAATAATTATGTGATCGGTATCGGTGATCGGCCCTCATGGGTGATCGGTATCGGCAGGAAAAAAACCTGATCGGCACATCTCTAATTATTATTATTATATTACTTTAAATGCCCTGAAAACAACAATATTATTGTTCATCGCAAAAACATCTGGGACAATTTATCATCCAGCAAAATCTGTTATCATGACGGGCCTAATTTCAGCTCTTAAAATGTTTTACCCGTCTCAATTCTCATGTGATTTTGATGCCATCAGATGTTTTAAATGAAACACTATATAAACATTTGAAATGATTATGATTGAAGACATTATTTTGAGTGAAAACTGAGCTTGCACGCTCCCAGCTGACAAACAGAAGTGCAACGTGGGTGGAGTTTGTCCCACAATAGGGAAAGAGTTCAGATAATCACAGGAAAGAGCTGGAAAACTCAGCTTTCCAGCTCTCTTAAATGAGCAGATGTTTTCAGTTCTGGTCGGTTTTTGGCTTTTGTTGTTTTGTTTAAATCAACGGTGACATTTAAAGATGCAGATGTGAAGCCAGGTTGATCCTCCACCTGTTTTCAAGGAGATGGGGTTAGAGTTGGTTAGATAATATTTGCAGTGAATGATCCAGGCCGAGCAGTTCCAGGGCAGACCACAGGGACAGCCTGGCACTGTTCAGTCACACACCCAAAGCTGCATATGATCCAGCAGAAAAATGTTCCAGATTATCCTGCCATCAGCATGAAAGCTCCTCAAAAGAAGATGGTGTAATAAAAAAAAAATCAGACATCCTTTAACTGTCTCGTTCAGCTAAGGTTTACTCATGAAAAACCTAACAAATCAAATTATATTCGGATATATATTATTATTTAAATATGTATTTATACATTTTTAAAATATCTGGATCCATCTTTTGGGGGTTTGGTGGTTTTAGGGGCCGAAAAACTGAGTAGGAACTTGTGGTTTTGCTGTTGAATTGCATCCAGCTGACCAGCCAGGAATTTGATTGCGTGTATGAAATCATCTGATGCCAGAAAACACACTAATCACGACGGGCCTCTTTATTTTGGCCATCAGAGTTAAAAACATGGCAGGAAAATACTCACCGAGTGGATCTGTGTGGAAACGTGGAAGCCTTCGGGACAGATGGGGAACATTTCTGCAAGTTTAACCAGAAGAAGAAGAAAAACCCGAGAGAGAGAGAGACGACAGAGAACACGACGCAGCGAGCCACAGAGGGAGTTAACATCAACGTTAGCCTCCGCTGGTTCTACTTAGTTTCACGAACAGAACCAGCCGGTGAGAAGCAGCCGGTTCCCGTTCAACATCCGGGCCGTCAAACGGCGTCTTTCAGTCGGTAAAAGTCCGTATTTTCCTTCCGTTGGTCGAAACTAGAGAGCTGGAAAGCAAAGTGCTACTGTTGGGGGTTAACAACTTTGCTGTGAAACACGCCATCTGATTGGCTAGCCGAGGCCACCAATCACCTGTAGAGAGGCTCCACAGGGGCTGAAACGAAACGTGATTGGCTGTCGCAGACACGATACTAGAGATTTCGTTCCCCGAACGAACGAAATAGAATGGAGATCCGGAACGCACGAGAACGTCGCCGCCATATTGCGAGGGGCATTTTTTCTGAAAGGTTCTTTATGAAGGTAAAGATAATGCTGTTTGAACTAAAATATTTTAACAAATCACATTTTGCTGTCATTATGTATATTTTTTTATTAATCATAATAAATTAAGAATAATTGACAAATAGTTCTTTAAATATGACAGGTTATTTTTGGACAAATTTATTTATATTATTTTTTTAATACCATACTTTTTATTTTTACTGTTTTATGAAGTGTCACTGCTTTTACTTTAGTAAAAAGTCTACATACTCTACCCACTTTGAGTAATGTCACTGAACAAGCAGTAATGTTTTAACCAAAAATACACCAGATACAGTCACATCTACAATTTATATTAAAGTGAGACTTATTGTTTATAAATAAACTTATTTTCTCTCTGCTGAGCCTATTGTGACATTTGAGACCAAGTGAAGGTATGATAAAAACCATTGCATACTACAAGTTACACATTCACAAGTTCTCTATTGGAAAAAGAAAATATTTGGAAAAAATTATCTTCCACTTAAGGAAAGTCTTTAAACACTAGAATGAGTACATAACTTAATATTTCTTGGGTGATGACAGTTTACTCAGTGCTTGATTAGCCTTTTTTTAAATTATTTTTTAAAGAAATTCGCTTTACTCGAATGGCAGGATCATGCTGTGGGGATTCTTTTCTTTAACAGAAGAATCCCCACAATATATGTCAATCTTGGAGGAAAACCTGTTGGAAAACCTTCCCCTTTCAGCAGAACTTTAACATAAAACCTTATGAGAATGCCCTAGTTAAAGTCCAGACCTTAGTTTATGTGGCAAAACTTGAACTTTGATGTGCAGAGACACTCTGCGGTCCAATTGGATTTAAGCAAATTTGCAAAGAATGGGCAATAATTTACATCTGGTAGAGGCGTAACGCCAACGACTTGCAGCAGTCACTAAAACAAATGCGCACCGCACTTATCAGATTTGTCTTTAAGTGTCTTAACCTGTAGATTGTAGTTCTTCCACTTCAACATTAATACTTTGACATTTATTTACAGTGACATTTGAAGTAATAGTTGCAACGTAACAAAAAGTTAAAGTTCAATTGGTATGAATACTAAAAATAAAAAATCCCAAGTGATTTTATTTTATTAAAAATTTTAAAAAGCATAGTCTTATACATTACCTAAGACAGTTAATGGTACATTTATTTGATATATAAATTTAGTCCCTTTCGACCCTCCATACGCCTCAGGGGTCACATCCCATGTTTCAAACTTAAGGCCCGGGGGCCAAATCTGGCCCACTGTAGCTTTTTACATGGCCGTGTAGTCTAGACCACCTTCAACATAACAGTTGTGTTATTAAATATTATTTTATCAATCAAATCAAACCAGTTTTTATCTGTAATTTGCTAAATTACATCAAACTGAAAAAATTTTCAACATTAATTCATTTTAAGACGTACTAATCAAATGCAGAGACAGTTATTAATATTTTAACAGTTTAAGTTTGTCAAAACATCATGACCCCCCTTCACACTTTAAGAACCTGAAATGTACCAAAAAGCACTAAACCAAAAGTTTGTTTACATCCCAGTAAGGAACACAACCAGACGCCATGTTGGGGTGGTTTGATTTATTTAATAAATAATTTGAGAAAACTGCTTTGCCCTTATGTGTAAAAGAAGGCACTTAAAAAAAATGGCGTCAGTTTTCTGTCAGAACAGAAAAAATTGTTTTCATCAAAACTCCAGTTTTCTGCAGATTTAACATTTGATTGAGACAAGTAAAAAAAAAATCCTTTAAATTTAAAATGGTAATCTTTAAAAAAAAAAAAAAAAAAGGCGTGTATTTGGTGCTGCTACAGATGAAGGACCTGAGTTGGCTTTAAATTAAGCAAAATGAGTCCTGAAAGAGTAAAGCTGCTGTAAACCGACGTCCTTTCAGCCGCAGAGAAGAGAAAACCGATTCTGAATGATTGTTCAGCTGCAGATATATGGCTTTACAGAACCCAAAACACACTGTACACATTTCAATTCAAGCAAGGAGGATTTAAAACGGCTCCTCAGAGACCCAAAGACCTTTGGTCCGATGGCTCATCGGTTTTAAAGACATCGATTCCTGATTACCTCCTGCTGAACAGAGCGAACCCGATGAACGGAAAGTCCAGTTATAAAAAACAACAATCTCCCAAAAATCCAAAATAAAGCAAAGGAAATAAAAACAAGTTAGCAAAAACAGAGAGTGGCAGGATGCGTCTCTATCATTTCATACGACGACAAACAGCAAACGTTGTATAAAAGCCCCGCTCCACTCGCCTCGGCCCGTTTTCCTCTCCATGTACAGTGTCGTCACAAAGGAGAAAGAAGCGACATCATTTCCCCTCGTACTTTGGGTTCACCACGGTTGTTACGGCGCTTTTGTAGATCGGATTCTCACCCTGAAAACAAAACAAACAAAAAAAGAGCAGAAGAAAAAGTTTATTTTCTTTTGCTTGCAAGTCCCTTCCACTAGGTGGCAGCATGAGAAGGAGAAGACGGAGGCACTCCCTCCTCACAGAAGAGAAAGAAAAGCTCCAAATGTTCTCATCCACCTCCTTGTTTCTACTGTTTTCATTCAGATTTACCAACAGAGTATTTAGAGCACAACTAAATCCTGAGCAGACACTTTTAACAGGTTTAACAATATAAGGCTTAGTAAGGAAATGTCAGCTGTGACTGTTTTTCCACATCTAGACAGTGAAATAGTTAAAGCTCAATCAGAATGGATGGAGAGTAAAAATGTTTTTCCAAGTCCAGCAATAAGATTTAGCCACAAAAAAGGTAAAAACAACAAAAAATATAAAGTTAAAATGCACACAAAAACAGTAAAAAAAAAATTGAATAAGTAAAAAATAAAATATAGTAAAATAAAAATCTAAAAAATACACAAAAAGAAAGTAAAAAACATACAAATGGAAAATATATATATATGCAACTAAAAAGTACAAAAGTCTCCACAAAAATAAACTAAAAAAAGAAAAAAACATAAGGAAAAATAGGTAAAAGAAAGAAAGAAAGAAAGGAAAACAAAAACAAATATAACAAGTTAAAACTGTTAAAAAATCCAAAAATAAAAAGGTAAAAAAAAACAAAAAAACCACAAATATAAAGTAAGAAATATTCAGAAAAAGGAAAAAAAAAAAGTTAAAAATACAAAAAATAAATGGTTAAAGATCACATAGAAAAAGACAGAAAAATAAAAAAATTTAATAAGATATTTTAAAAAAAGTATTTAGACTTTGGCTGGAGTATCTAACATTATGATGCTTTGATCTCAGCCTGGTTGTAAAAGCTGCTTCAGGTCGTTTTGAAGCTGAACTTCCACCCCAGTCTCAAGTCATGTGCATCAGCAGCTGGCAGTTTTTACTCCAGGAATCTCCTTTAATTACCTCCATCCATCCCTTTTCTCTACATTAGTGGCACTCTACACTAAGTTTGTGTAAGATTCAAGTTGTTTCATTCTCTGACCTCACAAAACAACAAATACATCCAGATTAGTGTCGCTAATAAACTGACGTAGCATTACTAAAGATTAGTTAGCAGCATTAAGCTAACGGCTACAGTGAAGGTTTAACTCCTGCTGAGGGTTGAAGCGACTGACCGTGTCCCAGATGGCGTTCATCTTCTCCTTCTCAAACTTGGCGAACTCCCTGCGGTCGTGGATGATCATGAGCAGCTTCCAGATGAGCAGCAGCGCCAAGCCGATCATCACGATGCCGGCGACCACGCCCGCCACGATGGGGATGATGTCAGGGCTGGACGGGCACTCTGAGGCGGAAAACACCAACACACTCAGGGATGGATGGATGGATGGATGGATGGGAAATGGATGGATGGATAACAGATGGATGGATAGATGGAAGGGAGACAGATGAAAGGAAGGGAGACGGATGGATGGATGGATGGATGGATGGATGGATGGATAACGGATGGATGGATGGAAGGGAGACAGATGGATGGATGGATAGATGGAAGGGAGACGGATGAAAGGAAGGGGGATGGATGGATGGATGGATGGATGGATGGATGGGAGACGGGTTGGATGGATGGATGGATGGGAGACGGGTTGGATGGATGGATGGATAGATGGGTGAATGAGAAATGGTCAGAACAGCTGGACCCACCCGGACGCACCCAGCCGGACCCACCCGGATCCAGCCGGACGCACCCAGACCCAGCCGGACCCACCCAGACCTAGCCGGACCGACCTACCGGGCTTGTCCACCACGTAGACCTCGTTGGTGTTGTTCCTGACGGCGAAGGAGAAGTAGAAGGAGCAGTCGTTCTCGTCGCGCTCCTTGCAGATGACCCGGGGGAAGGACTGGTCGTTGGGCTGCGGCAGCTGGCCCTGGTCCTTGACCGGGATCAGGTGGATGTTCTTACACTCATCCTTACACACGTCCTTCTTCACTCCGGTCTGGAAGGTCAGACACTCGACGCAGTCCCTAAGGAGAGACGCAGGCGGATCAGACTCACCAATATCCAAAAAAAAGTGCAACACTAAAAAAAAAATGACAGACTAACAGAAAATCTGGGCTAAATTTCTCAAGCGTTCCGACTCACTTGTGCTCCGTGCAGACACCTGGACAGGTGGGGCAGGCCTCGCAGGTCGGCCCCTGAAATTTGGAGTCGGTGCATGTGCAGCCGCCGCATTCGCACACGCCGCGTCCGTTGCAGATCTGGCCGTTGCTGGCGACGCAGGTGGAGGTGTCCATGGAGCAGTCGCAGGCGCTGCCGGTGAAGTTGGCGTCGCAGATGCACTTTCTGCACTCGCAGCGACCGTGACCTGGACACGGACAGCAGCAGCCGAATCAGTGCAAAGTAAACGACGGATTATTCTGCTGGAAACACACGACTGAGTCCAGGCAGCGCATGTCAACAAATCTACTGTTACCTGAAAAGGCTTTAAACAAATCCATAATGTGCTAAAGTCTAAATGGGTCATTTATTCTATTTGTTCATGATTACATGTCTGAATGTCAGCAATGAGAATCTGCTTTAGCAAAAATAATGGTTGATGTTCTACATCTCTCTCTAGTGTAAAGGTGTTGGAAGGATTTCTAAGGGGTATAGCAGACGATTAATCAATTATTCTAATGATTAATCGGATAAAAGGGCTAACGATTAATCAATTATTCTAATGACTAATTGGATAAAAGAGCTAACGATTAATCAATTATTCCAACAATCAATCGGATACAAGAGCTAACAATTAATCAAATATTCTATTAGTCAGACAAGAATTTGCCACAGTGTATATATTTTTGTATTTATTTAAAAAGTAAACTATTATATTATATTAAAAATACAATAAAACATGCAAATAATCAAATAATTCAATTCCTTTTTAAAATAAGAAAATAAACATTTTATTGACTAAAACGCAATAATGCTTCATTATTTGGAGCAAAAATTGCCTTTACAGTTAAAATTACTTCTAACATCAACACATGAAAAGCTGTTGGTTATTTTTTAAATTATTAATCCATTAATAAAGATGTTAACGTTAATAAATACGACTGTGTGTTAGGGCCATTGCAGACAGAAAAAAAAAGGAGTAAATTTCTGCCAAAACTCAGAAATTCAAACGTTGATAAATTTACTCCTTTTTTAATATCCATAAAGTCCCTATTACGCCACCACTAATAGATTCTTTTTCCTTTTTCCTGAAGCTAAAACTGCCAACTCTGAGTAGAAGATATTTACAGACAAAAGGAGTTTTTCCATCTAAAGTGCCAAATATCCATTTGGCTTCATTACTGCTTCATTTCAGCAAATGGCCTTCGCTTTGCTGGATTGTGTGATTCATAAACAGATTAATTTCTTTTGGCTTCCACTCATTTTTCTACCTCTAGCTGCCATGTACCTTGAATGTTACTAAAAAACGATAAAGCTTAGAAAAATACATGAAGTAAAATATATAATCTATCAGATTGACTTTTTTAGCGACTGCTATGACAAAAGTGTTTGCTTTTGTTCCTCTTGTCCCCATTAAATCAGGCAAAGGCAGCCTGATGAAATGCAAACAGCAGTTCTTAAATGATGCAGGTAAATCATTTCTTCCTGACCTCCGCAGAGCTTGTTGCCGGAGCGGTCGCAGTTGAAGTTGTCACATTCGCAGAATTGGCCGCTGTACGCCTCTGCAGGATTTTCCCGCTTTCTGCACTCGCAGGTACCGCAGACGCAGTCGCCGTTGTTGCTGCAGATGTCCGTGCCGTTGTCCTTTCTGCAGTTGGCGTCCAGATCCTCGGTCCGGACGTCGTCCTTGCTGCACTCGCACGTCTGCCCGATGCGTCCGTCGTTGCACCTGAAACACAACGTGAAGTTAAATCGGTACTTAATTAAATATTTGGCATAAATTAATTCTTAAACAATGAGATAAGGTCTGCTCAGTTCTGACTATTCTGAAATGTTTTAGGGCCTCCGTCACTTTAAATCCAAATGAGCTGCTGCTGGCCACGCCCCCCATCTCAACGTTTACACTCCCATGTGAAAACGGCTGCAAACAGATGAGCAATTATACAAATTTACATCTTTGAAAAGTATAAAAGGAGCCTCCTGCACAACCAACAAGAATGCAGCAAGTGGTTTCTCGAAGCAAGTCATCAACGAAGCCATTCGTAACAATCAATTAATCTCATGGTGAATTAAAATGAGCTTGATTTGGTAGATTTGAAGAAGGTCGGGGGGCCGACTTCCCTCGGGTGAAAGCACAAAAAACATGCAAATGGTGAACTTTGCATAACACGTCGCCCAGGTTGTTGTTTTGAAATGTTCTGCGGATGAAAGGAGGTGGAGAACGTCTCACTTGCAGGATCCGCATTCGTAGCTGCCGCTGCCGTCAGAGCACCGCTGACTGTTGGGCTCTCCTTTCGCCGCACAGTCGCAGTCGCAGATGTAATCCAGAACCACGGTCACCTCCTCCCTGAAGCCCTGAGGTTTGATCGTGAACACCTCTGATTTCCCATCAGGTGGACACTTCTGGCTTTCTACAGTAATGTTGAAATGCACCTGGATAACCAGAGGAAAGCATTAAAGTTGACACAGATTCCAGGATATTCCAGGATATTCCAGGGCTTTCAGCGTTACCTCGTCCCCGATGGAGATGTTGACGCACTTATTCCCGTTCTCTCCTGAATTGACCACGTTGTCCTTGCAGATGGACTTGTAGGAAATGGAAGCTCCCGCTGGCCGCTTCGGGTTTTCCAGAACAACCTCAGAGGACAGAGACTGCCAAAAGAGGAGGAATTTAGAAGAAAATAAATTCATCTTTCCTGTATTTAATGGTTGGTATCACATGTTTTCTCTCGTCTTTAAAAAACCTGCTTGAAATAAATAAAGGAAATAAAATAATCACGATAAAATACTCTAAAAATTAACCAAAGTATGGAAAAACTAAAACCACTACTATAACAAATAAAAAACTAAACTAAAACTAAACAATAACTACTAAAAACACTCTACAGACTAATTTAAACTAACTTAAATTAGACAAAAAGTCACAAAGAAGCAAAACTATAATGTAAAACCCGGAGCCCGTCATAACCCTGCTTGTGAGCATCAGTTCTTACGTTGTAGGCATCAATGATGAGCTTCATCACGTTGTTGGAGTCGGCGGACAGCGTCCCAACAGCCGACTTAGGAATGAGGTTTTTGAGTTCCTGTAAGAGGGAGGAAGGATCAGAGGAGGCAGGTCTGATAAACGGGTCCTAGTCAAAGTAAAACGGCTGATAGCTCACCTTGTAAACCGACTGGAACTCCTCAGTCACAGCAAAGATGGTCTGGATGTTGTTTTCGCTTAGTTTCTGAACCAGGTGAGCGATGGAGGGATAGTCCTGCAACACGGACGTCAATATTCAGAGAGGAGAGGAGAGGAGAGGAGAGGAGAGGAGAGGAGAGGAGAGGAGAGGAGAGGAGAGGAGAGGAGAGGAGAGGAGAGGAGAGGAGAGGAGAGGAGAGGAGAGGAGAGGGATTTTAAGGAACCCACTTACGTAGTAGTGGCTCATGGTGTACATGTTGTTCTCCAGGTGACACTTCCCGTCGTTGGGCAGGACGATCCCGCCCAGCTTCCCGTCTCCAGCGAAGTGGAAGCCAGCGTCGGTGGAGAACACGAGCAGACGGGTGACGTTCCTCCAGCCGATCTGATCCTGGGTTCAGAACGAAGAAACTCCTCTGGTTACCGTGACGATAAATCAGTGTCATTGATCAAATTTAGTTTGTTGGGTTTCCGTAGTTCAGAGTGATGTCAGCACCCGGGGCGGCCATCTTGTTTGACAAGCACGTTTCACAGCTTCTTTTTATTTAGACTTTGAATTCAACATAAAGTCATAAGAACAGTTATGGTTCTACAAGAATGAGGTCATATGACCAAGTCAAAATAATATAAACATACAGTCTTAATAAAGCCAAAAAAAAGGCCTACTTGCAGAGTAGTAGTCCACCAAGTAGAGACATTTCACTGATTTTAAGTCACTATGACTATATTCTTGTAAATAAACTAAAATGATCATAGCCTGGCCTTAATACACCAACTTATAACTCACAGAAAGAATGACTGAAATAAAAGCCACATTTTGAAAATGTTTTCTGTCATTTGTAAAAATTGTTTGTTTTTTTTTAGAAAAGAAAGTCGAAGAAAATGATAACACGCAACACTGTCATAAACATGAAGGAGTCCTCAGAACATTTTTAGGACTGTGGTCATGAAGTGTCATTTGGTAAATAATGTCATTCCTAATGCAGTTGCATTAAAAATCTCAACTTTGGATTATTCAATGCCGTATTTTCCACACTATAAGGCACACCTTCAATGAATGGCCTATTTTAAAACTTTTTTCATATATAAGGCGCACCGCATTATAAGGCCTATAGACGCTACAGTAGAGGCTGGAGTTACGTTATGCATCCACTAGATGGAGCTGCACTAAAGGATGAATGTCTAAAGCCACTTTGTTGACATAAAAATGTCAACAAAACAGTCCGACTCCGGTCGGTGAGGAGAGCCTTCCGCGACTGGGCCGGACGATGGTCACCCTTCTCCGTTCGCACACAGCATGTTCGTGGAGAACGTGGCGCTAAAAGACCTGATTCTCGACGGTCGGTAGGTAGATAGGTCAGTCAAACTTTATTAACAAACCAGGTTCTGACAACTATCCCAGCATGCACCGAGCGCTTCTTCTTCTATGGGCAAAAATGAAGTCTGCGGCTGCTTACCGTAGTTGCTAGACCTGTTGTGGCTCAATATTGGTCCATATATAAGGCACACTGGATTATAAGGTGCACTGTCAGCTTTTAAGGAAATTGAAGGTTTTTAGGTGCGCCTTATAGTGCGGAAAATACGGTAAATGATCAGACTTTGAAGAAAAGCTGCTGTAAAAATTTTATTAAATGCGTCAACTTTTCATTATTTGGCAAATAACGACACTATAAAGCAACGTTGCACTAAAATCTGCATTAAAAGTGTCAACTTTGGATTATTCAGTAAACAATGACACTTTTAATCAAAGTTGCATTAACAGATTTTATCTGCATCGCCCGGCCGTTCCAGTGAGCCGCTCACCTGGCACACGGCCACCTGCATGATGGCGTCGAAGCCGCCCTCCGGGGAGTCCAGGTTGCCGGAGATCTGCTGCTGGCTGACGAGCCGGTTGAACTCCTCTCCGTCTTCGGTCAGCTTCAGGACGTTCTTGTAGCTGAAGGGGCTGGTGCAGTTCTCGCTGCCTGTGCAGGGGTTCAGCAGCCTGGCCGGGGTGGTGCTGATGTAAGGCATGACCGTCTTCTCCACAAACGAACCAAAACCTAAAGGGAGTTTAAGAAACGATGATTACGTAAGCAAGAGTTTCTGATTTATTGAGCTATAACTGTCTGTCTCAAACGCCCCCTAGTGATTAGCAAGGTACGTAAAGGATTTGGTGTAAAAATAATAATAATGGAAATGTGGCTCAAGTCTGGGGTCACTTAAAAAAAGCTGAAGATACCGGTGGAAAGAAAACCACAGGACTACTTATATGATACTACTTAGATTTAACTTCCCTTTGGGATTATATTTACATATTTTATATGATTAATTATTAATACATTTTTCGTCTCAAAACGATATTTATCGCAATAATTACTGACAATTTATTGTCCAGCTAAATTTGATATCATGGCCGGCCTCAGCACATCATGGTATTTCAACAGTTTTTTGTGTTCGCTGTATTAATTACTGACTGAATAAACTTAAAATGGCGTGTTCCAATGAGCTTTATTAAGGTAATAACTCAAGGGGTTTTCCAGGTGTTTATATTTCTAAACAGAACCACATAAAGTGCATTTTACATCCCACACTGGGTTCTGTTTGGCCCATTTTGCTTTGCTGTTCTGGGATGCCTCCGCCATGATTATTTCTGCATCAACTGGCTCCGCTTAAGGATGAGCACCAGCGCTTGCTTCAGTTTATAAATATAGATATAATAAACGATGGCAGTATTGAGCAGTTTTTCTATTTTCTTGTTGCTTTTCCAGGAAAAGAATAAGATTTACTAGAATTAGTTAAGTTTTTAGATCTTCTTATTCGATAGAAAACTTTGTAATTTTTAGGTTTTTTCAAAACCTAAAAATAGAAAAGTGGTGGTGCAGCACAAATAAATGACCAACTATAAATATTTAAAAATTACAAGTAGTCTTATGTAACATCTGTGGCTCTAATTGAGTTTTGTTTAGCTGAACTTTGGGCAAAATCTGTTCTTTGAATTTTAAACATTTCAAACCGCTGATCTAACCAGACGTTATTAATTGATTGTAACCGATTTTAATCCAATAAATCATTAATTAGTTGTTGCCTCCCTTCTCAGAACAGATTTGATACGTTTTCTCGGCAGAGGAACCTCGAATGTTTTTCCACTCACCGATTTTGAAGTCTGAGGTGATTTTCTTCATTTCATTCATGAGGTCAGTGCCAAGTTTCTTAACATTTTCCAAGTCGTCTCTCATGGAGAAGGAGAGGTCCATAAGGTAGTACAGGTCTATGGGGTAATCCTCCGCACGCTTAAATTTCAGACTAAAGGTTTGCGGTTCACCTAAAACACAAAAACGGCAGCAGCTGAGAGCACAGAAAATCGGTTCCTCCCACCTCAAAACCCCAACAACGTTCACACATTTCTGGATTTCATTATGGAAACGGGAGAAAATCTTTACCAGATCTGAGTTTGAGTGTGAGTTTCTGAGGCTGGATCTGGGTGATCTGCTCAGGCTTCAGTTTCACAGGTCCATTGTTGTGAGCTGTGACTGGTTTGTTCTGGGTAATGAGGATTTTTCCACGTGGGTTTTCAATTTGCTGACACTTTTTCTCCTTCAGGGACTCAAGGTCGTCACAGCGGGCCGATTTGGGCGAACCAACGGTTAGAAAGTTCTGCAACAAAGCCAATTTGAGGAATTAGAGGAATATTCCAGAGACGAATCGGGCAACACAAACCAAGCTGTCTCTGCAGATCCTACTCTGCAAGAACACGGTTTCCACAGAACACGCAGAAAAAGTCACCTGCTGTTGCAGTAACACAACCTAAGAAACATTTCTTAAATTTATGGACGTTTGTATACAAACTCAACGACTTCACAATAAAACTGACCGCACAAAAAAGGCAACATTTGGCAACATTGTGATATAGTAAAAAAACAAAATTCAATTTCAATTTGTTCCATTTTTTAGTAACTTTTTGCACTAAAAATCCACAAAACAAGGGCTGAATAAAAACTGTTGTACAGAAGGAGTTGCTGCAAAGCTGACTTAGTGCAGCCAGTCAGGGTTAGTAGCCACATGTTCCTCAAGAGAAGGGATTGCTGTAAACTTAACTGATGCAATCAACCATCCACCATCACCACATGCTTGCCCACAAAGGGAATAAACCTAACATCAGCTGTTGAGAATTGGGACATATAAATAAACTGAATTTGAATAAATAAAAAAACATTTGGAGTACAAACCAGGTAGCTAAAGTTCATCTGTTTTATATGAACTGTTGTGAAGCGTCTGGACTAAAGAGGAACAGGAAGAAACTGCAGAATGGTGCGTAATGGATGCCACAAGCCTAACACTCAGAGGAAGAACATGAGACAACAAACAAAAATAAAACGTGCTTTGACTTCATTCTTTCAGTAATTATAGTCAAGATCTTTTGCTCTTCCTTCTGTACAAAAAGCATAGAATTACATCAACAAAAGACAGTAAAAATAGCCTAAATGTGTATTCTTCTGGTTGGGTTTCTTTACATAAATTGGCAGCCGCTTTAGATGAATAAACATTTTAGTAAAAACAACAGAAGACCTAACAAGTTGAGGTGAATTTCATGAGGTGGAAATCCAATCTCACTTCTGGTGAAGGCAAAACAAGATCCAACAGACGTCACAAATGTTAAAAACCAGTTTAAACACGTAGTGTGCCCCGACATGCAGGTTAACGCTGATCAATCCGGGCCGCTAAGATAAAATGCTGGTTGGATAAACACAAGTGCCATGAAGACAATGAAGAGCTGATGACGCGCTGCTGCAAGTACCAAACTGCAATACCCCAAAAGATTGTGCAGTTTAGTTCCTAAGAACATGATGTCGGATTTTAACCGGAAACTGAGTCAGAGCCAAGGTCAGTGGGCTCACTGTGATTCATAACAACTGAAAAATAATTAGGGCTACAGCAGACAGTTATTCTGACGATTAATCAATTATTCTGGCAATTAGTCAAAAAAATCTGATGATTAATCAACTATTCTGACGATTAGTCAAATATTCTGGCAATTAATCAAATATTCTGGCAATTAGTCAAAAAATCTGACGATCAATTATTCTGACGATTAATCAAATATTCTGACAATTAATCAATTATTCTGGCAATTAGTCAAAAAATCTGACAATTAATCAATTATTATGACGATTAATCAATTATTCTGACAATCAAATATTCTGACGATTAATCAATTATTCTGACAATCAAATATTCTGACAATTAATCAATTATTCTGACAATCAACTATTCTGACGATTAGTCAAATATTAATCAAATATTCTGATGATTAATCAGATTAAAAATGGCCATATTCTCCAGGTTTTTCCTTTGACCACTTTCTTTAGAGTTCATCATTTGTAGCAAAGATACTTATTATATCACCAAGATTTTAACTTTCTGCTCAACTTAACATTAATAAAGTGTAGGGCTGATCTATTGACTAATTTTTGGATTAATCGATTAGATTAATTATTTTGATAGCAAAAGTTCTGGGTATTTATCCTAAATGCGACATTTTGTAAATCTTAGCTTTAATTGAAGATTTGAGTGTACTGTTCTTTGAGCAAGTTGACTTTTTAAAGTATCTATACTCCAGTTAATGATTAATTGATTATTAACTTAGTTGAAGGTTGTTTCAATAACCGATCAATCGTTTCAGCCCTAACTGCATCTGATATTGTTGTTTCTACAGCTAATTAAAATGATTGTGACCAAATAAATGTTAAATTTCAACAATAAAACAAATCTGTTCTGTACCTCTTCTATTTTAGCTTGACATTTGAACTTGTCTTAAATGGGCGTTTTTGTTATTTCTTTTAAAAATCTAATTAACACACGCAATGACGCCTCTTAAAAAGCATCTAAGAAGCCAACAAAGATATTTCATGAATGCGTTTTCTTCAGGTTTTACAAAACTCACTTCATCCGTGCACCATCCACACTTTTCAGAGACTTGGATGCATTCCCCACATGACTGCGCGTTCGCCTTGATGCATATGCTGCCATCTGAAAGAGAGAAGTTGCTCTGAGCCACAGCGAACAAGACATTTTCCATTAGCTCACTGATTCGAACCAGCTGCTGCCTGACAGAGAAGAAGAAGAAGAAGAAACCCCATCCCAGCTCAGAAAAGTGAGTCATGATGGGAAATGTTTCAGGCAGCGGACCAACTGATGAGGTAACGCTGGAGAGAAAACAATAGCAGAAATCTTTATCGTTTTCAGTTCTTTTCCCTAGTTTAACACCCCAGAGTCAAATGGTTCGTTAGCAGAATATTATTTTCTGTTGAAGTAGTCGGATCATTTAAATCAGCTGTGTTGCAATGAAAACTCACCTAAAACTGGCAGGATGCCATCCCTCGAGGACCGGAGCCAAAAACCGTTACCCAAATTATTAAACCGTTATTGAAAATGCAAAACCTCCCGACAGCCATTTCACATTTTAATAAAACAAAGCCACAAGCTTTAATGCATTTATTGTATTTTTATTGAAAGGTGAAGAAAAAATTAGGCATTTTCATAAAAAACTAGGGCTGCACGATATGGCTGAAAAACTTATCACAATATAACCGTTTCATATCAGTCGATATCAATAACTATTGATTAGTTTTTCTGCTTTAAATATCTGACACACTGTCAAACCGGTGGTGTTCCCGCTTCATCAAGACACTCTATGCCGTTGTTTATTTTTAAGCAGTTATGAGGAGCAGTGGGGAAACCTTAAACTGCTGCTGCGCCAGTTACTCAGCAAGGCGTTGCTAGGCAACCGAAGAGTGAGCGAGTTGCTAGGCAACCAAAGAGTGAGCGAGTCCATTCTACCAAACTTGCTTCGGTTGAGCAGCTAAAGTCTTTTCTGTGACTGCATCATTAAATGCGTGTTGATGGTTGAAGCTTTTGAAAAAAATGTAATTTGGTTGTAAATAAATAAATATCCTGAGAACGGGTCAATGAACCGGTTAATATTTACCAGCTGGTGATTTGTGCTTCTTACCTATTTGAGCTGAGCTGCCTCCGATGACCGCTGATAAAACCGCTATAAAAAGCAACTGGAGATTCATCTGCGAGAGAGAAAAAGGTCAATATAAATGAGTAAAAACAAGCAGATCTACATCTGAGCAACATGCATTCCGAAGAAGTATCTCATTTTAATGACATCCAAGTGGGATTTGTGGTGAAACATACATGTTTTATTCAGATTAATGCCTAAAATTAACAGTATTAGTTTCTGGATTTGTTGTGGGTGCAGATTTTCTGTGACCCTGTGAACGAATTGCTACACAAACATCACAGTTAAGTGGCGCAGGCCTGCAAGCTGTGATCACACCATCTGTGTGTGTGCAAACACCAGAAACAAAGCGTAACCCTTCAAACTGCACGAGCTGCTTGAATTATATAAACTACAAAACATTTAAATAAAAGAACAGCAGCACAAAACAAAACGACAAGAAGGTAATCGGCATCAAAACTGACTGGAACACAAATAAATGGAAGTAAAGGAATAAAAACCAGAAACTCCAAACAGAGCGACTTCTAGGAGACTTTATTACTGTGCTCTAGTTTAATTAAGCAGCTATTAGACTGTAATACCTATAAAGACAACAAATAAATAAAACAGTTTCTAATGTGCCTGTAAAACGTGACCGTTTTAAGGACAACATGCTCCTTTAAATCATTTATTATGGCAAGAAGTTTTTTTTCTCTTACAGATAAACTGATAAAACATTATTCTTTATGTTAATGCAGCTGAATTTATTTTTGTTTCCTGCCTGAATTGTGTTGTTTTGGTTAACAAACCAGATCAGAGGCATTTAATTTATATTATGATTAGTGGGATCTGGATGTAAAATATGACGCAGCTCAGCGGTGACACAGGAAGTAACAGGAAGTAACAGGAAGTAACAGCAAACAGACTCGGCTCAGAGACATTTAATGAATACAGAAGGTATATCGGTCCGATAATTAAATCTGGGCTGATATGAACAAGTGATGGTTATTTCCATGCCTTCGTTTCTGTTTCAGGGAGGGGCGAACTGTGGGGAGTTTACCTGAAGAGATTACGTCTGTAAATGTTGGTTATCAGCCATAAAAACTATTTTAATATCGGATGTTGATGTTGGGTCAAATTTTCAAATCGGTGCGTCCATAATTCATAACTCCAACTGACCATCAAAAACATTACTTGAGTCTGTAATAAAATCTCTGTAAACAAAATTGTTATTCAAAACTGAAGACTTGTATTATCCAGTTCTTGGTGGAAAGAGAGAAAAGAGAAAAACAATAAACCATGCAAATGGATATTATTGAGCTTGTTGTAATTTATCATGCAATTAATCGTAGTTCATTTATTGCTTATTGCAAAAGGCCTAAATATGTAAAAAAACAACTTTATAAAAGTTCCATATTGTTATGTAGGTATAACGCCGTTGTTTTTGTTGTTATCTGCTTGTTCCTGCGTAGAATAATCCCTACAGCTGCTCGTTTTCACACCTCAGCTTGGTAAATTAAAGGAAAGTCTGACACCTGGATCCAAAAACAGACTCTGTCCGGTCACTGGCAACAAAGGTGTTACATTTAACTGAATAGTGGCTGAAAGCTGATGAAGAAAGTCATCTGCCTTTTCATTCAGCTGTAAACAATCAAAGTTTGTAGGCGGCTTTCAGGGACTTAATTTAACAAACCTACAGCAGTGAACTCAGAAATGTTGACGTGTTCTGCTGTGGGTGCGGGGATCAGGTACAGACTCATCACTGCTGTGGCAAATTATCGTCCAAACAAGCACCAACAGAGGAAAACACAGACGGAGGAGGAGCGCAGCCCCAGGACACGCTGTCCAACCGAGTCGAGCAGCAGACGTGCAACGACTGCAGCAGATGTGCAGCAGCAGCTTTCATGAGAAACCGTGAAGAAACAGCCACGGCTCTTTATGGATGCAAGTTTCAGACTGCAGCAAGGAGAGCTTATGAGACCGATCAGATGTTTATATGGCAGCTTTTCCTGGTAATAGGTAGAGGAACCGTGTGTTTATTTACCGTGCAGGAAATGTTCTGTTTTTAACAGCTGATTCGACTCAGGCTGTTGGTTACTGAGCAAAGCTGAGTCAATGGATCAATCTCAAAAATAGAAAAAAATAAAAGTAAGAGTACTAGTTCATTGTGACGAACTGCATAAAGTGATTCAACCCACCAGAGAGCTTTTAAATTCCTCCAGAAAGTGCCGGTTGGTTAGGTATCAAAACTAACGCTATGAGGCAAAAAAAAAAAAAAAATGCTAATCTCTTGACTTTTTTCTCACCATGATAAACAAATACGAGCTGCAAACCTGAATACAATTAAAAGACAAAAGCTGCAAAAGTGATGACATTTGCAGTTTAAAAATGTGACGAAGAGAAAATACAAAAATCAAAGCTAAACTGTGACAATGGAGGCATTGTTTCAGTGTGCAACATATGCAACAAAAAGCATAATTAAATTCAAACCAACCCCAGCTGTGGAGAATTTCTACACCATTAACGCTCCACCCCAGCTTTCCCACAGACCGGCTTTGTTTGCTGCCCTGGGATTTGAATCGACGCTGGGCTGCAGATTGCAGAGCGATGACTGACTGACTGGAGGCATTCAGAACTGGAGGGGAACCATCGACCCAAAGAGTCCAGCAGAATAAAACCAATTAGAAAAATACTTTGGCGAGAATAAAATCAGGAACAGAAACCAAATGATCTGCATATTTCTGTAATTTACGATAAATTTCTTTTGACAAATGGAGGTTTTTTTCCATCTAATACAGATGTTAAGTTTTATTTGACATTTGACCTGCCTATTCTGGGCAATTATAGCAATTATCAGACGGTTGTAATTTGCAAATCAATCTGCAAATTACAACTGATCTGATCATCTGATTTTCTAAATTTAAAAAAAGAATCTGCAAGTATAGATTAGCAGATTCTAGACTCTGGCTGGTTGAGTATTTAGCTCTACTATTGAAGAAAAAGCTCAATAATTGATCATTAATTTTTCTGCAATGAGATTTGTTTTTTTAAGATTTACTGTAAATACAGGATTGTCCAAAGTGTGGCCCGTGGGCCATTTGCGCCCTTGGAAGGATTTTGTGTGGCCCCATTAACAGTACAAATGGAGCTGATGCTGATAAACACTTTTGGTAAAAAAAAGATTTAAGGAAAACCACTGAAAAACATTAAAAGAGAGTAAAATGTATAATCTATTCTGCATCCCTGGATTAATAAAATGAAACTCAGGGTAAATATCATATCTAATATTTAGAGAAACATGAATAAAGTATAATAATTATGAGTTTGCACGGTCAGACAGACACACTGCTCGTCATCACAGCCTTTAATTACAGTCAGAGGCGACAGAGTCACACATCTCAGCTGGAGACACACCAGGTGTAAATATAGGAGAAAGATTCATAATAAAATGCAATGAAAACAATTTAAATTCTCCTTTGGAGCCAATTTAAGTGAGAAAACAAAACCTTTTTAGTTATGAAGAGGAAGTTGGCTTGTGGTGATAAAATAAACTTGATTTTTGGCTCAGAAAGTTTGGTAATCTCACTGCTAGTCGTTAAAAAAATGGAACTGAAACCAAATGTTACCCAAGACTTTGGAAAAACTTTAAGAATCTGAAAAGAAACCAGAAATGCAATATAGAAACATTTAATAAGTTAAATTCAAATTCAAATATGTAGAAATGCAATTCCACTTATTTCAATCAGTGATGATAGGAGACAAACCAATAAGAAAATGTGATCAAATGTCAATCACCAATATTAATATTGCGAGGAAAAAAGAAAGCAAGAAAAAAATACAGAAAGAAAGAAAAAAATACAGAAAGTGGGAAAGGAAGAAGAAAAATAGGACGAAAAAAAGGAAAATACAAAAGAAAAAGACAGATAAAACACAAGATAGAAACAAAACAAAAAAAGAAAGACAAAAAGACAGAAAAAAGATAAAATAAAAAAGACTACCAAAAAAAGAAAGAAGGGAAGAAACAGAAAAACGAAGACAAAAACAAGTAAAGAACCAAAAAATTTAAAAGAAAAGATCTTCATGCATTTAAACATCAAGCAGATGAAGTAAAATATATTTAAAAATTTGCACAAAATACTAAATATTTCCGTACATGATCAACCTCTCTGTTGTATTATTAGCAGTTTGTTTATTTAGACACAAGCCAGGACTAAACTGACTCAAGCTGGTGTAAAACCTTTAGTTTCTTCAGAACATCTCGTGGTATTGAGGGTTTATTTAATCAAAATGTTTTTTTCTTGATCCAAAGAATGTTGTTTCAAATATTTCATTTTTTTTCCCTCAGCAATAAAAAACAGGATCCAATTCACTCTTAATCTGAAAACACCTGCTGTACTTAGCCAAGTTTTAACACAGCGATTAGAAGCAATTTTGTCTGCACCAAGGTTTACTTTAGTACAAGTCAGTGAGTGGATGTGGTCCTTGTTACCATGACAACAAACAGGAAGCCAGAAAGAAAGATAACACCTAATATGTTTGCTGGTTGCTAAAAGGTGTAGTTTTGGTCGGGGGGGCCGTAAAGAATAAGTCCAGCAGTCTAAAACTGGCCCACGAGCCCCACTTTGAGCACCCTTCCTTTAGTTAACATGCAGCTTGGAGTGAATAGAAACAAAGTGTTTTCATTTAGTGGTCTGATGTGTAGCCAGTGTGTTTTTACTGAATGAAAGAGCTGGATTAGCTCAGTAGATTTCCTGACCTTTCTTTGACTTGTTGCACCAAAAGTTGAAGGCGTGCAGGTGGAGACTGAAGGGTCAAAGTTCAAGCTCTAACAACGTCTTCCCCATATGGTTGGGTTTATGGTAAATGTGACCAGAACTGAAGGGCACCTGCAGAAACTACTTCCTGCTAAAAGTCTTCGAACCAAACAAACAACCTGAGATGTGTAGAAGAGTCCACTCTGACACCAAGAGACGCAGAAACAGCGTACTCACATGTGAAGCGTTAACCTTTGCACATGCATGCATCCTGCAAGAGAAAACATAAACAGAGGCAACAGCTTGCTGCGGTTGCCGCGCTCTGAGGATCAAAGGTTAACCACATGGTATTACCGATGGCATCTGTTCTCATGAAAACAGAACTGCACCTAAAACCACTTCCACACCGCTGCAGGTCACTTTAACGCACCGACACGATAAGCTACGCTGGCCCTTTAATGCAACTTCTCCTTCCAACAACTTCACATGCATGACTTTAAAAGTACACCACACTCTTTGCACCAATAGTGCCAAAAATGTCCAACTGAGAGCAGTAAAGAGCCACATTCATTTCTTAAGACTTTTGTTGTTTATATGTCTTTGAATATATATTAAATAGATTATATATTAATAAAGTCCATTTTTTGTAGAAAAGGAATCTGCAAATCATTGTTGATCTAAACTATAAGCAGCATCTGACACAGTTGCCGTTTTAGAAATATATATATATATTTTTTTAAACGTTTAAATAAAAATACTTTGTCTTGTTCCTAATTACATAAATGTCTGTAGAAATAAAAAATATTGTGGATTTGCTACATTTTTTAATTGTGCACTGCAAAAACACCAAATGTAACCAAGTAATATTGGTCTAGTTTCTAGTGTAAATATCTTTAGGGGTGCACCGGTTTATCGGTGCCGATTTCCTTCATTTTGGGAGATCTGTGATCGTCCAATTTTTACATGTGAAGCCGATCTTATCAACCTCATCAACCTCGGCACAGGTCTAAAAATCAACCCATGTGCTTTTCTTTTCTCCTGTGAGAGAAGTTTGACTGACACACCAGGTCATGTCTGAACATTTACAGTTAACAACAGTCACACCAATGTTGCCAGTTCAGCAACTTTCCTGATTAAGCAACTTTTCAGACAAAAAACTGGTATCGGTCAAAATCGGAATCTGTAAGGTAGGTCTTTTAAAAGATCGGTGATCGGCAATTGGCCAGAAAACTGCAATTGGTGCACCCCTACTTACAGTAACTTAAGTCAAAACTAACTTCTAAACTTTTCAGCAACATATAGAAGCTTATATTAGGTAAATGATTCCTTAATTTTAATGAAAACTTACTTGTTCCACTTGTAGATTATTCCACTTATAACACAGTAAACATGTTAAGTAAAATAATCTGCCAGTGGAATTGGTTATCGTTTAATCACTGTTAGCGATAAACACTGAAAACCTTCAGCTTGACCTGCCTGACTGGTGAACTCCATACCTCAGAGCTACCAGACCGCAGTGAACAACACTCTACAAGGTAAGGCTGGTTTTTAAGTTTGTACTTCCTTTGAAATGAATGTCTATTTTCTTTCTCTTAGATACTTGAGTACTGGGTTCGATTCCCGGCTTGGGGTCTTTCTGTATGGAGTTTGCATGTTCTCCCTGTGCGTGCGTGGGTTTTCTCCGTGTACTCCGGTTTCCTCCCACAGTCCAAAAACATGACTGTCAGGTTAATTGGTCTCTCCAAATCGCCCCTAGGTGAGTGTGTGTGTGTGTGTGTGTGGTTGTTTGTCCTGTGTGTCTCTGTGTTGCCCTGCGACATACTGGCGGATTACTGATAATTTAAGTTCATATTGCATCCCGGATCACGTCTTTGTCTTAATAAAACATGGACGCCCTTCCATTTGGTTTGCCCCTCATGGTCGTCCAATCGGGCCAAACATGTCTCTGACCGAGAGTTTGTTTCTGGTCCTTTAGTTACATAAACGCCCCAACTTGACCCTTTGTCCATTTCCTTCACTGGATCAAACTCCAGCCTGTTGGAAGCTGAAGGACCAGGAATTTCCCTTCGCATCTCACTGAATACAGAAGAGCTGTGACAGATATAAACACCACCTTCCACCTTCGTCAGGCAAAAGCTGTGGAGATCATTTAGAGAAGACGTTCAAACTAAAATGGTTATTTTCAAGAAAACTGAAGTAACAAACAGAGAATCGATCAAGACTCAGTGCTCAGCCTCACAGCCGTAAGGGTCCGGCGTTTATCGCATCATTTACCGTGATTTATTGTCACGATAAGTCCCAATACGTAGTTCTCATGTGACGTCACACTTCCGTAAACTTTGTAATCGACAGCCATCTTGGTAGGCAGTTGCTATGGCAACTGTAAACAAGCCACAAGCTTAGAACTAGAACTTTTGTTTTTTATTTTATCAGTCTTATTTTATTCTGTCGCGACAGATAGTTTTAACAAATATGTAAAAAAAAAAAAAAAAACTTTAATCATAAAACATTACATAATGTAGCTTTAAACATGTAACAGAAATTTCCTTAAATCATAAGTGGTGCTTTTTCCACTTTGTACATCTTACAAAGTTGGATTTTCTTCCAACATTTTAGATTTTTAGTCACTGGAAATACCGAATCCCACAGAAAATAACCTCAAAGACATTAGATTACAGGGCTGTGGTAATATAATCATCCGTATTGTAGCTAGGACACCTCAGAGATTAAATTAGAAGTCGACTTGAGAAGAAGAAACGGAGAATTTCTCACTGAACTTCGCGCCCATCATAGGAAGAAAATCCTAAACTCCCAGCTGTAATTAGAGGGATGAGGGAATGCATTCCAGCGCTACGTCACAGAAACTGCAACCAGAACCAAGAAAAATCTCTCCCTCGACTTTCTAAACAAACTGAGATCACAAGAAAGGACAAATTTACTGAATAAATAATGAGAAAAGAACGGGACTTGTTGGTTCAGGAAGACATTTTACTTGTAATCTTCCTCAGAGAAGCCGACACAAACAGTCAGATGGTTGCTGTAGTTTAATTTGAGTCGGTAGTGACTCATGGGTGACGGATCCGGGGTGAAGGTTCGGCGTTGAGTAACGTAGAAGGACCCTGTAACCTGCTCCGGATGGCGCTCCCTGTTTACACCTCACAATACCGTCGCTAAGGGAAGTGACTCAGTAGTCTGCAGCCCTTCCTCATGTCTGCAATTAGCAGCCCTGATCCGAACCAAAGAAGAGCAAGTTGTCACTGCTGAGCCAAGATACGCACTTTCACAGATTAGCAGATTTATGCTCTGCAGGGATCAGATTTCTCATTAATCCTCCAGAGAGAAAAAAACAGCCTC
Source organism: Poecilia reticulata (assembly GCF_904066995.2). Taxonomy (NCBI): domain Eukaryota; kingdom Metazoa; phylum Chordata; class Actinopteri; order Cyprinodontiformes; family Poeciliidae; genus Poecilia; species Poecilia reticulata. The sequence continues at coordinate 26,897,391 of NC_088846.1, forward strand.
CGGCTATGAATCCTTTCCAGGAAGACAACGAGAGACAAGACCGGACCTGTCCTGTTAACATACCTGAGCTCCACGTTTTATCGCAGCTCTGGGCAAGGCTCAACAAGAGCCACTATGCCTTGATTCTTTCATGCATGTTGGAAAAATAATTTAATCTCCATGGCAACCATTCAGATGTGCAAAACGCCTGGGTGGACATAGCCCCACCTTCAAGGACACAGCTCCTCCCCCTTTCTGCTCCTCCAGACTAGCCAGCAGCAATTAGCAAACACATGAAGAAGAGCTTAATATTTTCACGGATTTTCTGTCTCATAAAATACTGTCAAAAAATAGAGTTTGAACAACTATATAAAAAAGTATTTATTGCAGCTTTAATGAAGTGAAACTACAAATATAATCTAAGATAAAATTAGGAAAATTACAAGACTGCAACGTCTGCTTTTACATAAATAACTACCTTTATCTTACACGAGCAAGATTAAAAAAAAGCCTCACCAGAGTCAGTTTTCTGTTGAGTTTTCATTAACCAATCGACGTATTCACAATACAATACCTTTTTGAATTCTGCACCTAAACATTAACCAAGGTATGACAGAACTAAAACTGCTACTACAATAAAAACTAAACATTTAACCAATAATAACTAATAAAAACTAGAAAACAACTAATTAAAACCAATCAAATTAGGCAAAATGTCACAACCAAAAAAAAACTAAAACAAACTAAAACGGAAAACCTTTAGTTCAAACAGAAACAAGAATGTTTTAAAACATTTTGCCCAACAACAAAAATCAGGTTTCATAGTGAAAATTTTGCCCTCAATTATAAATGTGGACAACAAAACGCAAAGGAATTAAGCGTAACAATGACCTATGACCCAAAGGCACCATACATAATGACAACAAAAACTGAGGGTTACAGCCCTGTAGATATAAACTTAAGTTCTGCAAAAAAAAACACAAAAAAAACTCTACTTTGTCGTTCGTCATTTTTCTTTTGTTGCTGCATTACAGTGCAAATTGGCACATGTTGAATATTTCATGTTTAGCGCCACCAAAAGGTTTGGAGCAGTAAAAAAACCAGCATTTTGGTCCATTTTCTGTGTTTTTCGTGTAGATTAAAACATTTCTGAAGACGGTTCTGTTTGGACCTGGGTAAACCCCCCCATGAATGTGGCGCCCTGGGCAAAACGTCATATCTCAAGAGATTATCACTTCTCAAACCTCTTGAGTTTATAAAAGGTCTACGCTTTTTTAGTATGCAGAACTCTTAAGATGAAATTTGCAACATTTTAAACACAACTGAGTAAAGTTGCATCCTTAAAAATAAGAATTAAAATCGTTGTAAAATGATACCAAAATGAGAAAAACAACATCATATGTCATTCAGGTGTAATCAGAATGTTTTAGATATTAATTAACCAACAGAATAGACCCAAGAAGAGCTCGATAACTTTGTCTTTTGTCTTCATTTCGTCTCGGCCACCAGAGGACTGCCCTGTTCGGCCGCACGAAGCGGCTACTTCTGGCCTACTTTCCCTACAAAGCCCATATTCGGGTTAATTCCCAGCCTTTACTCAGCTTTAAACATAAAAAGCCGTTTAAACCCCGCTTTGTTTGATGTGTGTTGAAAACAACCAGCCACTTTTCGACCGCTAACTAGCTTGTCGTTGATCCACACCCAGAAGTTTTGCGCCTGAAGACAAATATTCTTTACTTTCTCCGCCTTTTCTTTCTTTCTTGACGCTCATATTGTTTGTTTGTTTGTTTGAAGTCGCTGGCAGAGCTGGATAAATTTTAATTAAAAAACATTACTCACCTTAAGTCGTTGCTTGACGGGGTGTTTGTTGTTGGATCAGAGCAACATTAGGTCCAGAAAGTGTCCCTTTTTTAACGGAAAAAACTAGCTAAAACTGTTATCTGGGTTCGCTTTGTTTGAGCACCGTGGGGGTAAACGATTTTGGGGTAAAAAACACAGGAGCAACTAAACTCTTTTCATTCGTTATAAATGAAGACCCAAAATCTGGTTGGGACACGTTGTTAGTCCCAGTATAACACTGGTGGGGCTTTTTCTATTGCCTCACTTCAACAAACCCCTTATTCTGAATCTAACCCCGCCCACACCGGAAGTACAGCGGCAAGCGGCGTTAAAAAGAACAAACACACCAGCAGAGAATGAACCCTTGCTCACCTCGGATGTGGGGAAAACTGTTTTCATGAGCATGCGCAGAAAACTCAGCTTTAAATCTTCACATTTATCCTGCAAATACTGGAGAATTTACAACAGCACTACACATTAACACAGTAAATGTTACCTTGAATAATGCATTGATGAATAAAATACAAAATCAATAAGAGGAAGTTGAAAAGTAGCAATCCTTAGGTGCCTGAGTGATTCTATAATTGCAGATACAGTCATTATTTTTGGCCAACTTTATTCAAATATTTTCTTTTTATTATTTTTTAAGTAAATAAAAATTTTGTGGATAATAATATTTAACAAGTTACATTTAATTTCCTTTTATAAGTTGAAAAAACACAACTTCCTTCCTGTTATCAGAGTTGCTGTTTTTCCCCCTCAACATGAAATAAGAAGCAAAAACATATTTTTGAACTGAATCATTTACACTATTTGATTATGACAAGATTTCAGTAAAATCTTGTCTGTTCTCTTACACCAGGGTTCAGATATGTTTATGGAGTATTTTCACAAAAAAAGGAGAAAACTGTTGTCTTGAGGATAATTAATAATGATAATCTAGCCTGTTAGATATTCCAAATATTGCTTATATTGTCCTTAACAGAGTTAAGTCAAACTACAAATACAATCTGAAATGTGTATGTGTAGTCCCATAAATCTCACTATAACTACATAAATCCACTTTATTATGGTACAATCACCACTTTTATTTTTTAAACTATCCTAACTGTGCATTTTCCAAAGCAAAATACTTTTCTACATGAAATGAAGTAAAAAAAACTTTAATAAAAGTGTCATCCTTAGTATCTTTTATTAGCCGTTTAATAATCAAAAGAAAAGTGTTGAATTATAAATATAAAACACAGTAGAAAATTGTTATAACTTGTTTCCAGCCGCCACATTATTTACATCACTTCTTCTGATATGTGTATCTGATAATTCACTGTAGATTTTACACAAAGTAGAGTCCCTAAAACATGAAGAAAAGAAAAACAATCCTTGTGTTGGTTTGCAGACATCCCCATTACAATCAGTTCCTCATTAATAATCAAGAAGTCAAAGATCAAGAAGCAATTTTGACACTTAATATTTATCTGTTGCGATCAGATGATTAAATTAAAAATGAAACCCTCAAGCCACTTTTAAGGAGGCTGCGTTGCAACACAGCGGATTATTGCGACATAAACACTAAGATGAAATATCTGAGAACTCGTACTGGAAACCTCAACAAAGCAGAAGCTGGTATGACTGAAGTTCACACCAGACTCAGAACAGATTGAAGGCCACACTATTTCAGGTATATTTTATACACTTTGAGTCAGCCATCTTTTTTGCTTTCCTTTAGGCATTTTTGTAAACTTTTTATGTAAAAAATAACTAAATAAATAAAAAATTGTCCAAAAGAAATGATCAAGGCAGTCTTCAAGAATTTAGTGTGGTCCAAAACTTTTGCACATTACTGTCAGTTGTTTTAAAAATAATAAGAAAAAAAGGTACCAGCATCATTAAGGGACCAGGGTGTAAGAAAATGGACGGATGAAAGAAAAGAAGGTAACTTTGATATGAGGACATTACCATTGCATTTTATATTGCAACACTGCCACCTTGTGGTCAAAAAGGCAAACAGCAGGCGATGCACTTGAAAACCGTTAACTCTTGTAAAATTAAACACAGCATATTAATTGTGATAAGTTTTTTTTTTAAAAACACACACACATGTAAAAGATGGCAAAAATTACACACGAGGCCCTGTACGTGATTACATTTATCTAAAATATATGTTAAAATGCAACAGTTGTAAAGAAAACACCGATATGATCCTTTAAATTACAGAACGGCAACGGGGCGGGGGGAATCGGGGGCGTGGAGCTGTCAGTTACTGGTTGCCATGGTAACCACCAACCGTCAAACGTCACGTACCATAACTTATGTAGCGATAAATATGAGACAATAACTTGTTTTACTAAACAAAATGAGTTTTAAGAATAAATTTAAAAAATTCTGACAAACTTCAAATTTATAATGTTAAAATAAAACCTTGTTACACTTATAAAATATATGTATTTATATTTATTTATTATTTATTTGAAGGAAAAAATAAAGAATATTGTAAGTAAAAATAACTGGATTGTACCTGATTTAATTAAATCTGGTTGTATTTGGAGATACATTTTATTTAGCTTTTGTTTGCTTAATTTCTTGTTTTGAGAAGAAAAACTTATAAAAACCACATTATTTTAGTCAAACAAATAAAATAGTCTGAAGTTTTGTTGGAAAGAGATGTGTAAATTATTGTACATTCAAAACCTAAAAAAGGTTTTGAGGGTTTGTGTAAATAAAAAAAAGACATTTGGTTTTCAAATTTATTTAAATCTTGACTTGAAAATCTTGATTTGGTAAATTCTGAGCAATAAGAACAGGATTAGTTTGTATTGAAGAAAATATTTTCTATTGCTATGAAGGAGCGAGAGATAAATGTGGTGAGAGTTATTTTTCAATTTGCAGCACAGCCTTTCAACAGATGCACTTCATAATTATGCAATTAGTAATAATTAACAAAACCTGGCAGGATACATTGAAAATGCACCATAGGACCAAATGTGAGGTGATAGAGAGCATCATTTTGATGTTTCTGACTTAAATCATGCTGTTAAACACCATCTGTTTTTATAAAACTGCAGTTTTAATTAACACTAGTGTAGAGTGCACTTGTAACTACAGCCATGATGAAAAGAAAGCGCATACGTTAATGGTTTTTAGTGTGTATTTTTATTTTAATCCTATAATAAACGACAATATGGTGTCTGTGTGGCAATATATTTTATGTACTTGAAGTCAGATTTTAATAGTTTTAGTTTCAATGGCAGCTAAACCAAATAATTAATTTTGTAAACCAGAGAACTGATTAAGGACATTTTCTTTTGATTATAAATGTAAGCCTAAATTTAAGCCTTCAGTACAGAAAAATGTCAACATTAATTATTAAACATAATTACACATATGTTTCTTAAATTATGTAGCTCAACATCATGAATATTCATCTATGAAATTACTTTGTTCTGGAATTTTCCTAGATAGTCTGAAAAACATATCAACATGCTAATAGGATAACAAGAAATAACACTCAGTGTAGCGCTCAATACAATAACAATGTTAAGTGTTAGCCGTTATTGTTAGCATGCTAACAGTAACAGCAACCAAAATTAACATTATCATGCTAACATCATAGAAGTACAATGTATTGTGTCGACCACTTAGAATTGGAGGTGGAAATTTAAGCAAGAATAATTGGTTAAAACCATTAAGAAATCACAAACCTTTATGCCTGATGACATCATTTAAGCAGAAAGTGTTGCAAAACAACATCAGCTAAATTATGCTACCGTAAGCTAACACATTTTTACTGTAAAGTGTTTGGTAGTTAGTGGAAGGATGGGTGGTTCCAGAACTTCAAATTTTGGGTAAAATCTAAAAAATAAAGCAGACCAGAGCAAGTTTTATTTAAAACATTTATTTGACCCAATTCTTTGGAATGTAATAGTCAGTGATGAGAGTCTGAAACAACAGAGATGGATGAGTCGGGTGCGGAGCAGAAAGTCAAAGTACAAACAATACTTTAAGTCACATAAGGCCTCACAGCTTTCTGATTCTTTTTACTTCCTTGTTTTCCTTTGTTTAGTTTTTTTTTTTAGACAAGAAAACTACAGAAACGGTACAGAAAATAAAACGCTTTCTCTTGTCATCCAAAGAAAAACAGAAGAAAACAATGGCACGTACATCAGTGACGGTACAAAAAACACAAGGTGATATTATACCAAGTAAATAAAATCGTTACTCGTATATAAGCTTTTTCGAGAATGAAAAACATCTGTAAATTGTACAATTCAGAATTATACCATGGCTGTCTAAAACCATGTTAAAAAGAAGCAACAATAACACTGTCCTCTCCGTTTTTCCTCCTCTTTTCATAAATCAACATCATAAACACATAGATTTTTTCTTTTTTAAATATATCAGTGCAACATTTGTTTTCAGGACGAGTGCTGCAGCATCCTTTTTCTTTAGTGGAGTCCGGCTGAAACATCAGACATTCCTATAGAAGAGGAGAAAATACATTACGCATCTGTTTCTCCCCGAAGTTTCTAATGATGATGTTTATTTATCACCTGGAACAGTTTTCCTCCCCGAGTTTTCAATCGTTAGTAAAGCAACATTCCCTCTGTTGGTGTAGAAAGATATGAATGCACTAAAGTAAAAAAAAATTGAGGCTTAAACACAATCAAATTATTTGCTCAGCTGAGATGAAAAATGGAGTAAAGGAACAGACTTCCCCCAAACTTTTCCAGCATCATCTGAAATTATGTCATTGAAGTGACAAAAACCCAGAAATTTGTCCTCCAGCTGATTCTGAATCCCAATGCTTTTCCAGGCTGGAAGGGATTTTTGGTGCCTCTAGTAGCTGAGTTTCTATTGACCATTGAATTACTAAAATAAATTTGCTTAATGGGAACATGCAAATTTTGGAAAAAGCATTTTTTGATAAAAAGTTGGGTTTTCAGCCGAATCCGAATTGGTGTATTTCACAAAACAGCAATGGAAACACTTTATTTGCATTGAAGAAGTTGTATCAAGCTGCTCAGGCATTAGCCTCCTTGGACAATGTAACCATCAAGACTCTTGAACTGCTCTGCTTAATGCAGCAACTGGCGCCCAATGCAGAAAAACGTCGAATAGTAAAGCCTCAGGCTCTGAATAGTAGACTCTTCTAAATGTAAAGGTTATCACTTAACGATGCTAATAGCATCATGTCATCTGCAAAAAGGCAAAGATGAGACCCAGAGGTCCCCACACCAGATAACCTTCTGTCCATAATGCGCCTCTGCCTTGTTTCCACTGAGCAGGATAGCACAGATCGGTGTAGACTGGTACACCGTTTTGTCTGTTTGCATTGTAAAAACGGCCCATAGAACCGACCCGTACTGGACTATGACTGGGCCGCCTGCAGTTGTAGGTCCATAGGACAATGGTACGTTACAATTAGGATGGAGATACTGGCATCAGGCAACACAGTCCATTGATTGGGGGACAGGAAAGCATCACTGCTTCTGACAGGCATGAGACACGTTTGTTGTCCTTTTAGTAGGAAGCTACGTTAGACGTTTGGGTTTAACCCCGTCTGTCCAGTAAGAGTCCAAAACGGTCTCTTGAGACCCAGATGTTCCCAAACCAGGTAACCTACTCTTCTTAATACACCTTTGCCTCTTCCCAGACCACTCGTCCCATACTGAGCAGTATTGGACGGTGCGGTTTGGTTTTATATTTTTTGTCTGCTTCCATTGTAAAAGTGGCCCATACAGCCGACCCGAACCAATTCCTGGGTTCCCTTCAGTTGTAGGTCCATAGGGCAGTGGAATGGTACGATAAAGGTCAGGGATCAAATGTACAACCCAATCTACTTTGGAAAGGGGTAAAGATGGCCAGGAGGAAACTCTAACACAGAGTCCAATGTTTGACAATCAATTTGAAGTTGCTCTAATGTTGGAACAAAAAGAAAAAAAACAATTTGAAGGAATCAGTGGGAACTGGTTAAAATTCAAGAACGATACATCAACATGACACCATGTCAGACATTTGGTTTTAATCCATTGAGAGTCCAACTGGTGGTGGAAACGCTGTACTGAATACCCCGGACCATGAAACAGCAAACTGCAGACAACAGGATCTGTGGCGAGAGGCAGCTGTAATGCCTATGATACAGACAAAAGCTCTTGTTTTGGATTTAAAGGACTGGACTGCACATAAAAAGCAAACCTGGAGTTCTGTATTCCAACAAGATTAATCAAAGGGGCATATTTAGCGCTCTTTTGATCCATGGACTGGACAACTCAATCAACTTTGTGAAGGTAAAGATGGGCAGCAGGAAAGTCTAAAACAACAACAATTTCCCAAAAAACAATGGAAACTAGTTAAAATTCAGCATCTGTATAGCAAATTAATACCATAAATCAAAATAAGTTACCTTTCTGAAAAGGATGTTAACTCTAATGTGTTGTTTCATTGCCTCCTATTAGATCTTCAAGCCTATCACCAGAGTTTCTGCAGCTAGCTTGCATTGCGGCGGCCATGTTGTTACATACAGGTTCATGTAGTTTGTATTCTGGTACCTCAACATTACATTCACACAAGATGAATACTTGGAGGCAGTTTAACAATGTGCCCAGCCAGATCCAAGTGTAATCAATGAAACCCCTTTGACTTTCTGTCACTGTAGCTGCTGAGGTTGTGTGTTTTTACCCTGTTAAGACATAAATTCCCTTTCATTGGTGCGTTTTCTCCTCTGAATCACCAGGGATGGTAAACATCCTTCGGCGACTTGTGTGATTTGAAAACAGAAAGGATACTGCAGCACTGGCATCTTCCTCTATAGAAAAGGGCGCTCAAATATATATTAAAACCTATGTACAATACGTTGGATGTGTCATGTGCCATGAATATGAGGCATTCAGGGCTCCTACACATTTACCATATTGGGAATTTTCATAGTTTTCTTCAGTTCTGCGGATATAAACCTGGAACTCAACAGCTGAGTGAATGCCAGTGTAACCAGAAGCTGTTTTATGGTAAAATTACAGCAATAAAAAGATGCTGCTTTACGGACACAGCCTGGAAACCTTTCCCCGTAGTTTGTATAGGAACCCTGGAAAGAATGCCAGCCAATGGGAAAGCAACCAGCAGAAAACAAGGCAACAGAAAAACAGGAAAAAAAAGGCACTGTCGGAGCAGGTCAGTGGCCCTGCGTCAAGATCACACACACACACACACACAAACACACACACACACGGTTTGTATAGTCAGACACACCTCAGATGCAGATGTATATGAGTGAGACGTCCACACACACTTCCACACGCGTTAAGCTAGCTTCGCTCATTCTTCAAAACATTCGAACGAAAAGACGAGAAAAGACAATAAACAGAAACATTAAATCTTTCTGCAAAAGTTCACTAACGATACTTTCGTCTGAATTGGTCTCAACACCAGCATGTGATTACGTGAAATCAACAAAGCACGCCGAAAAACAAAGAGAATCCTTAGTTTTCTTCTTTTTTGCTGTACAGGTTCTTTATACACAGTGCCCCCTACAGGTGAGTCCCTTCCACCAACGCTCCTGAGAAATAAAAATGAAATCGGCTCACTGTTAGCCCACCCTGCCGTCCCATTAGTGGCGTCAGCCCTGTGATTGGCTGCTTGTAACGTGTCCGCTAGCGGAGCTGCCAAAGCTCCGCCCCCTGCGCCTTCGGGCTCACGCCTCTGAGTAGTTGTTCGTCTGTCCGTTTATCTTGTCCTTCTTTAGCTTGACGCCGTCCACCAGCTCAAAGTTATAATTCTCCAGGGCGGATAAGTTCCTGTCGGTCATGCTGCCCTGCGAGCAAGCGCAGTACAGCACGACGCCGCAGATGGCGCCCAGGAAGACGCCCAGAGCCGACATGGCGATGATGGTGATGAGGATGGGGTCTATCGTCTTCAGCATGTTGCCCGGCCTGCCGAGTTCACCAGTTTCCTGAGAGAGTGAGTCCATGGCTGCAAGGGACAAGAAGATGGTCAAATTAGATGGTTGAGATCAGGAAAAATTTTCAACTAACTCGGTATATAAAGGAGATGGTAAAACCAGGTACATGGAGAAGCAGCATTCAGCTTCTATGCACCACAAATCTGGAACAAACATCCAGAAAATCGCAAAACAGCTGAAACACAGTCCTTTAAATCAAGACTAAAAACCCATCTGACTACAGTTGCTTTTAAACATTATAAAAGAAACAGTGACCAACATTTTGGTTCTGTAGAAGAACTGGTTCTACATTGTTTACTAATATTATTTGTACTATGGGCATTAGAAAATGTCTGTACTGACGTTGCTTTTTCTTCATTATGGGCCAACTGACTCCTTCAAAAATCATTCGATTGCTTAACCTTCTTCCAGCCTCTCCCTCAGGCTGACTTTCCTGTTCAAACACGCCTTGAAGCTGGGAGAAACCAGCACCTGAAGGTGAAACGTGATTGGCTGCAGCCTCTCTGCACTGGGATGTGAGTCACAGATCACAGCTCAAACCTGTTGCCGTTTTCAGGAAACTCCCACAGTCACTGCGACTGAGAGCCACAATGGAGCACAATCAGCTGGATCAAGAAACTTTATGCTGTTCGATCTGTCTGGATCTACTGAAGGATCCAGTGACTACTACCTGTGGACACAGCTACTGTATGAACTGTATCAAAACCCACTGGGATGAAGAGGATCAGAAAGGAATTCACAGCTGCCCACAGTGCAGGGAGACATTCACACCAAGGCCTGTGCTAAAGAAGAATACCATGCTAACAGCTTTAGTGGAGCAGATGAAGAAGACTGGACTCCAAGCTGGTCCTGCTGATCAGTGCTATGCTGGACCTGAAGATGTGGCCTGTGATTTCTGCACTGGGAGAAAACTGAAAGCCATCAAGTCCTGTTTAGTCTGTCTGGCCTCTTATTGTGAGAAACACCTTCAACCTCATCATGATGTGGCTGCTTTAAAGAAACACAAGCTGGTGGAGCCGTCCAACAACCTCAAGGAGAACATCTGCTCTAAGCATGATAAGTTGTTGGAGATCTTCTGCCGCACTGATCAGAAGTTTATCTGCTATCTCTGCACGATGGATGAACATAAAGGCCATGACACAGTGACAGTTGCAGCAGAAATAGCTGAGAGGCAGAGAGAGCTGGAGGAGAAACAAAAGAAAATTCAACAAATGATTCAGGACAGAGAGAAAAATGTGAAGCTGCTTCAACAGGAGGTGGAGGCCATCAATCACTCTGCTGATAAAACAGTGGAGGACAGTGAGAAGATCATCACCAAGCTGATCCGTCTCCTCCGGAAAAGAAGATCTGATGTGAAGCAGCAGATCAGATCCCAGCAGGAAACTGAAGTGAGTCGAGTCAAAGATGTTCAGGAGAAGCTGGAGCAGGAGATCAGTGAGCTGAAGAGGAAAGACGCTGAGCTGGAGCAGCTCTCACACACAGAGGATCACAACCAGTTTCTCCTCAACTACCCCTCACTGCCAGCACTCAGTGGGTTGACACACTCATCCAGCATCAACATCCGTCCTCTGAGACACTTTGAGGACGTGACAGCAGCTGTGTCAGAGCTCAGAGACAAACTACAGGACGTCCTGAGAGACTCATGGACAAACATCTCACTGATGGTCACTGAGGTGGATGTTCTACTGTCAGAACCAGAACCAAAGAGCAGAGATGGATTCTTAAGATATTCATGTGAAATCACTCTGGATCCAAACACAGCACAAACACGACTGCAACTATCAGAGGGGAACAGAAAGGTGAGACTGATGGGTCAATCTCAGTCTTATCCTAGTCATCCAGACAGATTCACTCATTGGCATCAGGCTCTGAGTAAAGAGAGTCTGACTGGACGTTGTTACTGGGAGGTGGAGTACAGCGGGTTAGTTAACATAGCAGTCGCATACAAGAATATCTGCAGAGAAGGAAGAGGGAATGAATGTTTCTTTGGAAATAATAACAGATCTTGGGCTTTAAATTGTAATGGTTCTAGTTTTGGTCACAGCAACATCTGGACCTTCATCTCAGGTCCAGTTCCCTCCAGAGTCGGAGTGTACCTGGACCACAGAGCAGGTGTTCTGTCCTTCTACAGCGTCTCTGAATCCATGACTCTGATCCACAGAGTCCAGACCAGATTCACGGAACCGCTGCTGGCTGGACTTAATGTTTATAATGGTGGAGGTTCTGCAGAGTTCTCTAATCCCAACTAGTCTTTCTTTACTCTCTGATTGTTGATTAAGGTTCATTTTGCTGTTTTGTTCTTTATTTTTCTGGTTTATATGTAGATTTCTGTGATCAGGAGCCATAAAAGAAAACATCAGCAACGTTTTCTTTTATTCTTACATGACACATAAATATTTAACCACATGAAAATCTAAACTTCTTTGGGCTCCAATAGGTTTGGTTTAATGTTTCTATTGATGTATTTCAATGTTGTTCTTTTTTAATCAGTTGAAATTTAAGTGAAATTACTTCTGTTTTCTTTATGATTCAAAGAAGAAAGTGAAACTACCATCAACTTAGAACTGATACTGGTTTTCCTGTACCTCTTTATATTGAGATAAAACAAATAAATGTTTGGTTTTCTCCAATAAAACAACTTAATTACAAAGAAATTTTGATTTGTTTTTCTTAATTTTTACAATAAATTGTGAGTTTTGTCATCTGAACTGCAGAAACATTTCCTTCAGAAGGTGTAAGGTGATGGTGGAGTAGAAAAGATCAACACCTGATGTTTACAGCAACAATCTGACATGTTGGATGGATGGATGGACGGGATACTTTGATGGTTGGTTGGTTGGTTGACAGATGGATACGAAGATGGACAAATGGACAGTTAGGTTGATGGAAGAATCATTGGATGGTTGGTTATTTGGTTGGATGGATGAACAGACAAAAAGATGGATGAATGATTGGATGGACAGAAAATATACTGGATGGTTGGTTGGATGGAAAGGTGGATGGATGAATGAATGGTTAGATGGATGAATCTTTGGTGAGATGGATGAACGAATGGATGGATGGATGGATGGATGGATGGATGGATGGATGGATGGATGGATGGATGGATGGATGGATGGATGGATGGATGGATGGATGGATGGATGGATGGCCGTGAGGAGCTCCGGGACATTTCCCAGTAGGCGGGCTGTTGGCCCCCTCAGAACCATTGTGGGGTTCTGACCCAAAGGTTCGGTTTTGGTCGGCCTCCATAAAACAATCCATTCTGCTCGTGTGTCTCACTCTGGTATCTGCTGACTGAAACTCCCAGGTTACATTTGAAAAGGAAAAACAGACGCAGCAGGTTGTTCACGTTGTGATCTTCCCCAGGTCCTGGTACTGGTATCACTGGAGCCGGTTTCCAACTGTTAGCTAATGTTCCACATTCCCACACTTTATTATACAAGTCAGTTTCAATTCAGTTCAGTTTGTTTGTGTTGCACCAATTCACAACAAATGTCGCACCAAGGAACTTTACAAAATAAATGATTTAAATTCAGTCTCACATTCCAACTGATCGTAGTTATACAGTACAGTACGCTCAATAAATTATGCTAAATGGTTTAAAAGTTTATATGTAAGGAAATTAAAAATCCAGTAAGATTAACTTTTGATGTTACCTAAGTTCACTTATATCAGATTTAATCAATTCCTGGAGTTGACATCTTAATCTTTCTTAAAGAATGTTGTAACAATTCATAATAATGACATTATTTCTCTTAGTGTTGTATTATTTCCTCAATTTTTAATAAAGATGCAACTCTAAACTGCTCACTAATATTATTTGTACAATGTAGTTTGTAAAATGTCTGTGCAAACATTGTAGTTTTTTCTTCATTACAGGACAACCAACCTCTCTGTTTATATCACTCATTTGGTTAATCCTCCTCCAGACTCTCCCTCAGGCTGACACTCCTCTCTTCTCTCTGCTATGAGACGCACCTTAAAGCTGGGAGGAACCACCAGCTGAAGGTAGAAGCTGATTGGCTGCAGCCAGTGAATCATAGATCAAAGTTCAATCCGGTTTCTGTTTTCAGGAAATTAAACTCACACAGTCACTGAGACTGAGAGCCACAATGGAGCACAATCAGCTGGATCAAGAAACTTTCTGCTGTTCGATCTGTTTGGATCTACTTAAGGATCCAGTGGCGATTCCCTGTGGACACAGCTACTGTATGAACTGTATCAAAACCCACTGGGATGGAGAAGATCAGAAACGAGTCCACAGCTGCCCTCAGTGCAGGGAGACATTCACACCAAGGCCTGTGCTAAAGAGGAACACCATGCTAGCAGCTATATTGGAGCAAATGAAGAAGACTGGATTTCAAGCTGCTCCGGCTGATCACTGCTATGCTGGACCTGAAGATGTGGCCTGTGATTTCTGCACTGGGAGAAAACTGAAAGCCATCAAGTCCTGTTTAGTCTGTCTGGCCTCTTACTGTGAGAAACACCTTCAGCCTCATCATGACGTGGCTCCTTTAAAGAAACACAAGCTGGTGGAGCCGTCCAAGAACCTCCAGGAGAACATCTGCTCTCAGCATGATGAGGTGATGAAGATGTTCTGCCGCACTGATCAGAAGTCTATCTGTTATCTCTGCTCTGTGGAGGAACATAAAGGCCATGACACAGTGTCAGCTGCAGCAGAAAGGACTGAGAGGCAGAGAGAGCTGGAGGAGAGACGAGGAAACATCCAGCAGAGAATCCAGGACAGAGAGAAAGATGTGAAGCTGCTTCAACAGGAGGTGGAGGCCATCAATCACTCTGCTGATAAAACAGTGGAGGACAGTGAGAAGATCTTCACTGAGCTGATCCGTCTCTTCCAGAAAAGAAGCTCTGATGTGAAGCAGCAGATCAGATCCCAGCAGGAAACTGAAGTGAGTCGAGTCAAAGATGTTCAGGAGAAGCTGGAGCAGGAGATCAGTGAGCTGAAGAGGAAAGACGCTGAGCTGGAGCAGCTCTCACACACAGAGGATCACAACCAGTTTCTCCTCAACTACCCCTCACTGCCAGCACTCAGGGAGTCGACACACTCATCCAGCATCAACATCCGTCCTCTGAGACACTTTGAGGACGTGACAGCAGCTGTGTCAGAGCTCAGAGACAAACTACAGGACGTCCTGAGAGACTCGTGGACAAACATCTCACTGATGGTCACTGAGGTGGATGTTCTACTGTCAGAACCAGAACCAAAGAGCAGAGATGGATTCTTAAAATATTTATGTGAAATCACTCTGGATCCAAACACAGCTCACACATGGCTGGTTTTATCAGAGGGGAACAGGAAGGTGACAAATAAGGGTAAATCTCAGTTTTATTCTAAACATCCAGACAGATTCACTGATTACTGGCAGGTTCTGAGCAGAGAGAGTCTGACTGGACGTTGTTACTGGGAGGTGGGGTGGAGCGGGTTATATGTTCGTGTAGCAGTCGCATACAAGAACATCTGCAGAGCAGGAGGTGAGAACGAATGTTTATTTGGATATAATGACAAATCTTGGGCTTTAGATTGCTCCAATTCTAGTTTTGGTCACAACAACATCTGGACCTCCATCTCAGGTCCAGTTTCCTCCAGAGTCGGAGTGTACCTGGACCACAGAGCAGGTATTCTGTCTTTCTACAGCGTCTCTGAATCCATGACTCTGATCCACAGAGTCCAGACCAGATTCACCCAGCCTCTACTGGCTGGAATCAGGGTTGGTTATGGAGGTTCTGCAGAGTTCTGTAAACCCAACTAGAGTTTCTCTCTGATTGTCGGTCGGGGTTAATTGCTGTTCTGTTTTTTATTTCTCTGGTTTGAACCTATTTCTCTGTGTTCCAGGAAATCACTGCTGATATTTTCTCTCATTCTTATTTATCACATAAATTTTCTCCTCATGAAAATCTAAACTCCTCTGAGCTCTAATAGTTTTACTTAAATATTCGCATTGATGTATTTGTTGACGTTATTTTTGCATAAATCAGTTGATATTGACTGTGATATTGAACTGATTTTGCTTCTGTTTTCTTTATTGTGACTCAAAGAAGAAACTGAAACAAACATCAACTTAGATCTGATGCTGTTTTATTCTAAAGTCTTTGGATTTAGATTAGAAGAATATGGGTGCTGCTCTGTCTCTTTAGTTTTCTTGAATATAACTTAATTACAAATACATTTTGATGTACTTCTCTTCATTTTTGTCGTCTAAAGTGCAGAAACAGGTGATGCTGGAGAAGCAAAGATCCACATCTAATGGAAAGTTGTGCCAGTCTATGCCGGGATGGATGGATGATTGGATGTATGACTCCATGAATGTATTAATGGATGGATGAGAGACGACTGGTTGGTTGGTTGATGGATGGATGGATGGATGGATGGATGGATGGATGGATGGATGGATGGATGGATGGATGGATGGATATACAAATGGATAGTTGGATGGATGAACCAATCATTTGGACCAATTATTGAATGGTTGATTATTTTGTTGGATGGAAATTTGGATAAATTGGTGGCATCAACTAACAGTTTGATGGATGGATGGATGGATGGATGGATGGATGGATGGATGGATGGATGGATGGATGGATGGATGGATGGATGGAAGACTTAGGTGATTGGCTGGTTGTTCTGGATGGATAGTTAGATGAATGGATGAATCGATGGATGGACGGATGGAAAAATGGATGACTAGTTGGATGGAAGAATCACTGATTAGATAGAATCACCAAAGGAAAATCTTAAAACTTTGGCAGAAAACATGGAGAACTGTTGATCAAAGAAAGAAAACCCGGTTAATCGGAAGAAATATGGAAAGAAATGACTCAAAACCTTTCCCCAGTCCCCTATATTGAGTAAGCAGCGAACACAAGGTCCTAACAAGTAAAAATATTATATATATACACGTTTGCTGAGACTCTACAAAGAGGTTCTTGGTTAAAAATAATACATTTTGCTAACAAATGTGTCAAAATAAACATTACAGGAAGTAAAGTACACATCACTTACGTAGCATTAAGATCTTAGTGGGTGGAGATGTTGGAGCTTCTGGATCTGAAGACAAAAACAAGAATTAAGAACAAGTTAATTCACTTCCTGAAGGTTTATTTCACTTTAATATTGCTAACTTATTATAGATGCAAACCCTTGCAGTCCTGAATGTTGAGCCCGTCCATGATTTGGATGTCGTCCACCGCTATGTGGCCTGTGGTGCGTCTGTCTGCGATTCCCTCCACCAACACCTGGAAACAGCAGCAAACAGGAAGCTCAACCAGCAAATAAACAGGCTTTTTAAATGGTGTTTAATGGCCTTTCTAAAGAGGCTCGTTGGCTCTTTTTTGCATTTGGGATATATAGACGTTTTAGACTTACATTTAAGATGTTATTTTTTCCTGGTGTCCAGCTCTTTCAACCGCTATTCATCAAATCCAAGTAGAGCTAACACCCAAAAAGCTTCACAACATATTTTTTTAATCGGTTGATTATCTATACATGTACACATGTATATGGAACAGGGTTTTATTTTAATATTATAGATGTAAAGTTGGTCAAAATTGCTTTCTTTATTCTTCAAATTCATTTTTTTCAGGTAAAAAGTTATTTTCTCCTGACATTTATTGCTGTTGGTTGCTCCTGGCAGTTGGTGGTGGTTACCGTAGCAACCGGCAACTGTCAGCTCCTCCCCCTTTTTCTGCTGCAACTGTGATACATATTATTATTATTATTATTATTATTATTATTATTACTATTATTATTATTAGGATCAGCTCTGTGTTTGGTTTTTTACAAGTCTTATATTTTAACATATTTTAGACAAATTTATGCAAAGTTTCATGTGTAATTTTGCCATGATTTATATATGTTTTTAACTGTTATCATAATTAAAGCTGCACATTCTAGCTGTGGTTAATTTAATAACTAGTAACTGCTGTCAACTGTTCATTTTGAACCATTATAGTTATTTTAGGGTTATTTATTGTATTTTATTTAAAGTATAAGGACAGAACCTGCTGGACTGATGATAACCAAAAATATATTTAAATATATATTTAAATAATTTTAAATATATAATTAAATAAAAAAAACCTTCACTCTGAAGGTGTGACGGCTTTTATTTTCACGATCTATTACATTTACACTGCAAAAACACAAAATCTAAGTAAGTATTTTTGGTGTAGTTTCTTGTGGAAATATTTTAATATACATGAATTAAGACAAAACTAACTCACAAGAATATTTTCAGCAAGATAAAGGAGCTTGTTTCATGTCAATAATCTCTTAATATTGGTTGAAAAAGTCAGTGAAATGTCAAATGAATAAGATATTTTTTACATATTATAAGTTAAAATGATTTCTTCCAATGGTTGATAATTTATCTTACAACTAGTACATTTTCATCAATATTTAGGAATTAGTGACTTAACACAAACTCTTATTTTTTGCTGAAAAGTTTCTTTTGAGTTAGTTTTGTCTTTTTTCAAGTGTACCAAGATATTTGCACTACAAACTAAACCAAAAACACGAGATAAGAGTTTGGTTTTTGCAGTGTAGAGGAAACCCAGGACGCCTGTAAAAAAGATTCGGTTAATAAATGTTTCTTCTCATGCTCGTTTCTGATCCAAATGTCAGACCATCAATAAGTTAATTATGTTGTAACTGGCAGAAACGTCTCTGGCTCAGCCTCTTTTTGTTACCGTCAACACAAACCCGCCATTTTGAATCCATTTTTCTCACCTGATACGAGAGTCTTGTTTGAGGAAGTAAGACACGGCCTTCCCTCCACCTGCTGCCCTGATGGCCGCTCCTCGTCCACAGGACCTGGCCGTCGTCATCGTCGTCGTGGCGATAGCTGATGCGCAGCGCCCCTCCGCGCTCGCCGGCCATCTGGTACCAGAAGGACATGCAGAGGCTGGCGTCCGGCGTGGTGATGGATAAGCTGGCCAGCCGGGCCACCTTCTCCTCCCCGCTTTGCTCCTCACCTGGCTTGCTGGGTGTGATTGTGTCCGTCAGCTGCATGTAGATGAAGTTCCCTGAACCGCCTGCAGGGGGCAGCAAAACACAACCCATGGCAGACAGAGATGAGCTCCTGAAAAGCCTTCATGAATGAAACATGCAAGTTTTTTTCCTTCATACTTCTCACTGAGAAAGAGGCGCTTTATAAAAAGCCCACAAAGCTCTCAAGGGTGTTCTGGTCAAAGAGTCTTTTCACTTTCCGAATATCTGCCTCAAACACCCCGAAGACTTCAAGGACTTCACAAGGTTTTTCAGGGAAAACAAAGGATCGGGTATCAGGAGAAAGTCAGCCCTGCCGTCACAAAGAGCTCATTTTTTTACTTGTGATCTGGTTAAGTCAAAGAATCAAGGAGAAATCATTCATTTCGGCGCTGCTGTCGCCTCCACGCAAACATCCATCAAACCCATCCAATGGAGAAGGCCAGAGAGGTGAAGCATGCTGATGGATTTCTTTGTTGAGATGTTTTTCAGAAAAAAGTCGAACACTTCAAGGTTGTTCCATCGCTTAGAGAAATGTTTAAAAGCTGTGAACTTCTGAAGGTTCGCTCTGTTCAACATCCTGCTTATTATCAGGAGTTATAAATCTCAAATGCATTTCTTAAAGCTCACAGCTGCTTTACAGAGACACGAAGGAAGATTTTATAGGAAAATCTCTCTTATTGTGGAAGTTATTGTCATCATATGTAATTTATGATAACTATATTATCATAAATAACTAGGACAGCTTTTCAATCCACACATGACTAAAATTACGCATAAAGCCTCAACTGTTTACATTTTAAAAGGTAAAACATTTCCCATTTTATCCAGCTTTCATTCCTCACTGTTGTTTTGTATTTTTTAAGCAGTCGTGAGGGACGTTAGCGAAACCTTAAACTGCTGCTGCACAAGTTACTCAATAGGTGGTTGCTAGGTAACCAAAGAGTGGAGAGAGTTGCTAGGTAACCAAAGAGTGAGAGTTAGTTGATTCCACCAACCTT
The DNA here is from genome assembly GCF_904066995.2 of Poecilia reticulata. Taxonomy (NCBI): domain Eukaryota; kingdom Metazoa; phylum Chordata; class Actinopteri; order Cyprinodontiformes; family Poeciliidae; genus Poecilia; species Poecilia reticulata. The sequence continues at coordinate 26,917,168 of NC_088846.1, forward strand.
GCTAAGCTAGCTGTGAGATGTTGAGTGGCTAAAGCCTACATCTCCCAGAATGCTGTGCGGTTCTGGATTGGAGTTCACTGAACGTATTATCTGTTGACATTGATCACGTATCTATTGGTAAATATATAACATCAACAATTTATTGCTTAACTCAATGTGAAGGTAACCTTTCAATTCTCAAAAAGTAACCTGTTAGATACAGTTAAGTATGTTGTTGGTCGTGCGAAACAAAAGGTTCAAGAAAGAAACTTGAAACCTTCATTACAGTAAACCTCATATTCAAGAGAGAAAGTTCTGGAAAAGAAAACTGCCAATGTGGAACCAAAGAAAACACACTGTACGTTCTGGGGAAGTACTCTCTAAGTTCTGGAAAGCAACCTGTATTTACAGAAAACAGATAGTTCCAGAGAAGTATTAAGTTATAGAAAATGACACATTAAGTTCTAGAAAGTAACCCGTAAGTCACACAGCAGTACTCTGTAGGTTCTGAGAAAGCACCCTGTAAACTCTGGGATAGGTCCATATGGTCTCCATATGTCAGAAAATAATCTTAAAGTTTCAAAGTTTAAGCTTTGTGTTCCAGAAAGTAAACTTTATGCTCTGGAAAGTAACTCACGTGTTGCTCGTATTGATTATTGGTCAATTGGTCACTTTGAAAACGTTATTTTTACACCAACATACTGTCTCGATCACCAATGAAAAGTATTGGTAACACTTTATTTGAAGGGGGGTGAATAAGACTGTAATTACACTGTCATAAACATGACATAACACCTGTCATAAACATGAATAAGCCTTCATGAATATTTATGACTGTTGTCATAAAGCGTCATTCGGTAAATTATGACACTTTTAATACAAAGTTGACATTAATCAAAATGTTTTTGTAATGACAACTTGACATTTACCAATAAATCATTACTAATATAAATTTGTTCTAAAAGTATTACTGATTTCACTTTAAAAATTAGGTAACTTTATGTTATTAAAGGTAAAGTTTAAACAGTAATAATTTCTTGGTTAATGTCAAGTTGTCATAACAAGACATTTTGAATAATGTCAACTTTGTATTAAAAGTGTCATAATTTACCGAATGACACTTTATGACAACAGTCATAAATATTTATGAAGGCTTATTCATGTTCATGACATGTGTAACGACATGTTTATGACAGTGTCATTACTGTCTTATTCACCCCCCTTCAAATAAAGTTTTACCAAAGTGGTAAAGATTTAATTGAATGTGAATAGTTAATCATTTCACCGCAGAAAAACTGGTTCAAATAAATCATTAAAAACCTAAAATTATTACTATATTTGCCCAGGATGAGTGTAAACGCCCGACCAGAGCTGCTTTTATGTGACGACAGAAAAAGTAATGCTGTTGTTTTCCTGCTGCACTGGGAATAAAATTTGTTATTTAAAGATTTTATGAACATGCTTTGCTCAGCAGAGTCCCACGGCTCGTTCCAGGAGGATGCTTCATCCTGGAATAAACTTTATTATTATTATTATTTATGTGTGGCCTACCTGTGTGGTCGAGCGTCGGGCCTCTGTGGACAGCCGGAGCCTCGCTGCTCTGGATGAACCACTCGGCTCCGGAGCCGCTGTCCTTGGTCCAACCGCATAACGACGAGAAGTCGAAGTTACAGGCAAACCAAACATAAGCTGGAAGACAAAACAACTTTTTTAGAACAAAAAACCATTAAAGTCGATGTTTGAATCTAAACATTGACTGAGTAAGACTGTCATAAACTTTACTGGACGACAGAAGTTATTGCAACAAACGCTAACATTGTTGTTTTGAGACCATTTTAATGGAATAATAATGGAAGAACACGTTGTCAAAGATAATAAACTTTAAATTCTAATGAACATTTAACACTGGAGCTGGAAGACATTTTAAATATCCAAAATAAATAAGCAAAACAACAAAAACAACACATAAAATGAATTATGACGTCTCTGTAAACAAAATTGTTCTTCAAAAAAGGCCAGACTGGAAACTTTATCATTCAGTTTTTGGTAAATAAGTGGAAATTATTAGGCTTGTTTTAACTCATCATATAATTAAGTGATTTTTGTAATAAATCCAAACTTTTTGCCATGTTGGCCAAAATTGTCGACTCAAAAGTCGTCGTGGTCCAAAGAAAACAACCTGAAATCAAGCAAATAAAGTGGCTGGATGTTTAAGACGGTCTATTAGAGTCCTAGATAGAAAAAAAGGACCAAATTTCCACTAAAAACTCAGAAATGATGTGATAAATTTCAGAAATTTACTACTACTTTAATTATGCAGTTTTGCAGTGGGAGAAGATGTTTGGTTTTAATTTCTTTTGGGCTCGATTGAATACATTTATTTTCAGAAACAAGAACAGGATTTGGGTTGCTTTCTTTCAAAACTCTTGATATATTTAGCAGTTGACTTTTCAGTAAAAGTCTCTGGATAAACTTGGCTTTATCTTTTGTTAAAACTTAGTTATAAAAACACAAATACTTTATGTCATACTTTACATTTTCCTACGTAAGACAGTTATGTTGGTAACCATTTTTACCCTGGTTACAAATTAAAAGTCTCCATCTGCATCTACGGGCCAAATTTGTGTCATTACAAGGCCCATAAAAGGCCCGTGGACCACACTTTGAACACCCCTGATTTATTGCTTATTGCGTACCTTAAATATCATCTCTGATGCAGGAAAATGAACAGTTTTGTTGATGAACTTCACTTTCTTTTTGTTGGTTTTCAAACATTTAAAATGCAGCAAAGCTACGAGGAAACACCAAGTGACCTTCATAAAAAGCAGCTCTGAAAGAAAACCTTAAGGAGTTGATTATCCTTCTGCTGAATCCCAAGTATTTCATTAACTAATGAGCTCCCTCTCTCAAACAAAGCTCCCCCATCTGCTCCAGTAAAACCTTACAGGAAGCCAAGGCAGGGATTACTAGGAGCTTCCTGGAGCCCGGCATCATATAGTAACTTTATAAAGTTGAATACTCCAGTCTCACGCTGTGTTTACCAACTCGTTTAATTCTCTCAGGTTGAGAATGCCTCTGGATTTTGTGGCATCTCTATTGAAAACACGTGCGCTCAGTTGTGTGTATTTATTCTCCAGAAGAAACGCTCCAACCAGTTGACGGGTACTGCAGGAAGCCGCCATGTTTGAAACGGGTTGAAAACCTCCAAAGAGTTAGACTAGCTAATAGCAACAGTAGCTAATCTAACACAGGAATCACTTTTTAATGATCTCAAAATAAACATCAAGCCTAAAAACATTAAACCGTCAGTTTTGTCGAATCCTGATTTATCAAGTGGCGTTGTCGTCAGTTGTTATGGCAACCAGTCTGTGCATAGCGTAGCTGACACAGGAAGTGAGAAACCTGTGGTTTTCTGGATTATTTTCTGTTTTGCTGTGGTGAACTGCACTGAATTAATAATACCTGCATGTTTCAGGTGTCATTTTGTCGACATAAACGTTTTACTGCGGCAGCGCAGCTAGTAAAAAATAAAATCGCCTTCTTTCCCTCCAGCGTTGTGCGCAGACGCAAAATATCCTTATTGTTGAAATGTGTTTTAAAAATAACTTCGACTTGACATACTCCCTAAAGCAGCTTCTAAGTTGTGAAAAGTAAACGGTAATCTCTCTGAAAGTAGAGTGTGGGTAACACTTTATTTGACGGGGCGTGCATAAGACTAACATGACACAGTCATAAACATAAAGGAGTGATTATGAATGTTTATGACTGTTGTCATGAAGTGTCATTTGGTAATTAATGACACTTTTAATGCACAGTTTACCATTTTAATGGACTTTTAATACAAGTTTCAATGCAATTTTGTGTAAAAAGTGTCATTATTTACCAAATAATGCAAAAATGCCACTTTTAATGGACTTTTAATCCAAGTTTTAATGCAACTTTGCATTAAATGTGCCATTATTTATCGAGTGACACTTCATGACAACAGACGTAAACATTCATGAGGACTTCTTCGTGTTCTTAATAGGTGTTATGCCATGTTTATGAACATGTCATGTCAGTCTTATGCAAAATCCTTCAAATAAAGTGTTACCAGAGAAACAAAGCACCACTTTTAGGAAGATTCCCCAGATAAAAAGAGTGACAACAGATTGGGATCAGGTTGGGTTCATGCATGTGTTTGGGATCAGGTTGGATTCATGCATGTGTTTGGGATCAGGTTGGGTTCATGCATGTGTTTGGGATCAGGTCAGGTCTATGCATGTGTTTGGGATCAGATTGGATTTATGCATGTGTTTGGGATCAGGTTGGATTCATGCATGTGTTTGGGATCAGGTTGGATTCATGCATGTGTTTGGGATCAGATTAGATTCATGCATGTGTTTGGGATCAGGTTGGGTTCATGCATGTGTTTGGGATCAGGTTGGATTCATGCATGTGTTTGGGATCAGGTTGGATTTATGCATGTGTTTGGGATCAGGTTGGATTCATGCATGTGTTTGGGATCAGGTTGGATTCATGCATGTGTTTGGGATCAGGTTGGGTTCATGCATGTGTTTGGGATCAGGTTGGATTCATGCATGTGTTTGGGATCAGGTTGGATTCATGCATGTGTTTGGGATCAGGTTGGATTCATGCATGTGTTTGGGATCAGGTTGGATTCATGCATGTGTTTGGGATCAGGTTGGATTCATGCATGTGTTTGGGTTCAGGTTGGATTCATGCATGTGTTTGGGATCAGGTTGGGTTCATGGATGTGTTTGGGATCAGGTTGGATTCATGCATGTGTTTGGGATCAGGTTGGGTTCATGCATGTGTTTGGGTTCAGGTTGGATTCATGGATGTGTTTGGGTTCAGGTTGGATTCATGCATGTGTTTGGGATCAGGTTGGGTTCAGGTTGGATTCATGCATGTGTTTGGGATCAGGTTGGGTTCAGGTTGGATTCATGCATGTGTTTGGGATCAGGTTGGATTCATGCATGTGTTTGGGATCAGGTTGGGTTCATGCATGTGTTTGGGATCAGGTTGGATTCATGCATGTGTTTGGGATCAGGTTGGATTCATGCATGTGTTTGGGATCAGGTTGGATTCATGCATGTGTTTGGGATCAGGTTGGATTCATGCATGTGTTTGGGATCAGGTTGGGTTCATGCATGTGTTTGGGATCAGGTTGGGTTCAGGTTGGATTCATGCATGTGTTTGGGATCAGGTTGGGTTCAGGTTGGATTCATGCATGTGTTTGGGTTCAGGTTGGATTCATGCATGTGTTTGGGATCAGGTTGGATTCATGCATGTGTTTGGGATCAGGTTCGGTCCATGCATGTGTTTGGGATCAGACGGCCGGGAGGAATCTCTGTCCGTCGCTGCTCTGGCAGTGGAGAGGCGCCAGCAGTTTAACCGCAGCATTCAGATGCATTCAGCAGTCTGTGTGAATTGGACATGTTTTTTTTTTTACAGGCTAATAGGATGCAGAGACGACGACTGTGGATCTGCACCGGCAGACCCCAAACTGCCTTCCTGTGATGCTTCGGCTCGGCTAATTGAGTCCCAGGAGGCTTTTATTCTTTCTCTCCAGGAGGAATCCTCCCCTCCATTCTTCTCTTTTATTACGACTCTCCCCTCTTTTCTTTCTGTTTGTTTGCTCCTCCAGTCTGGCTTCTATAACTTCTTAACTTTTTCCACAAAATTCCTTCAGTTTGGGCCACAAAATTTGGTGAATTCAAGGGAGATGAGAACTTTTACAAGGTTCTGCAGTGGTTAAATGTACGTATTAACATTTTCACAGTTTTCCTTTTTTTGGTTACGTTAGCTCTGATTTGCGCTTTTTGTTGACTTTTGCTCAGAATTTTTTTAATTAACAATCATTTCTGGACAAATGTTCCCCTCTGGTTTTGGATGCTGGAAGGATTTTTGGACTGTTTCTTGGATGCGTAACCATGGCAACCGGGTGTTTTTACAGCAGCTGATTAGCATCTGAAATGGTTAAATATAACCTGAACCATGAACAGAGAGAAGAAGGAGGAAGAGGAACCAGCTCTAACATCCTTCATATCCCCTACTCCAACATCTCGCATATGAAGCGTTTTCCTTCATCAACAAACTTATAAGACAAATAAATCTAAGCAGGTTTAGTGATTAAATTAATTTGAAAATCATAAACTTTGAGCAGATTTCGTCATTTAATATATTTTTTTAGCTTTTGTTAAAGAAATGATGCAACTCGACCTGCGATGTGACAGATTTTATAGGACAGACTCTGTAAACATGGGGGAACATTTTGGAGAATATCCTCACCTGGAATGTCGACCTTGGGGTCGGGGGTCATGACGACTCCTGTTACAGACAGATGGGACAGTCAGGGTTAGGTCAAAGGTCAGGGAGGCACATCCCAACCACACACATGTCAACACAAACACAAAATACCCGTACCTTAACAAAAAAACAGAACATAATAATTCAGTTTCCTAATAAAAGTCTCTAAAACTTAATGGCCAGAATAATCTGATGGTTAAATTAATAATTTAGATCAAAATGTTTTAAACTTCAATATCTGTCGCTCATTATGCTGCTCAAAAAGACATAAGCTGCAGGTTTTTCTTCATAATTTGAGGCTTAAATGAAAAATTTAAGTCCAACTAAAGAAGTGAGAGTTTTATTTTATTTTTTTGTATTTATAAAATAATATATATTATTTATATAGCGCCAATTCACAACAAATGTTGTCTAAATGCACCTAGAAACAAATTAAATCATTCACACATTCCAATTCATCCTCAAACAGAACAAAAGGCTCAATTAATTATTCAATTAATTATCCAAGTTTTTAGAGAGAAATAAAAATCTGCAAATATTTGAAGGAGCAGCTCTAAAAGGGAAAGTTGTGTTTTTTTTTTAAACAATATAATTATTTAACTATTTCATATATGAAAAATATAAAACATACATTCAAGCAAACATTGAACATCCCCAAACCAAAATCAACACATAGGGTGTAAAATAAAATAAAATAAAATTAAATAAAATTAAATAAAATTAAATAAAATTCAGCTAAAATAATTACATAATTATTTTAGCTGATTACATAATAAAATAATAAAAGAAGAACACATGTTAAAAACACAGAGTACTAAAAACTAATGCCTAGATAAAGAGTCACTCTCGTATTAACAAATATTAATTAATATCAATATTATTAATATTTCATTCCACTGATTGGTTTCGATTGGTTACGTTCCAGGAAACATGAATGTGTCCCATGTTTCCCTAAATTTACTGGTCTCTCCTCTGACATGTTAATTCCTCTCACCAAAGTGTTCGTCGTAGACCAGCGTGTTCTCCGTTTCCTCGTCGGAGTCCTGCTCCCAGTCCAGGCACTCCGGACACGACGCGGTGGTGGGGAGCGTGGTCGGCGCTGCGGTGGTGGCGCCGAACGTGGTCATGGGCGGCGTGGTGGACGGCGCGGTGGTGGGTGGGGGCCCCGTCGTGGTTTTCTCTGGAAAAACAAATTAAAAAATGATCTAACTTTGTACAAAAGACAAAATGTGAAGCGTTAAGGAGGATCAGGTTGACAAAAAATTTCACAGATGTGTTTTTTTATGGAGCAGAAGTCAGAAAATGTCTCATATTTACTTCAGTTTGCATCCTGTAAGATTTGGAAAGTTAACGATTAACCGCGATTAATCGATTATGAATCAAATAATTTAGTAATCGATTAATCGCTGGCTTAAGTAAATATACAAAATATATACATTTTACATTTAAGATAAATAAAAAGTTCTTTATCAAGTGGCAGTTTTAGATTAATCTGGTTTAAATGGCATAAAAACTCTTATTAAGCATCTTCAGCCATCCAATTATTAATTAATAAAATAATCAGCAGATTAACTGCACTGATGTTAAGTAAAGCAGGAAAGACGGAAGTTTTTATATGTAAATGTCAGTTTTTTAGCTGCAGATGCATCTTCTGCAAGCCTTCACTAAAGATAAGATATATTATTGCGTTTTAGACAATAAAATATTTATGTTCTTATTTTAAAAAGTATTATTTATTTGTATCTTAATGTATTTCTAATATCAATGGCAATATAACGTGCTGTTGACACATGGAAGGGAAATGGCTGAAGTTAGCGTTTAGCATTAGCAGAACTAATGTTTATAGTTAGTGCTTTAGGGTTAGCTCATTAGTTAGCGGTGGTTGTTAGCTACCTCTAACTTTCACATTTACATCTATGCTCTAGAATGTAAGTTCCTGTAAACCGTTTAGGGTTAAAAATGTGATATATGAGCTGAAGAACACGTAAGCTGCAGAACGTATGCGGTAAGTTCTGGTAAAGTACTGGGTAAGTTCTAGAAAGTAACATGTCGTAGCAACATCGTAGACCCAACACTGGGATAACTAGGATTTTGCAGATTTTCTAGATTATAAGAAAGATTTCTAGTTTTCAAATTCTTTCAGGGTCAGTTGAACAAATTTATTCTCAATAAAAACAACTTGGGTCACTTTCTTCCAAAGCGCTTCCTATACTTAAACGAGCTTAATAAATTAAATAAAAGCTAATTTGGATGCAGAAAAGCTCTCAGTAAAAATCTCTGCATTGATTTGGGTTAGGGTTAGGGTGAAGGCATCGTAAAAAAAAACAACTAATAATTTTAGACAAATTTCAAATAAAAAGAAAGTTGGGGGCCACAAAAATATCAGTCCAAGGGCCACAAATGGTCCCCGTGCCGTACTTTGAACACCCCTGATCTAGAGTGCAACTTGTAAACTTAGTAGGATTTCATTCATTTCGTCTGAATTCAGAGAAAGGAACCTGTACTTTCAGGAAAATGTCCTACGAAGATGTTCAGAGTGTCTTGTAGTTGGTTAAATTGGTTCAGAAAATCACAAAGTTTCTCCAAACTCAATGAGTTTTCTCTTCTCTTGCAAATAAAATCCATGTTTTATGGTAATAAAATCAACCAAACTTGAACAACAACAACAACAACAACAGGCTCCGGATCCCAGATGGTCGGGACGTAATTAAAGCGTGTTTGTGACATCCTGAGTGGGATGGATGGAGGTTTGTTCTCACAGCAGCGAGGATGATTTAACTTTCAGCCAATCTGCAGGCGCATCACGAAGCTCGTTAAGCTTCCTTCTGCTCCGCGCGTCCTTCTTGTGTTTTCGGTGAAAACAGATACGCGAGCGAGTGATCTCACATTTTAGATTTTAGCTCCAAAGAGTTTTAGTTTTTAACAGAGTCTGAGTTTCCCAACTTAGACTCTTTCTGCTGTTCTGCTCTCTTTCACCCGCATATAAAACATATCTCATCTGCTTTTGGCTGCTTCTTATCAGTCTCCCTGCAGGGCAACCAGATCCTCCACTTCCTGCCTTCATCTGTTCCCCGCTCTCCTCCTGTGAGAGGTCGCGCCCTGCCTTCCCTCCCGTCTCCCTGCAGCAGCAGCGCAGAGACAAACCCGCATGGCTCAAAGCTCAAACCTCGAAGGATTCAGCAAAATAAAGTCCAACAGAAACTTCATGCAGTTATCCAAAATGAAAAAATAATATTTGAGCTAATTATGAGTGAATACAATATTCACAGTGTGTCAGTATTACTTTAGTAGCGAGACTGAAAGACAGCAGGACCCTTTGCAGTTTTATAGATAGATGGATGGATGGATGGATGGACGGACGGACGGACGGACGGACGGACGGACGGACGGACGGACGGATGGATGGACGGACGGACGGATGGATAGATGGACAGACGGATGTATGAATGGATGGACGGATGGTTGGTTGGTTTTTTGGTTGGTTGGATGTATGGATGTTCAGGTGGTTGGATGGATGGCTGGATGGTTGACTAGTTGGTTTGTTGGTTGGATGTTCAGATGGTTGGATGTTCAGGTAGTTAGATGTTCAGATGGTTGGATGTTCAGGTGGCTGGATGGATGTTCAGATGGTTGGTTGGATATTCAGATGGTTGGATGGATGTTCAGATGGTTGGTTGGATGTTCAGGTGGCTGGATGTTCAGATGGTTGGATGTTCAGATGGTTGAATGTTCAGGTGGTTGGATGGATGTTCAGATGGTTGGTTGGATATTCAGATGGTTGGATGTTCTTGTGGTTGGATGGATGTTCAGATGGTTGGTTGGATGTTCAGGTGGCTGGATGGATGTTCAGATGGTTGGATGGATGTTCAGATGGTTGGATGTTCAGATGGTTGGTTGGATGTTCAGGTGGCTGGATGGATGTTCAGGTGGTTGGATGGATGTTCAGATGGTTGGATGTTCAGATGGTTGGATGTTCAGATGGTTGGATGCTCAGGTGGTTGGATGTTCAGGTGGTTGGATGTTCAGGTGGTTGGATGTTCAGGTGGTTGGATGTTCAGATGGTTGGATGTTCAGATGGTTGGATGTTCAGGTGGTTGGTTGGATGTTCAGATGGTTGGTTGGATGCTCAGGTGGTTGGATGTTCAGATGGTTGGATGACTCAGACTGACCTTCCTGTTCGCAGCCCAGCAGCTCCAGTCGGAGGCCAATGCCCTCTGCTGTCGCTCTCTCTGGGTAAATCCGGATGAACCGGGTCAGAAGCGGGCCAAGTAACCTCATCTCCGGGGTTTCATGGTTCTGGTTCCCAATGAAGATCTAAAGAGAAACACAGAACCGGGTCAGGATCTACAGCAGATCAGGTTCTACAGCAGATCAGGTTCTACAGCCGATCAGGTTCTACAGCAGATCAGGTTCTAGGCCATATCAGGTTCTACAGGCATTCAGTCGCTCATCATTCCTGAAGAACATCCTGGAAAACCAGGAAACATCCTCAGAGTAGAAATGACAACCAACCAACCAACCAACCAACCAACAATTCATCATCCATCCAACCAACCAACCAACCAACCAACCAACCAACCAACCAACCAACCAACCAACCAACCAACCAACCAACCAACCAACCAACCAACCAACCATCCATCAATTCATCATCCATCCAACCAACCAATCAACAAACCAACAAGTCATCCATCCATCTATTCATCCAACTGTCCATCCCATCACCAACCAACCAACCATCCATCCATCCATCCATCCATCCATCCATCCATCCATCCATCCATCCATCCATCCATCCATCCATCCATCCATCCATCCATCCATCCATCCATCCATCCATCCATCCATCCATCCATTGTCGTCTACCAGCTGGAGTTGTCCTGAAAACCTTTAAGTCCAGTCAGAAACTGAATCTCAAGTCCAAACCGTTCACTCCCTCTCATGCTGATGAGCAGCCGCTGATCTTGGACCAGCTCCAAGATGGCGCCGTTTGTATCCAGAACCATCTTGAACGGTGTTTCATGTTTTGTCTTTTGCTTCAGCAACAACTCTTCCCCATCGCGCTACACTTTCCTGTTTTGCCCAGAAGCAGCAGCTGTCACGCTGAGCGCCGCCCTGGCTGCCAGCTGTAATCAGAACAGTTGTGTTTTAAATCAGCGTGAGCGAGCTGACCTTCGGCCTGGTGGTGTTCTCCTCCTTAACGACGGTCCAGTTTTCACCGTCCAGGCTGTGGCCGACCTTGAACCTCTTCATGTAAACGTTGCGGTCGTGGTGTTTTCCTCCCTGGATCACCACACCGCTCAGTATCTTGTCCTGGCCCAGATCCACCTGCAAGGCAGGAAATGTGATGATTTCGCACCATCATAGGATTTTAAGCATATAAAATACAACCTGACCCAGAACGCAGTGACTGTTGGTGTGTTTGAGTCACTTTTAATGTGGGATCTACTGAAGAGGAGTCAATTTAATTCACACATATTTAGATTTTCTTTTGCTGTTTTAGAAATGCATACAAAAATATCTTAAAGGTAACTAATTATGCTTTCTTCAACAGGTTACATTGGTCTTTGGGCAAAACAAAACATATTAATTACAGTTTTTTAACAAAATCATTGTTTAAAAATGTGATCTCTCCTTCTCAGTTCTGTCGATTTTGTTTTTTTTTTTCCAGAATTTGCTGTTTTAGGGCTTCTGTCACTTTTATGCAAATAAGCTGCTGCTGGCCACGCCCCCCAAACTCAATATTTAAACTTTGTACATGTGAAAGTGGCTGCAAATAAATGCAAATTATACAACAGTACATCTTTAACCGTGAGTGGAGTTCTGCTTGGGTTGCTAGGCAACGGGGCTGGGTTCCATTGGGGTTGCTAGGTAACAGGACAATGCCTTGCCGATTCTGACTTAATAGTTTAGTTTTCTTTTTAAACGATTCCTATTTCCATCAGAAACATCAACTTATTGCCAGAAAGTGGCTGGATGAGTTTGATTTAATGTTTGGACTTTTTCTAGAAGCAGTTGAGACCCAAATGATATTTTTAAAAAAAACTCACAAAAAGTGAATTTTACATAATAGTTTCCCTTAAGCCACTTCATAAACCGTACACATACTCATATCTCAGAGCATTCAGAGGGTTTTGCCCGGTAATCCAAGCCGGCTGAGCTGCAGACTCACCTGCAGCCACTCGTTCTTGAAGGGCTGCTTGGTCTGCTGCCCGGTCCATCCCGACCTGCCCGTCAACAACCGGACGTTCTCGGCCACCCAGCCCCGGTCGGCGAAGGACGAAGCGTTGATCTGAGGGTCAGAGATCAGCCCAGACACCATGCCTAACATCGACGAGCACGGGTAGTCTGAGAGACGGGACGGCAGAGAGGCAACAGAGGAATTTAAATATGGAACCAAAAACACAAAAATGATTTCCACAGTGGATTCATTCAAATTGATGAAGTCAACTCAAACTCTAAATATGATCTTAGTTAACAAGCAATTCTTCTAAAATATATGGATTTAAGTTGGACAGTTTATCAGTGGTTTGACTGGAGAAACATTTTAACAAGGTCAGGGAAAACTTTGATTAAAAGTTCAACCTTTATTTAGCTTCAATTATACTTTTAATGCTCACTCTCAGATATAGAAATAGTTTTCAGGATCTGTTTTACCTTCTTATTGACTATTGGAATATTTATAGATTAGATCTTAGGATAACTTATCATTTTCAGATTGTGTTAAATTGTAAATCTTTTTTTGATTTACAAAATCTCATCATCCCGTCTTCAAAATATGCAATATCTCGTTGGAAAGGAAATAAATCTTCCCTCAGGCAGAGTTTTACACAGATTTTAAACAAGTCAGTATTTAATAAGACTTACATAAATACATTAACATAATTAAATAAAATTTAGCGAAGCTTATAGATCTTAAGGAAAGTCCAATGTTTGTATCTGGCTGGTGCCAAACACTGTTAAGCTGGATATGATGTAATAACTCAGTGCCAATAATCAAAATACAGTGAAATAATCTTACTTTAAAATATTTTCAGTAATATTTAAACTTATAGGAGTTACAACAGTAACTCAACAAGGTAATTAAAATAGTTAGATCCCATAAATGTTGATTTGGCTGCAGAACCAGAGCTAAGGAAACAAAATGTCCTCTCCAGTGGAGAACAACTTAAATGTATGCGTAGCCCGGTCCAGAGCACCAGATCTCCACTCAGCTGCATCGACTTCACAGAGCTTCTTCTGAGAGTTTCACATCACAGACGGGGAATAATGTCTGAGGATGATTAATGAGCCAGAATGATCCCGCACAGCTTCACTGTAATGAATAATTGTGTCCTTCAGTGGGGAGGTTTCGCCCGGTTTGGAAGTAATAATTATTTAAAATCAACAGAAAGCAGCTCCCCAAATGGTAACCGTATAAGGTTGATGCACGATGTGCAGAAAAAACGGCAAAAAATATGTGTTTATGGGAAATTCAGAAGTGAAAAAACAAATCAAAACAAGCAAAAACATGCAGAAAGAGGCTGGATCAGTGGGTTTAACAGGTGGACATGGAGTTCTGCCTCACACCTGACAGTCTGCAGCCGTAGACCTCGAAGCGCATGCAGATGCCTTGCTCCCAGGTAAGCGGGCGGATACGAACGAATCGGGTCAGAATCGGTTTGGGGAAGAAGGCACGGACTTCGTCTGTTGGATTGTGGTTCCCCAGAAAGATCTGGAAATAAGAATAATAAAAGAAAAATAGTTTCTGTTTTTGTTAACAGATCTGAGAAAACCAACTGAATATTGTGACAGAAAAAGTCTGAATTGAGATGATTATCATAAAGTGTTCAAAGGCGGGCCTTTTAATAGGCTGGTAAGATGTAAAGTATAAAATAAAAACTAGCTAGCTACCTAGCTAGCCATTTAGCTAGTTAGCGTATGTACAAGCTAGATATTAGCAGCTAATTAACAGTAATCTGAAGTCACAGAAAGAAATGAAGACTTTGATAAAATCAAACATTAATAAAATTATTTAAGGCCAACTTACATGTTTAACAATTAATTTAAGACATTTTAAGAACTTAATTTTAGATCAGTGCTATTGCTACAAAATAAAATAACAATAATAATAATTTAGATAATTTTCTGACAGCATTTAGGCTAAACTCACAATAACAAGCTTCCCATGCAGTCTGTAAATGTTTTTAAATCATTTTCCAGGACTGGATAAAAGAAAATGTGGAGAAATTATATTAAAAAAATGTTTCATTTTCCAGACTTTACTTTTCTAGAAAGACAAAAATCTTCTAAAAATGCTCTGTTGTCCAAATAAATCACTCTTTAAATGGCATATATTATATTTCTGCATTTTAACCAACAGTATTTTGGCTTTTTATTTGCTTTCTGTCATTTAACTTGTAAGAAAAGGTCACCAAATCAGAGTAAATGCCTCAAAATCCACAATGTGCAGTTAGTAGAAGCATACTGACAACGAGACCTGGCAGATTCAAGCCGTTTCAAGGTAACAACACGTATCCAGACGGTGAATTAAAACAGTGAGATAGTTGATCTTTGCCTTCTGCTTGGAGCCCTCCTTCACTGTGATCCAGTCCTCTCCGTTGGTGCTCAGGTCCACTTTGTAGGAGCGGACGAAGTAATGCTTCTGGGTCTCTATTGAAATGGCTCCCTGGGTCCCGATGCTGGTGACGTATCTGAGGAACCCCAGGTCGACCTGCAGACACAAAAACAACAACGGGTCAGTAAAATGGCTTCCAGGAGCGTTCTGTTCAGGTCAGGTAAGCCTGATACGCGTGTTCTTATATTGTAAAGCTGAATTATTCCTCATTCTCGCCTATTTGTAGAAATATTTCAAAAGTTCAAAAGTTATTTGTCAAAAAATCTGTTTATTCGCGTTTTTTTTTAAATTGAGCTTATCTAAAATATTTTTTAAAAAAGGATGCAGATTGGGAAGCTAAAATACTTAGCCACAATGCTAGTTGACATGCTAACGCTAACGGCTGATGTTAGCAAACCAGCCAATCCAGGAGCGCCATTTATTTTCTTCATCACCGATAGACAATATATTTTTCTTTAATAACGATGTTTAATAAATAAATCCCCAAAAAGTAAAAAAAATATTTACCTGTAACTAAAACAGCAACTGTGCAAGACCCTGTTTATACTGGAGTTTTAAGAAATAAAGACTGCTCTCAATGTGAACATTTTTGGCACTAATGGAGAAAGCTTGGACACCCCTGTGTTTGGGTATAAAGCATAAATAAAGTCACCATCTGATAGACATCACAAGACTCTTCAGATGGCCTTAAAATAGAAAAGAAATTCAATTACAGCTGATTTGATTTTCCTTTACTGCAAGTCAGCTAAAGGCGAACACAGTCAAACTCAATTACTTTTATATTTCTAATAGCAAACTGTCATCTTTTTCTCTGCCTTACATACAAAAAAAAAAAACATGTCTCTTTATCTATAAGTCCTAGGATCAGAATCACATTCCTTGGAAGCAGTTTTACTTTTATAATCATGAAACTGTGATCAGAGTAGATAAAACGAAATGCGTGTGGAGTGTGAGTTCTGTTTAATCTGCAAAGGAGGCAGTTCAAACCGTCTTTACCCAGAAAGCAACAGTGAAAAGATTAATAAGCTGATTGTTATCAAAGAGTAGCAGAGATAGCAAAAAGCCTTACAGTTTTTATGCTGTTAAAGGGGAAATATTATGCAAAAATTCACATCTTGAATGTTTTTGTACTTACATTTGGGTTTCTACTGCTCATAAAAACAACCCAAGCTCTTAAAAATCCCATCCAACCAGTTTTTGGCAATAAGTTAATGTTTTTTGGTGTCTGGTAAATGATTGTTAAGTCATATTCATTGGCACTGCATCATCACCTAGCAACCCCATCCCCGTCACCTAGCAACCCCATCCCCGTCACCTAGCAACCCCATCCCCATCACCTAGAAACCCCATCCCCGTCACCTAGAAACCCCATCCCCGTCACCTAGCAACCCCATCCCCATCACCTAGAAACCCCATCCCCGTCACCTAGAAACCCCATCCCCGTCACCTAGAAACCCCAGCTGAGCTCCATCACGTTTTAGCCGCTGGTTTTACCGTGTTTTGTTGCAGATTTATCATCCAGAAACCACTTGCGGCATTCTTGTTGGTTGTGCAGGAGGCTCCACTTCTGCTTTTCAAAGATGTATGGTTGTATAATTGTGCATCTTTTTGCAGCCATTTTCATACGCGAGTCCAAATGTTGAGTTTGGGGGACCTGGTTTGAGACTAAAATCCCAAACCTAAAGAACACGTATTGCCCATAAACCTATCCCAACTTGTTCAAGGAAACATAATAGGTCACCTTTAACAATTAGCAGTGGCTATCTAAACTGAAAATGGTTTAAAGTTGTTCTGCATCACAGGATTTCCCTTTGAATCAAAGCATGAAACGAGTCTAATTATGCAATCTATGACACTACTCTCCGTTCGACTTCCATTACAATCCTGTGTGTTGAGTTTGGGCCTTATGAGGCCAGAATAGGCGCTCTGCTTCAGCGTGTGGGATGACCGCCGCATGCAGCGTGTAATTACACGACCGAAGAGACGCTGCTCTACATGGGAAGGCCCCACAGGGCGGGTGTTGACTGCTCCTGCCGAAGCTTTTTCAGGGAAGGAGCAGGAAATAGCACGCCACAGGTCTCTGCGGGATCCGTGATTGACAGGGAGACCCCTGGGAAATCATGTTGCGTGGGATCGCTCTCCGCCGCTCCCACGTCTCTTCTCATCTAAATTCCCACAAGATGCAACACTTGTTTGCACTCAGCCCATATGAAAAGGTCGCATGTAGGAAAAATGTCTGCGTTGCTCATTAAAGACTAAACAAACGATGCCTTTTAAGTTAAATCGTGTTTTATGGTGTTTATTTGTAACCCAGCGTCGCCTTCAAAGACAAGTAAAATCAAGACATAATTTTTGCTACATAGTCTGGCAGATTTGGTTCGATTGGGGACAAAAACTACAACATTTTGCTACATTTTCACTGCACTGTGTCAAACAAATTCCCCTTCCTCACCTGTGGGGGGGCTGCACCAAGAACCACTGCAGGAAATGACATGAAAACCTCAGAAGAAGAGACAGCACAACTTATCTTCACAAAACATAAACAAAAATGGAGGAGCATCAGATTTTATTGGAAATCATGAGCCATTTCTCCCGCTAGCGCTAGTTAGCCTGTTTGTTTTGGTTGTATTACCCAGAATGCCCTGCGCTGTAGTCCACTTCCTGCTTTTGAAGCAGTCTCTGGTCTGCTTGTTGTTCACATATGTATTCGAACAGCACCAGAGTTCACTTCAATCAAACCAAAATCTGGTGCTGGTGAAACAGCTAACATGTCTTTAAGCCATCAGCTGTCTGACTACTGACCTCAAATCTTGTTTTGACCAACTGTTGGGTATAGTTCCATTTGAAACTCTACCAATAAGTCACCTGAAGTCGGCTTTAGTTATGCTAGCTTCTATGTAGCTATAATGTCTAGATACATAGACATAGCTACATAAGAGCTGGTCACTGCTTAGTAGCTAGTACCCATAGTTATGGAAATGCTAGCTACATAGCCATAGCAATCATAACTATGTAGCCGCCAGCATGACTAGCTACATAGGAGCTAGCAGATATTGTTAGAAATTGTTAACTTGACCATTTACAATAATTTACCTGTTACTTTAAGTTAGTATTTGTATTTTCTCTCACCATTTGATGTTTGGTTATTATATTTTTAAAAGTCAAGCTGGAAGTTTGATGTTAAATCTACATGGAAAAGGAAATTACAAATATTCACTTTTATATTTGTTGAGACTTTCTTCTTGATGTTTGGCTACATCAATAAACAGTGGTTCAAACAAATCCATCCATCCATTTTCTTTCACCCTTGTCCCTCAGTGGGGTCGGGAGGGTTGCTGGTGCCTCTCCAGCTGACGTTCCGGGCGAGAGGCGGGGTCACCCTGGACAGGTCGCCAGTCTGTCAGGCAGGCCAATTAACCTAACAGTCATGTTTTTGGACTGTGGGAGGAAACCGGAGTACCCGGAGAAAACCCACGCATGCACAGGGAGAACATGCAAACTCCATGCAGAAAGACCGGGGCCGGGAATCAAACCCAGAACCTTCGTGCTGCAAGGCAACAGCTCTACCAACTGCGCCACTGTGCAGCCTCTGGTTCAAAAAAATCAAGTCCAACAATTTCAATTAAAGGTTCTCACAAGAGGTTTAGTCTAGTAAGTGAAGCTACACAGTAAAAAAAACCTAAACTAATTAAACAGATCAACTGAACGAGTGTTTAAACAACCCCAAACTGAAGGAGGAAGTCAGTTTCACATTTAAATACATAAAATGTAAAAAAAGTCAGGAAAACTACTGATGAAAATATTCATATTATCCAGTATTTAAAAGGAAAATGAGTAAATGATTACGTTCAAAAGCAGCAAGAGGAGGCTAACGTACGAGATCCAACCTCCAGAGATTAAAGTGAACAGCGCCGACTGACTGGGTTTTCCTTTTGAAACAGGAAAACTCTCAGTGTTTACAGTAATCCTTTGGCTCATTGTTCCATTTTCCACACTTCCTCCATCAACTGGCTGAAGGTAATTGGCCTTCCATCTCCTAATTGCTCAGCGCCTGGCACTGCCAACTATTTATAACAGAGAAATACTCTCACTTAGAACTTTTTAATGAAGGAAAACAAACTGCAAGACGGGAACATAACTCGTTTAAATTTGGCAAATTAGGATTAAACTTTAATGATGCCACAGCCTTCCAAAATGGGACCTAGCTATAATAAAAATAAAACCCTTAATTACCCCATTCTTATCTGGGGGTTCAGCACTCGCTGAGTTTCTCTGCGCTTGTATTCAGTTACACCACAAATTGGACTTCGCCAGTTTTTCTCAGTAATTAGTAATTGTAGAGTTTCTTATTAATCTTCTCCAACGTAAAAAAGCATTTTGGAGGCCTCAACATATACGAAAATAAAACAAATGATGCACACGCCTCAATTATTTTCTGAAATTTACGTATTTAAATGGACCTGAAAAGGTTCCACTGGCCTATCTCAAACATTGTAATGTAGCCGGGACATTTTGAAAATTTGTACACAAAAATAACTCTCCAAAAGAAGAAGAAAGAAAACTATCAGTCCCAAAAAACAACAGTAGTCGGCCATTTTGTGTCAATGGTAGTTTGGTAAAAACTACCAGCCCCTTGTTCTATTTGCTTCGTTTAGCGGGCTCGGACCGTTGGCTTTTGATAAATGATTGCTTCCTGGATGCCTGGACTCTGTTGAAGTTTTAAATCTGATTTCTCTCAATCGCTAATGTTTGGCCGTAGCGTTTGTAATGACCAGCTTTGTTCACTTCCTCAGCTGCCATTGCTGAAACTACAACCAGATTACAGACTACAATCTAGAACAGCACAGAAAATCAACATTTACGATCCCAACTCATCCTTTTGTTTGAATTCAAGGGAAGAAATCAAGCTGAATGGGAGAAATCCAAGATGGAAAAGTGAAGGGAGATGAGAATCGAGCAGAATTGCGTTAAGAGACTCTTTAGTTTTTCATCCAAAATGGAGAGAAACTTAACCAGAACTGTTTTGTTCCAGGAAGTATTTTCCTTGATAAACTTCATGCTTTTTATCCATCTTGAATCTGAAAAAATAAACAGTTTACTGGAGTTACACAAGGTTCTGTTCAAGGTCCAACGATCCTTACATTACATTGTACTTAATTAAACTGAATCAAAATTAAAGGTTTTTAAAGTTATTGCTAAACAATGTTAAATATTCAGGAATATTGAATAACTGCAAGATAATCCCATTTATCTTGTGAACCATGTTCTTTAGTGTGATCAATCTGTTTTTACAAGTTTCTCCTGATATTTTCCAGGTTCATAAGTAAACATGGAGAAATTTGCTCCTGGTCGGTCAACTCTTTAAGCCATATTGTTTCCCCGACGTTGACAATGCGCCTCAGGCAGACAAAGCCCAAACGCGTTCTCCAGATGTAAACAACCCAGCGCTTCCTGATGGCGTCAGTGTAATCCTGAAGTCTATAAATACCTGAAACTCAAGGGAGGAAGCCTTTCCTGGTTCCACATCGCTGCTCAAAAAAAACTATCAAATGGTCCAATTTTATTTTCAGAGACTTTATAATTGACTTTATTTATTGTTTCTGTTGTTTGGTTGATGATTTAAAATATCTTCCAGTTCCAGTGTTAATTGTTCATTACAATTTAAAGTTTACTGATATTTACTGAATGTGTTTTTGCATTATCAGGACCGTTATACTAATTGAAAATGGACTCAAAACAACAATATAATCTTTTACTGTAATAACTTCTGGGACAATTTATCGTGCAGGAAAATTTGTTTTTGCAACATCTCATCTGGAATAATTGGTTAAATATTGTGTAGTTTTAGTTTTCATTAAGTTTTTGATATTGTATTGTGGTTATGTTTCCATCGATTGGATAATAAATACTCAACAGAAGATTCAATTATTGTTGAGCAACAACTGAGTCTGCACCAACTTTTACTGTTGCATTTTGAGACATATGGAGCTCCGTAATTTGCCGAAAACCGACGTAAACTGCTTGTGTTTGGGGGGAAATTTTTATTTTTATTTTTGCATCAGTTTGAAAGACTAATTATTAGATTCAAAAACACAAAAACAAATAATATTAAATTCATAATTTCAGTGTTTCAGTTAATTTTATAAGTACACTGCAAAAGCACAAAATCTTTCCAAGTATTTTTGAAATTAACTTCTAGTTCACCTGAAATAAGACAAAACTAACTTACAAGTAACTTTTCAGCAATAAATACGAGCTAAATTTCTTAATTTTGCTGAAAAAGTAATTGTTTCATTGGTGGATAATTTCACTTATAACAAGATATTTTTTCAATCTGCCAGTAGAAGTAGAAGTTTTCCACCAAAATTGTGCAGCTATTGGCTCCCATATCTTGCTGATAAGTTACTTATAAGGGAGTTTTCTTATCTCAAATCTACTAAAATATTTGCAGTAGAAACTAGACTAAAAATACTTGGTAAGATTTTGTGTTTTTGCAGTGTTGTAGTTTTTCCCCATTTAACTGATATTTTATGTATTTCAGTTAAAATGCCCTCTAATTTTCATTGGTTTTAGTTAACTGTATCAACGCTGGTCTGGTTATATTTTGCTGAGATGAACCCAAAGCGTCTCAGATTTTTAATGTCTAAACATAAGAGCTCATAATTTTATTGCAAATTTCCAGCATGCAGTTAAAATGAGTCACTGCTGTGAGAAATATGATTACAGAGTCACAATAAAGCCAGATAATGAGCCGACTGTCTGCCTCCAAGCAGACGGCCAGCGGGACGCTTCACCCGACAGTAACCTGAAAATAGTATCGATAAAATATACATGGCTGTAAATAATTAATAGAGCTGCCTGCAGTGGAGGGGACAGGCATGCAGGAATTAACCGAGTCATAATTTTCATCTTAAATAAGAGGAATCCAAAGCCACAGGCGGAGAGACGCGGCGCGGAGCTGGATCGCAGCACACTTAATCAAATAAAATGGAAAATCCTCTTCATGAAAAAACCTCCAGTCATCACTCTGGAGGCTCAATGAGGCGGAGCAACAGGCCCGGTTCAGAGGGACATAAATCACCCGGCCAGATGTAGCCGCGCCGCTGTTTCTTACGGAGACGCTGCCAGAACGAGGCTTTCATGAACAGCAGAGATAAACAGAGCTGATTTCATGCAGCAATCAGGACGTGATTTCACTCTTTTAACAATAGGTTTGTAGATCCTGTGGCCAGACGAACTGAATCTGAAGCTGGAGGGCAGAAAAAGTCTCAACTCCTCCCTTGAACTTTGGATACAGTCAGAAGATAAACATTAAACTTGTTTTATTTCAGTTCTGGCTCAGAAATACGGCAGAAGCTGCAAATGTGCACACATTTTTTATTGATATTCTGCTAATGTTGAAAATTTGTTGTGCTTCCATTAAATAAGAACTTAAATTAAAATCCCACCTGAATAAGTTTGTTCATGTGAGGTATATTCGTAATTCAGCCAATCAGAGGAGACCTTGGTGTCTTATTTACACCTGGGAGCAGATATTTGGAGAAACTAGTCGTAGCTAAGGACTCAACTTTTAATGAACTGTGACGCTGTGAGAGGCTAATTGTCTGAAAAACTAACCACGAAGAAGACCATTTCCTGTCACCTTCTTCATTGTCGTTTCTGCCAGCAGCAACACCTGCCAGTCCGGTAGACTTGGTTTGATTCAGGACCAAAACTGCAACATTTGTTACATTTTCAGCTGCCGCGGTTCTCTTTGCACTGAGTCAAAAGAACTAAGTTAACCGAAAAACCAGTTCCCCTCCTCGCCTGTGGGGGCGCTGCACCAAGAACCACTGAAGGAAACAACAGGAAAACCTCTGAAGACACTGAGCGCAACTTCCTTCTTCACAAAAATATAAACAGAAATGGAACGGCATCAGACCTTAGCGGTTGTCTTTAGTAAAAATCCACAAGTCATTTCTCCTGCTAGCGCTAGGCTAGCGTGTTTGTTTTGGTTGCATTTACCCAGAATGCCCTGCACTTCCTACTTTTGGAGCGGCGTCCGATCCACTCGGCGTTCACATATCCATTCAAGTTCGCTTCTTTGGTTCTCATCAGAGTTCGATCACAGATTCAAACATCAACAAATGAACTGAACTTTCCAGTAAAATGAACTGGACTTCTAAAGCGAACCAAACAGGATCAGTGTGAATCCAAATCAAAGAAGGCTGGAGTCGATCCAAAGGGTTTTCTATGTCTTTGTTTCCGCTAAATTTGGATCAGATCAGTATCCAAATGTTCGAGATATTTTCTATTGCCAAATAAAAACATTGCTAACCTTAAATAGCCAGAAGAAAGTGGTTGGTTGCAAGTTTTACTTTTCCTGATGCAGATTGAAGAAGAGGACGTTTTCCATATGAGTGAAATTGAGTTTGGGGAGTCGGAACAGCATGTTAAAAACAATCCTCTTTAGAAATCAAAGTAAAAATCAGGCGAAAATAAAATGTAAACATAGTTAAAGTCAGGTTGTATTTCCATTTAAATATAATTAAACACCATATGAGCTGCATATGCAGTCAATATTTCCTCGCGGCTCTTTTCTAAGAACTGACCGAGTCCATAATTAACCTTTTCTTTAACCCGAACCGAGACTTTGTCATCGCCCACTGTGAATGCACACCGGAGTTTAACACAACTACTTAAATAAAGTATAGATTAGAAACGGGAACAGGAAACTACCGCGGGGTCTAATGAACGTCCTCACATCCAACATTTCTGCTGAAACATTAATTGCCTTCGCAGAACGGCCCAGTTATTGATCCAAGTTTCTTTGTCAACTTTACCGTCTCATTAGTCGTGTCCTCATTATTTCAACACTTCAAAATAATTTTATTCAAAATGGCCACATTTTTAATGCCGTTGGTGACCTTCGTGTAAAACCAGCAGTTTCCACCCAGCGCGTGAACCCATTAACCCCAATTAAATCTCCGTCCTTCATTTCCTGATATCCCAGAGGCCCCGGCGGTGAAACACGTCCCCAGACAGACAATAGAAAGCCACAGTTGTTAATCTGGCGCTGTGGCGGCGTTCCTGTCTACTTCCTGTTGTAACTCTCACAGGAGGGAAGTGGAGGTCTGCTCCTGCAGCAGAGGGCATTGTGGGATTTCCTCTATGAGTTCCTGTCCTGGACAATGGGTCGGCGCTGGACGCTAGCCACACACGTCCATACCGGTTTGATGATTCAGACTGAATCCAGTTGTTTTCTTGACCCACAGGAGAAGCAAACACGCTTGTTTGGGCTTGTAAAATTGAATTATGGGTAACGGAGTTCATGTAAACATATCTAAAGATTTGAGCTGAATCTGAATTAATTGTTTCTGCTTCCTGTAGTTTGAGCTTCATTTTCTTTTTAAAAACAGAAAAATCTGTATTTACGCCATGTTTAGTTGTTTAAAAGCACAATGTGCTGGCACAGAAATACTGAAGCATGAACTTAAACCAAATTTATTTTAAAACAAATGAAGAGTATAAATAAAACAGTGCCAAGAGGAATTTAAAAAGCTAAACTAGAGACAAAATTAAATAAAATGTATAAATAAGTTTAGGTTATCTCAAAAGTCTTGAGTTAACATAAGATTATGCTGATGTCCATAATTAACGGACATTTTAATTTTCACTGACTCGAACAAGAATACCCATCAAAATCAAGCCATGTTTGAACATGCAAGCAGTTAGCATCTTTAGCTTCCAACCTACTGTGTAGCACGGCTAAACGAAGGCTAGCTGCTACCTACAGATTTGATCATGAGACCAAAACTGACTTTGTTGAAGGTCAAATCTCTCAATAACGTTTTCTGTTTCATTTATCCTCCATTATGACAAGAAACAGCTGTTAGCTTGTGAAGCTGCTAGCCTGTGTTTACACAAAGCTAATTACTGCTAACAGTGAAGAAAACATTTGGTTTAACAGAATAATTCACAAATTGGATATTATAGTTGGAGCTCAACCTGTTGACATTTAGGGCAAGAATGGCGATCTGAACAAGTCATTAATACATAAAAAATATTAAAGATATAAACTATTTAGCTATATTTTATCATACATAACAGGCTAGCGGCTAGCTAGACAAGCGTAATACTTTTCTTATTTCGTTCTGTGTTTCAACAAACCCTCATTCCTCTCTGTATTTCCCACTGGCTCCAGTGTTATGATCTGTGTAGATGAGTTTGGGTGAAAAAACAGGAATAGCCTACAGTTTAGCATCACTATGAGCAACGATACCCAAATATACACCACTGGACTTTCATTCTCTTATCTTTCTGTGTTTAAATCTGTAAAGGTTTTAACTTTCACCTTTTCGTTTCCCTAAAACATTTTGTAATTAATTGCAGTTGATTTTTTTGTTGTGTTTTGGTCGTGCAGCTGAATCCCAGCCTGGACGGAGTCTGCATATTTTCCCCAGGTACTCCGACTTCCTCCCACGTCCCAAATATATGCATGTTAGATTAATTAGTGTCTGAATTCGCCTGAGGCCTGTGTGTGTGTGTGTGTGTGTGTGTGTGTGTGTGTGTGTGTGTGTGTGTGTGTGTGTGTGTGTCGCCCTGTGGTGGGGCCTGGAGAGCCGTACAGGGTGTACCCGGTGCGGACAGGCGGCCAGTCGCCACATAAACATAATGAATGGACGGATGGAGAGTTAAATGGAGATGCAGCCATGAGAATAACTAATCTAAGTGGACAAAGGAGCTCAAACTAGCACTGCAGATACTTAGAATTAAAGTTTATTTACTGTATTTATTTATATTTTTAATATTTCTTATGATTTGTTTTGGTTTAAACATCTAAACTACAAAAAACATGAATTCTTGCTGCAACTTTTTAACCAAACCGCCTCTAAAATCCTCTTTTTAAAAAAACGTAAAGTTGTCAGATTCAGTTTTTTAGCCTTCATCAGTGTTCAGATGAGTAAATGTTGCCACTTTAAGCTGTACACGAATGTTTTATAAATGTTTAAAGTCTACATTTAGTGGCTGCAGGCCGCTACATCAGATTTCAGCGTGACGGCAGGAAACTGTGCAGCAGAAGCAGATGTAAATAATTAATTCCTGTTGGCTTTTTTCCCCGTCTACCATCACTATAACGTGTGTAGAAGTGGTACAAATGAGTGAGCAATATTCACAGCAGATGTGAGAGAGTTCTCGGCGGCGCAGTGAAAGGCAAACAGAGGAGCAATGTTTTTCCGCTGGGAAATCAGAGGCTTTTATTTTGAGCTCAGACTCTGGAAGTGAGGATTAAAGTGACATAACCTCCAACTGCTTCCCTCAGAAAAAAAACCCATAATGTGCTAAAAACAGTGTGTTCAAGGCATGCGAAGCTTATTTATTTACTAACATGTTTTTATCTTTACAGTTCCAACTTAAAAACTGCAGTTTGAAGCTACGACTGAAACGATTAATCGGATTAATTCAAATTCAAATATACTTTATTGATCCCACATTTTACTAAATGTCAGGTTAGTAAAAGAGTTATTGGAGATGGTGATGGAAAGATGTTACAGTGGTCTGGATTTAAACTCTAGATTAATTCAATTCTAGATTAATCGATTATTATTATTAGTGATTGATTAATCGATAACTGGAGTATAAAGACTCAGAAATATATACATTTTGCATTTAAATATGATAAAAAAAACCCTTCTTTGTAGGAATATTTAACCCCGAACTCCTGAAGTAACGTAGTTTTAGCTTCATTTGTTTCAAAATCTGAAAAAATAAAACGAACTGAGTTGATATCCAATAAATAATAATCAGATTATTCGTATACTGCATTAACGTTGAATCAAGCAGGAAGGCTGAGCTTTGCTCTTGAATGTTTTAGCTGCAAATAACCAACGAGTCACTAAAGGATATGCTGTTGTTTCTGCATTTTTGGCAATAAAATGTGTATTTTCTTATTTAAAAAAATAATTCAATTGTGTATTTTTACCTTTTAATACATTTCTAACATCGTATAAAAAGGTTCAAGTGGTTTAATGACAAAATGTTCCAATTTTCTTTTTTTTATTTGATGAATCGATTAATCGTCAGAATAGAATAATGAAATCAGTCGTTAGTTGCAGCTCTATTTGAGGCGTCTGACCTGAATCCATTCCCTGATGGTGTCGTCTGACGGCGTCCAGCCGTTCTCCTGGTAGTTGAGCCGGGAGCGTTCCGGGGACCAGTTGGAGTTGTACTGGGAGGACGCCCTGATCAGGTCTGAGGGGATTTCCCCGGACTCCATGCCCAGCGGCTCCATGCAGGCGAAATCTGAGAAACGCAGAGGGAGGCCATTACAAGAAGCAAGTAAACAAATAATTCAATTCATTTTTAACAAGAAAATAAACTTTTTATTGCCTATGATGTAATAACAGCTTTCCTTTAGGGAATGATTTGTGCTACTTACTGCTCTGAGCATGTTGGTATTTCAGCAAAAGGCCTTTTTTGAGTCTGTATACGGCAAGTAGCGATTAATTGATTACTAAATTAGTTGGTAGTTATTTTAATAGTTGATTAATCATGATTAATCCGATTAATTGTTTCAGACCTAATCAATAATAATTGTTATTCCAGCAAATGGCCTTTTCTGAGTCTATATAGGGCAGTTAACGATTAATCATTACTAAAATATTGACAATTATTTCAATAATTGATTCATCATTCTTCATCGAGTGTTATAAATAATCCATTATTATTTGTTGTTTCAGCAAATGACCTTTTATGTGACTGTAAAAGCAATTAACCAATGACAAAATGATATTATTATAATGATTAATCACGATTAATCAATTATTATTTGTTATTTCTACAAATGGTAGTTAACGATTAATCAAATACTACATTAGTTAACAATTACTTAAAAATTGATTTAGGGTTTTGTTTCTAGTTAATCAGTTACTAAATTATTTGATGATGATTACAATAGTCGATTAATCATGATTAATCGTTTCAAATGTTAATAGTTTTAATACTTTAATGTGGTGATTTTGATGAGTTTCTGCCTGTTTTTGTCTTCTTTTTGGCTAATCTGACGCTAAGCTTAAGAGAAAGCACCTCGTTCAAAGATTTAAGCGAATCTTTGAACGAGACGCAGCATCTGAGCGTTTTTTTTTATCACAGCAGGAGAGCCTTGGGAAGGAAAAGGGAGGAGGACGCAAAAGGAAGTGTGAGTGTTTCTGAGAGGGAGACACAAGGTCTGCAAGCCTGACACAAACACTTTGCATCAATTCCTGCGCTTCACAGTTTGTCTCACCAAACTTGTTGTTTTGGTAAATCGATATTTATCCGTCCCTTCCCTGTCCAGCCGGGACGCCGACATCCCAGAACAAAGAAATAAATCCTGCAGTCGCTTCAAAGTCCTCCAGGAAAATCAGTTTTGTTTGACGTTGATGTTTCCCCAGACACGTCCAACACAGTGGGACCCGGCATTCCTGAACCGGGTCAGCGACAACCAAAGGGTTAAAAACGCATTTTAGGCCTCTGCAGGAATCCCAGCTATGCAGAAAACCGGCTTCTTCTGTCAGAGACCAGGAAGAATAAAATCCCCAGAAAGCAACTTTAACAGAATCGGAGATTCCTGATAAAAGTCTGGTGTGAAATCGGCCAAACAGATTGTCAGCAGCAGAAGATAAGAGCTGGAAATGGGTGAAAGCGATAAAAACACCAGCTATCTGCTGCAGGAAGAAACTCTGAATCGAAATAATAATCTAGAAGAATAAGAGGCGGTGAAGTTTAGATCTGATACGTTTACAAACTGTGGCTAGAGATAAATCTAAAAGTTGCTTCACATGTTCTGTTGTCTGGAGATGTTTTTGTTTTTTTTCGTGATTTTTATTTTATTGTCTTTCGTTTCTCACTTTTATTCTCTCTGGTCAGGTAAATCTTTCAGCTCAGTTGGTTGATAATCTGACCAGTTTAACCTGATTTCTCACCAGTTCATTCGTGTTTCACCACCATTTAATCCAGCTGTGCTTCGTTTCCGTAAAACTACTTTGTTTTATCCATGTTAAATACATTTTAGTTTATTTATTTACACATTTTCCGATCGGTAAATCAAATTTATATCAATCTGATTCAGGGTCATAAATAATAATTGAAACAATAAACTGAATCTAATCCCTTTTATTAGTAATTAACAGAAACTGACTCGCAGTCATCATATAAGACATTCAGTGACGTTTTAATTGAGATTTAAATGTTATAATACTTTGAATATATCTTTTGTTTTTATTCCATTAATGAGTTGCATGACTTATTAATGATTTAACTACTAGGTAACATCTCAGTCAGAGCTGAGAAATGTGTGTCAGCTTGCAGGAACTGAGGTGTTAAAGCAGTGAGTCAAAACAAATCACACTTCCTTAATGCAGGCTCCACTGGCTGAAAGTGTTTATTTACCAGGAACAAGTGAACTCTGACCTGCGCTAAATATTACTATTATGAGAACCAAAGAGTTAAAATGACACGCAGAAATTTTGATTTAGAGATTGTTAAAAAATATTCAATGTTGTTTGAACAATGTTCAAGTGTAACCTGTTTTTTAGTTTCATATTTATGTTTAAATATTAGTTATTTATATAAAATTACTATTTTGTCATGCACGATAAACATCGGTTAGGTTTGATAAATAAGACCGAGCTCATATTAACGACCGTTTATTTCTAGATAGATTATACAAATAGCTAATTAGCTAGATAGCTGGCTAGATAGACAAATAGACAACATGCTAGGTAGATAGCTAATTAGCTAGCAGGATAGGTAGCTATATTGCTAACTAGCTAGATAGGTAGACAGTGACATAGATAGCTAAACTAGCTAGTCATACAGATAGTTAGCTAGATAGCTGGCTAGATAGACAAATAGACAACATGCTAGGTAGATAGCTAATTAGCTAGCAGGATAGGTAGCTATATTGCTAACTAGCTAGATAGGTAGACAGTGACATAGATAGCTAAACTAGCTAGTCATACAGATAGTTAGCTAATTAGCTGGCTAGATAGACAAATGGACAGGAACATTGTAAACAAACAGCCAGATAGCTAGCTAGATAAATCTATCTATAACAATAATATTTAGCAATATTAGCCCAAATTTTTATATTGTGCTTACCTAAATTTAAGAGTTTTGTTTACATTTTTAAGATAAAAGCCCTTTTTAAAACTGAATAGAAACATTAGAGTCCAGGATTACTGTTGTATTTAAGAAGCAAACTTTAACGTCGTCTGTAGGAGGCGCTAGCGTCTCACCGTCGTCCTGGTGCCCAGCGGGCGGCTCCCTCTCTCGGATGGTGTAGTTGGCCGTGAAGCCCTCCTTGGCGATGGCGCTGTCGGTGGTGATGGTCATGGACAGGATGCCCGTGTGGGAGATGATCCGACCCGGAGACTTGTGGCCGCAGTACCTGCCGATGTGAGGACCCACTGAGGAAGAGGAAGAACGAGACAGTCAGCTTCATCAGCAGTTTCCATCTTGTTCACACCATCTTACGTTTTCATTCGGCTGCAAACACGGCACCGACATTAGATCCATTTATAAGAGGGAAGATTGGTCTAATATCAACAATAAGGTTTCTTTACACATATGAATGATGGGAAGATCATTGATAAGTCTGTAGATTAAAATGCAGAAAATAAGGTATTGCTAATATCTTGGTTAGCATGATGGCTTCAGTCAACATTTAAACCTATTTTTAAATATTCCTGTTCACATATGAAGGGTCAACAAAACAAACGCTGGCCAGTTTAGCATGAATTCTGTTTAAACAAAACTTTTCCTTGTGGTTTCTGACTGTTGCGTCGTCTGTTTTGTTGTTTTTGTAGCAGGACTGTTGCTGCCTTGTGGATTTTTGTTGTTTTGTTATGGATTTCGTTGTTGTGTCGTGACTTCTTGTCGTGGATTTTGCTGTTGCGTTGTGGTTTTTTTGTTGAGTTGTGGATTTTGTTGATCCGTTTTGGCTTTGTGACGTTTTTGCTGTTGCATTGTGGTCTTCTTTTTTTTTGCATTTGTTGACTCTTCTGGGCCACCGTACCAACCTACCTGTTGAACATTTCCTACTGTTGATGTAAAAATTGTCTTTCTGATTCATTTATTCCAGCTTTAACTTTGGTCTTTGCTCTATTTTCACTCTGATTACTTCATAATTTCTTATGTTTCTACAAATTAAATATAGCTTTTGAAACTAATTAGAGAAAAAGCAATTTTAAGATTGCAAAGTACCATTAATATTGTTATAAATGATCAACTTTATGTTTCTACTCTGGAAATGTCTCGTTAAATGAACTGCAGCCATTTTTTTTTTAATTCTCTCCATATTGCAGTTCTTTGACAAATGGTGAGCTGGTAATTAAGTGTCATTAATTATCTGAAGAGTACCGAGTGAAAAATCAATACCTTTTTCATGAAGTAACAAATGCATTCGGTCCTTCTTATGAACACCAAAGTAAATTGGTGAAAGTAATTCTGCTGTGCACCAGGCGGATCCGAGATAAACACAGAAAACTGATGTGAGCATTTGTTATTCAGGGAATTAACCCGTCGGGGAAATAAATATCTAAAAGTGAGGAGAAATTTCTTCTTCTTTCATTAAAGGCACAGAGAGACATGCCGTTTCATATCTAATGACATTTAGAGCCCCAGCTGGTCACACATTTTAGCTTTTCTCTTATCTCCAACTCGCAAAAATGAAGCTTGTGGTGCTGCCTGGTGGAGATACTGTATCTCCTCTTACATGATACAAAAATATATTCTTTTAATTCAGCTTAGAGGTAAAAAAAAGCTAAGAAAAAGAGAGACATGAAGCACTCGCACAGGAATGCTGAGCTGCAGTAATCTGATGGATTACGTTTATCAGTTACAGTCTGAAGCAGGTAGTCGGCGATCTGTGACGGATTACGTTTGGAGCCATTTCAGCCTTATCGCAGGACGTGTGAAATGGTTTTTACTCCAAAGCCGTCGGCTGATGAAATCGCACCTAAAATAAGGAGGAAAGAAGAAAAAAAGACCCTACGGGCAACGTGGAGCCTGACGAAAACTGGATAGAAGAAACTAAATCTGAGCGTTTTTAGTAACAGTAATGGAGCGTAAGAACCCGACGATGAACTACAGTTCAAATAAACTGTATCTGTGCAGATATCCGTTTTATATTATCATCTTTCTGAATGGAAAGCCAACGACAGAACAGCTGTCAGCCATTGTACAGATCAGAGCGTAAAACTAGCCGACCAAACGCTGGAATTCCACTTGGGTTGCTAGGTAACGGGGCTGGGCATGGCCGAGGTTGCTAGGTAACGGGGCTGGGCATGGCCGAGGTTGCTAGGTAAAGGGGCTGGGCATGGCTGAGGTTGCTTGGTAACGGGGCTGGGCATGGCTGAGGTTGCTAGGTAACGGGGCTGGGCATGGCTGAGGTTGCTAGGTAACGGGGCTGGGCATGGCCGAGGTTGCTAGGTAAAGGGGCTGGGCATGGCTGAGGTTGCTTGGTAACGGGGCTGGGCATGGCTGAGGTTGCTAGGTAACGGGGCTGGGCATGGCTGAGGTTGCTAGGTAACGGGGCTGGGCATGGCCGAGGTTGCTAGGTAAAGGGGCTGGGCATGGCTGAGGTTGCTTGGTAACGGGGCTGGGCATGGCTGAGGTTGCTAGGTAACGGGGCTGGGCATGGTTGAGGTTGCTAGGTAACGGGGCTGGGCATGGCTGAGGTTGCTTGGTAATGGGGCTGGGCATGGCTGAGGTTGCTAGGTAACGGGGCTTAGCTTAGCTGGGGTTACTAGGTGACAATTTGTTACATTTGGATTTGCTGATTTGTGAAAAACTGGAGGGACTAACCGATGTAATTTGGAGTCTAAAGGGCCACATAAAAATCTACGGCGGGCCAGATTTGGCCCCTGGGCCTCGGGTTTGACATGTGCTTTAAATCAAGGCTAAGCCCATGTTTTTAGAGTTGCTTTTGATTCATAATAAATGGAACATTAAGCCATATTGAATGTGAATTTGACGAAATGTAATGATGTTTAATGTTTTCATGATGTGAAGCTCTTTGAACTGCCTCAGTGCTGAAATGTGCCACAGAAATAAACTTGACTGATCTAAAGAAAACCTGGGAAGCTGCAGATGTCTGTAAGTCTGATTAAGTTGACTGAATTTTAATTAAAGGGAGCAAGTTGAAAGGAAACGAGATCAATGCGTGTCGGAGTGAACCCTCCTGCAGAGACGCTCCCTTATCTTCCCTGACAAACACGTTTGGCTCAATCAAACCCACAAACTCTCCTGAGCACAGATGCACCTGAGCGCGCGCCGACACGCGCACCAACACGGTGGACCGTTTGACAGGAAGAGTCCTGGCAGGTTGGCGCCGCTTTAAAGTGCGTGTCAGTTTCTGTGTACCGGAGCCAGTCCCTCAGGTTCCCGAGCCAGTAATCGGGGAGAAAAGGCTCTCTGGGCGCCGCGGGCCAGGCGCCCGGCCCAGGTTTGCAGCTCTGGTGATTATCGGCGCGCCGTACGGCTAATTAGGCAACAATGGAGGCAGAGACGAGCCGTCCAAGCTGGAGGAGGGGAGTGTGAACAGGTTGCGTCTCCGTCAATCATGTGCCGGTTTCCCAAACGCGGTTGGTGAAGGAACAATGAGCGAGCTGCGTGGGCGTCCCCCCCCCCTCCGCTGTCGGTACATCCAGATGCCATTTGTGCAAAGAAGAATTGGTTTGGACTCAAACAGGACGACCATTACCTGCTGAACGATTCTGTTTATTACTCATTTTCTCAGCTCCACTGAGTAGCAGCTCCTATTTAGTCCCATTTAATCAAACTTCACTCCGTTTGCCTTGAACAGGGCTGTACAAACCTTTTTCCAATAGTGCCAAAAATGTCCAATTGTCTTTATTTAACAAAGTCATGCAGAGGACTGCAAATAAACTACAAACTCAATATTTATTGAAAATATTGTTCAAAATTCATGTTCAAAGTGAGCTCATTAAAAAATAAATGTTCTCTGTTCAAAATGTAAAAATTTGGAGCTAAATTTATTGGGGAACTAGTTTAATTTTTACATTATTGGCACTAAAAATTTGAGACCTTTGCATTAAATTCGCATGAAAGGTGAACTAGTCTTTTCATGTTTCTTGTTCAACATTTGAACATAAAACATGAAAAGTTAATTTTCGATTTTTGAAAATTTGTTATTCAAAAATCAAATTTCAATAATCTTGCAGTTCAAACTGAATAATGTCAAATCTGTTCACAGGGAATCTAATGTACGTTTGTAGTTTAAACTCTCTGATTCTCATTAACGGAGCGTGTGGTTCTGGTTCCTCACCGGCGGGGAAGCCGTCCCAGACCTCCAGCCAGTCGTAGCGGCAGACGGCGCCGGCCGGCGGCGTGGTGTCGGGCTCCATGTTGAAGCTGTAGAACTCCACCGTGATCTCCGCCATCTTGGGGGCGAATATCATGAAGGTGCACTCCAGGTTGTTGGGGTATTTCTCGGGAAAGCCCGGCGTCTCGATGACGCCGCTGGGAGCCGTGAAGTTCCTGGAGCATTCCGGACCTGAAGGCGACACAGACCAGGAGTCAGAACTGATCCGAAGCTGAAGCGTTCAGAAGTAAAACCAGTTCAGTGGATCCGTGTTTCCAATTCACAATTTGAACATTTTCATTAAAACTGCAGTATGTAACTTTGACAAAATATATATATATATATTTTTTTTTACGTTTGTTGAATAAAATATGAAAAGTTAATCTGGGAAACTAGCTGGAAACTAACTAGAGACAACCAATCAGAGCCAGGAGGCGGGTCTTAGCGCTGTCAATAACTATCTCACCCTTCCTCCCTCCCACCCTTTTGCTCTGTGCTACGCTAAAGCTAGCATAGCGCTCTGTGAATGCTAAGGCTAGTTAGCATAGCCCCCAATGACGGCGGATATTTTCCTGTAACTGTGAGTTGTTTCTCACCCACTAACACGTTTAGCAGCGTGTATATGAGGTTGATTGACAGCGCTAAGACCCTCCTCCTGGCTCTGATTGGTTGGTGGGGACCGCAATAGTAGCTCTGGAAGATCATCTTTTCAGAGATTACAAAAATAGATCTTTTTTAATCAATTATCTGCTTAGAAATGTTAAATAATGCAGATTTAAATTCACATGAAAAGTGAACTAGTTCAATTTTTTTCCTGTTCAACATTTAAAGAAAGGTTTAAAAAGTGAAACAGTTCGTCTCAGTACATCCCAGGTGCACAAAAGAGCGTAATCATACATCCTTCCTCCCAGCAGCCGCTAAAACTCTTAAATACAACATAACATAATCATCACTGCTCTCAACAAATTGCTTGTGTTTTCAGTTTTTACTCATTGGAAATAACATTTCTGCTGTTTGCACAGTTTTTATTTTCACTTCTTGCATTAAGAAAATGCATATTTCGCAAATTTCTTTGGACTGGAGTTCAATATTTTTGCCAACTTCACACATTTTATGTAGAAATTTTGTTATTCTTAATTTTGTTTTTATGTGAAAGTTTGTGCCTCGATTATAACATCTGAATTAGGAGCTGTTTCCTTGTCTTTCCCATTTTGAAGATGTTCAACAGAAATGAAAATGGTGATATCTCAACTAGACTCTGATTTTAATGTCATCTACTTAAAAAGCTGCTCTATTTCAGATTCCTCCCCCCCAAACCTAAATACATAAACACGTGTATCAGAGGCTGCTTTAGTTTATATATAATTTTTTTCATGTTCTGTGAAACATTTTGTTGCTGCAGTAAAACAGATTTTCTTAGATTTAATTAGACATTAGCCTGCGCCGAGTTCGGCTCGTATTTTCTGGCGGTTTCAGGCAATTTGAAAGTGTCAACATGAAGCAACGAGACAAAAACTCGAAAACAGACAAACACACAGACACAGAAATCCATGTAATTATTTACTCGCAAAATCTGTTTCACATGTTGTTTTCTACCAGGACAAACAATTAGATGATATTCTTAGCATCGGATTTCTGTCAGGACTCCAGTATTCTGGGTTTCTTTTTGGTTTCATTACATTTTTATGCAAAAACACAGAATCTTATAACCAGAATTTAATTATTACTAAGAAATTATTAAACAGAATGGAAAATACTTTATTGATCCCAAAGAGGAAATTATTTATTCGCTGACAAACATCCAAAGTGTTAAATATTAGTAAATATAAGCAATAATTTAAAAATATATACTTAAGTGTGGTCATTAAAGAGTCACTTAAATATGACTCTTTAATACTATATATGTATATATGTACATATATATATTATTGATCCCAAAGAGGTACATATATATGTAGATATATATGTACCTCTTTGGGATCAATAATATATATTTACATGTATATGTACATATACTGTATATGTACATATATATATATATATATATATATATATATATATATATATATATATATATATATATATATATATATATGTACGTATATATATGTACATATATATACATAAATATATATGTGTATATATATATGTACGTATATATGTACGTATGTATATATACAATATTATTTCATATAGTATTTATATATGAAATAAATACATATATAAATACATATATGTATTTATGAAATAAATACATATATGTATTTTATATATGTAAAATAAATATATGAAATAAATACATAAATTAATAAGAATGCACATGAAAACTTTATTAATCTATGAATAAATCAATAAATGCTTTATTTGTTAAGATAAATATTAGAAATAAGGCATAAAAACATTCAAAACTGTTTTGTTACCTACTAAGAGAAACGATCAGTAAATATCAGCCACATGTACATTTTTAACCGCTTTCAGTGAATTTTGTTCATTTCTCTCCATGGAAAAGCCAAATATCAAAATACATCACATTTATTTAAAAAATAAATAGCATTAAAGATTCAGATTGTGCTGAACGGCTTTTTTCTATCTGCTTCTGTTTTAAAACCCAAGTTGTTGCTTGAAAGTGGTGGTTTTATTCCTCCTTCCTGTTGGCCAGGTCTGGATATTTAACAGTTTTCCCAACAGATCTGCGACTCGCCCAAAATGACTTTCAGTAAATCTGCAGACGGGCAGCTGTGCTTTATCGCCGCGTGTCCATTCACGCTTTTATTCAACTCTCTGAAGAAACGGAGAAGGTTGAGAGTCGTTTCATGGCTGTTTTTAGCCTGGCTGGCCACTAAAATAGCTCCTGTTTGTTCTGTGATGCACAAAGAGTCACGAAGACATTTAAAATTCATTAAAGCTGCAAATGTAAGTCACTAGATGATAGAAAAGACAAACAGAAACATGTAAAACATGTAAGACATGGAGGATAATCAAAGTAAGAAAGGTTCTGCTTTTGATTTCACCCTGAGAAGGAGGATCACTCATCTGCCCTCAAATGTCTGGAAAGTATCTTTAGCTCCATCTGTTAAAATATTCAAAAACTCTGAACTTTTAAAGGAATAAAGAAAAGAAACCCAAAAGGTGCAGAACAGAGACTCTTCGTTCTGTTACATGTTTAAAAACAGGTAAAAATAAATCAGCTCCTGCAGAGAAACTGATTTTTTATCGGCTAAATTCTCCACCAAACAGTTTGAGAAACTAAATTCATCTCATATGTAGAAAAACTCGTGAATCAGAAAGTCAACATGAAGAGTCAGATCAGGTCATATTGCAGAGATGCTGCAGGATTATATGATTCAATAGATCCTACACTAGGGGTGTTCAAAGTGCGGCCCGTGGGCCGTGTGTGGCCCGTGGACTGATTTTATGTGGCCATTCACAAATTATACAAAGTTGTCCCGTAGATGCAGAGACTTTTAATTTGTAATCAGGGTAAAAAATTTTTACCAACATTTCTTACGGAGGAAATTGTGAGGTACGACACAAATTATTCGTCTTTTTATCACCAAGTTTTAAGAAAAAAAAAAACTATTTTATTGAAATTTTACTGAAAATTTCAATAAATTCAATAAATTTTCTGTGGAGTCTCTGGACTTTTACTTTTCAGCATTCACAGCAAAAAGCCCAGTGTTAATTTAACTCTGAAGAGTGTGGAGTATATTAACACTGAAAAAGTGTTAATATTAACTCTGTGGGAGTTAAATCAACACTGGGAATTATGTTGTTAACTCCCAGAGTTCATATTAACACTTCTTTTTCAGTGTTTATATAGTCCACACTCTTCAGAGTTAAATTAACACTATCCTGTGTTTATACAAATTAGCTGTTTTGATCATAAACTCACATGAAAAAACATCATGCAAGCAGAGGCAGCTGCCATCTTTCTTTTTCTTTTTCTTTTTTCTAGAAGCCTGCGTCGCCTCTCATCCGTCATCGGCGCCGGCGGCTCGCACCTCGACGTGAGCGATGTCACGAGACGGAGAGCGATGTTGGGGAAACGGCGTCGACACGAGGCGCGTTTGAGGGCGAAGCATCGCTCCGAGGCAGAGGCTGCGCGTGTGAAAGTTACCGTGTTGGAGGAGGAAGAGGAGCGTTTCTCATGTTGCCGGGTCCAGATGTGACACGAAGCGAGACGCGCACACACACACACACACACACACACACACACACACACACACACACACACACACCGCTGAGGACCCCTTGCTGTTGACACAGGTGGCGTCATTAAGGGGTGACATGATAAATGATGAGGAGGGACTGGAGGTGAAGCATGTTTCGATTCGGAGAGAGAGAGAGTCTGAGAAACACGCAGCTGGGGCCGAGAAAGGAGGGAAAATCAGAGCAGATTTGCCAACCCAAATGTTTTAAAAGATCGATTTCACACAAAAAACAAAGAAATATTATAGAAGAATTTAAAGCCGCGGTATGTGGCTTTTAAAAACTCTCATGTAATTTTTCCAGCAACGTATAGCAGCTTGTTTTAAGTAAATTATTCATTAATATTGGTGAGAAAATACAAGGTTCACTTATTTACAATCAACTGGCACTGCACCGTTACCTAGCAACGCAAGCCAAGCCTAGGCCGTTACCTAGCAACCAAGTTCTAGTTCCGCTGGCAGACTAACATGGGAAACTGTCTTGTTATAACTGACATAATCTGCCAGTATAACTAGTACTTTTCAATCAGTATTAATTAATTATTGACTTAAAACAAGCTCATATATCTTGCTGAAAAGTTACTTTTGAGTTAGAATACTTGAATTGAGACAAAACTAAGATATTTCCACTAGAAACTAGACCAAAAATACTTGGTAAAATGTTGTTTCTACGATGTAGACCGCATTAAAACCGCATCGTGTAACTTTCATGAAATTTATGAGTAAATTTTCACAAGATATAGGAGTTTGTTTTAAGTCAATAATATTAACAAAAAAGTTCTAGCTCTACTGGCCGATTATTTAACTTTTAACTAGACTTTTTCCTCGTGTAATAACTGAAATAATCTGCCAGTGGAACTAGTAATTTTTCATCAATATTAAGGAATTAATTACTTAAAACAGGCTCTTATATGTTGCTGATAAACTACCTGTAAGTTGGTTTTGTCGTATTCTATAGGTGTACTGAGATTTCTGAATTAGAAACCAGACCAAACATACTTGGTAAGATTATGTGTTTTTACAGTGTAGACCGCATTAAAGCTGCAGTATGAACGTTTTACAGAACTTGCAACTTTTAAACAAAATAAAGAAGCTTATATTATATTAATAAATTATCAGATCATATATTGAGATCAAAATTTTCATCACCATCTCTTATTTTGATTATAAGAAAATATGTAATATTTTATATGAATCACATCAAATTGTATTTATTCCCACGGTTCTTACGGTTTTTTGCAGCTGCGTATTCCTGGAAAACGGTCTCAAAGCACCGATATTATTGTTTATCACTATTTACCACGCAACACATGTTGTTGTCGTGACAGGCCCAGACGACGCCATTCAATCAGCAACGGCTTTAAAATAATCTCTCCAAAAACACAGACATGTGTTTTTGGTCAAAAACCAACATCAAATGTAGAGCTGGGACCGATATAGTCCCAGTACGATGTCCCACTTGGCTATCATTTATAAATGAAATCTCAGCTGTGGTCAGAAGGAAGGGTGGAGCGACGCAGCCCAGCGCTGCTGCGAGGCGCTCATTACCGCCGCCATCTTTAGGTCGTCTGGACGAGCGTAGCAGCGCGTCAGGGGTTTCCATGTCGTGATAACAGGAGGGAGGTGAGGGCTGGAGCCACAAACTAATGCACAGAAATGCAGAGAGGAAGATGGGGACAGATTGCAACACGATTCACTTCTGCTTCTGGGTCTTAGAAACCGGCGATAAATCAGGAAGAAACGGTTTTCTGCATCCACAACTATCGGAGCAACTTCCTCCTGCTGCGGTTTGCTATTTCTGATGGTGAAGCAACGCCACCCTCCCAGTATGAACTCTGAAAAACCAGCTCAGCACGACCACAAGGACTTCATTATGAAGGATTATTAGACAAACTGGAGTATTTTCATCCCCTCAATGCAAAACAAAATAAATGAATAAATACTGTAAGCTTCCTAAAATAGTGACCAACTCATTTATTGCCAAATGTGATTTGTTTTTTTGTCTAAAACATTTTTTGGTAAAAAAAAGACTTAAAATAAATATTTATAGGCCTTTTAAAAAGTAAATTAAAAAAGTAAAAAGTAAACAAAATTTTACCAAGTATTTTTGGTCTAGTTTCTAGTGGAAATATCTTAGTTTTGTCTCAATTCAAGTATTCTAACTCAAAAGTAACTTTTCAGCAAGATATAGGGACTTGTTTTAAGTCAATAATTAATTAATAATGATTGAAAAGTACTAGTTAAACTGGCAGATTATGTCAGTTATAACAAGACATTTTCCCTCGTGTTAGTCTGCCAGTGGAACTAGAACTTGGTTGCTAGGTAACGGCCTAGGCTAGGCTTGCGTTGCTAGGTAACGGTGCAGTGCCAGAATTTGACAGTTTAAAGCCTTGAATCTGAATAAACTGATATATTTCACATTTATTTAGACTTTTTTTGATTAGATTTCAATCAGAATTTGGTTTTATTTGACTAACTAGCTTTAAAAAATAACAACCTTTTGAATTCAATAGGATTGAAAATTTAGATTTTTTTTAACGGTTAACTTTACTAAAACTGTTGTTGCTTTGGTTGCATATAAGAACTACATAAAAATATTTATTTTTTTGTTTTAAACATCCAAAACCAAACAAATTTCAGTCAGAAACAAATCAAATTACCAAAATGAAACAGGAACTCGGCCAAAATATGGCTCCATATGTAGGTTAAACAGGCATAAATGAACTGAATTCATGTTTTTTCAGTAATGTTTTGATGGGTCCAAGTGGCACCACTGGGTTTGCTGTTCAGAATAATATCCCAGATCAAAAGACAAATCAGACCGAGAGTCACAATGCCACAGAGAGAGAAAGCTGGCGGCTGAATTTAAAGCCTATTTGTAAGCAGAGCAGCGGCTCCATTTAGCAGCCGGTTACAGTTTGCTGCTCCGGCTGTAATGGATTTTAAATGTGGCGAGAAGAAAAGGCAGCAGCATGGCAGGGGGATTACCTGAGTGAGAACAAGTGCTGTTTTTAACTTGTTAGGAGGTGGAGGACCCATATTGAGGCCAGCCAACACACACACACACACACACACACACACACACACACACACACACACACACACACACACACACACACACACACACACACACACACACACACACACACACACACACACTTCTGTCCCAGTTTCAGAGCCGATTCTCTATGCCACAGCATCCGTCTCATCTGCGGGTCACCCCTGCTGCCTCCAAGGACAAACAGCCCATTAGCTAAATGAGCCCGAGGTCCCGCACACCTGTCTGTTCCTGGGACACAAAGGGACACAGGAAGGCCGACAAACAGAAACAAAAGCACCAGGCGGGGAAACAGAGCTGGATACTCGGCGTTCAGGAAATAAATCCTACAGCTGGACAGTAAATCAATGACAATATGTATCACGATAGACATAAATGACACATCTGATAGGAAATTCAATATTCAATGGAGAGAACATTCACTGAGCCGCACAGCATTCTGGGAGATGTAGGCAGAGGAAAGGCGTTAGCCGCTCAATCTCTTTAACAGTGGGCTAAGCTAAGTTGGTAGCATCAACTAACTCGCTCACTCTTTGGTTACCTAGCAACAATGAGCAATTTCGAGTTCCGCCCCAACTTTGGTTGCCTAGCAACAACCTGTTGAGTAACTGGCGCTGCAGCAGTTGCCTCAAAACTGATTAAAAACAAACAACAGTGTGGATGTCAAGTCACCAGTTTGGCAGGATTTCAATAAACTAATCGATATTTATCAATATCGGCTGATATGAAACGCTTATACTGCGATACGTTCAGTCCTAAACATGATGAGCGTAAGGTTTCTCAAAATTGGTTTGCTTGTTCTTCAAATACGTTTCGTCTCTCATACGAGTTATTTTCTCCTCACTTTTATTGCTCCATAAGTTACGTTATGTTGCGGTTTTCAGTTGGTGGTTACCGTAGCGACCAGTATGCATCAGGGCCACACTGCAAAAAACACAAAATCCTAGCAAGTATTTTTTGTTCTAGTTTCTAGTGGAAATACATTTGAAATAAGAAAAAAAATAACTCACAAGTAACATTCCAGCAAAATATAGGAGCTCGTTTTAAGACAGTTAATATTTGTTTGGTGTCCGGAAAATGAGCCGTTTTAAAAACTTTCCACGTGTAACGTCACAACCCCAGTCAAGCAGAGCCTGTTGCCTAGCAAACCAAGCAGAGCTCCAGCACGTTTGGTCAGCTGGTTTTAGCGCTGCGCTGTACAATGGCTGCTGGAAGAGACAAGTGTTTCGTTTTTGATTTACCATCCAGAAACCACTTGCTGCATTCTTGTTCATTGTGAAGGAGGCTCTATTAAAGCTTTTCAAAGATGTACAGTTGTATATGTGTTTGCAGAAAGTTTCTCGTGTGAGTGTAAAGGTTGAGTTGGGTTTGTGGCCAGCAGCAGCTTATTTGGGTTTAAAGTGACAGATGCCCTAAAACAGCTCAAAAAATTTAATGACGTGTTCAGGGAAGAATGTCTCTAATTCAGGGACCAAAGATCTAAATTTGTCTCCAAACAGTCGTTGATCGAAGCTAATGCTAACAGGCCCTGCGTATGAACGCCTCCTTACCCAATCTGCATTTACAGAACTGTAACCCAGACTTTCTAATGTCATCCTGACCTCCATCAGTCCGAACTGCGCTGTGCAGAAATTTGTTTTCAGTTCACAGGACAGTAGAGCATAATGAGCCGCGACTCCCAAAATACCCTCACAGGAGCAGAGGAGGACCTGCCTATCTGTTTATCACAGCAATCTGTAACCTGCGTTCGCAGGGGATTGTTATTTGTGGGAGACACATGAACGCTTGTTGCTCTCTGGGGAGCTAACATTAGAAAAATGAGGAGGACTCTCATGCAAGTTTTCATCTGATTTATGTCCAGCCTCCCCCTCGGAGTGAAAAAATGAAGTGGCCACAGGAGATTCTCTGTTAGCGGAGGCCCAAATAAAGCCAGGCGGGAAGAGGAAATACAAATGTAGGACAGAGGATCGGGGTTCCTCCCAGCGCTGGAAGTGTTTATGTAGGTCTATCCTGATGCGTCCCGCTGCACCGGGACGTCGGCTGTTTAGCTGGCGGTACAGAGGTCAGTGTACCAGAGGCCCCAAGGACGTCAAACACAAGGACATTTATAGACCACGCTTTCTCACATGGGTAAAAACAGAACCAGAAGTTCCCCGTTTCAAATGGAAACTGGTATCGGCTTCGCTGCTTTAGAGATCATTATCTTAAAAAAAATGTCCCTTTGTTCGATAAAGTAGAGTTAATAATCAGTTTAAACCAACAGTTTTCTGTCCAGCAGATGGAAACACAGTAATTCATTCATTCATTTCAAAATTCTCCTGATAATTGGATGGAAACTGAGGAGTAAAGGTGAACCATTCACACCAAACAACACTGTAGTCATGTTTAAGACAAGTTAAAACCCTTCTAGACCGGAACGTGTCGCCGGCAACACGGACAAATTTGCAGTACCGTAATTCCGCCACACGTGGCGCTATCTGAAAAATTCCAACGGTTTCTGAAAGGGGAGACGTTGCACTTTCCAGCCAATATCGGGTTAATACGGTAATTTCACAGCTGCAGCTGCAGAAAGTGTAATTAATCCGGGGGGCAGTCGTTGAATAGACGGTAAATTGCGAAAATAACTTGCTGTATATTGAAAGTTTCAGTTATGGATACATGGGTAAATATATCATCTCACAGGACATTTAAAGAACTACTTACAATTAAAATAAGGAAGAAATATATAGGCAGAAATTTGAAATTTATGCGTAAAAGGGATAAAACATGGCGGTCTTCGAAACCACTGGGACTGGTGGATTAAACCTTCGACTTCCTGTCAGATTGACAGCTGGGCCAAACGAGACGTTTCAGCAGTTCACTGATCACGAACACGGATCCAAACATTGGAAAAAGCAGCCACTTCCCAAAGTCCAGACCTATAAATTAAATGTCATTATTATGCTGAAACACTGGATCTGTACCAGGAAACCATCAAGATTTAAGCCAGAAGCTTGGAAATGACAAACAAAACGTCTGTGATTGAGGTACGACTTGCCAAGTGACACTTAACCCAATATTTGAGTCTGTTTGTATAGGTTCATGATAAACAACAGTGAATAAATTACATGGAGAGGGAAGGGGTCTCGTTTCAGTTGGGGGATTTAATCTAGATGTGAACAAAAGCAATATTTTGAGCTGCTTTTATCCGTCATGAGAATGTTTTCATTACAATCACGGCCTGGATGGAACGCTATAATCTGAGCTGTCACTGACATAAAGCTGTGAATAGTAAATAATGCAGTCTGAATGAAGGCTTGGGCGAACAATATAGCAAAGGGAACCAGACGAAGCTACTACCGATGCCAGGAAGAATACATCTGAGACATAAT
Source organism: Poecilia reticulata (assembly GCF_904066995.2). Classification (NCBI taxonomy): domain Eukaryota; kingdom Metazoa; phylum Chordata; class Actinopteri; order Cyprinodontiformes; family Poeciliidae; genus Poecilia; species Poecilia reticulata. The sequence continues at coordinate 26,962,058 of NC_088846.1, forward strand.
ATTGAAAACTTAGAGCATCTTACTGAAAGATATTCACAGAAATCACTAAAATCAAAACTTTGAGACACAAATAGGGGTATTTCTGTTCCATCTGGCCTTTTCTCTGCTGTATTTATCTAAATATAACAAGAAACAGGAAATGTTTTGTGTTAATCACCTTCTGCTGCCGTTAGGAGAGATCGCTACCGTTTTAAGGTTATTTATCTACATCACAGGAAGCCAAAGGTGGCATGATAAAAACTAAGCTACCTGTCTTGAAGACCTCGTATCGAACTGAGAATCCCGCTCCGTGGGTTTCATAGTCGGAGACGAACTTGATGAGGAGCTGGTCGCCGCTGGAGATGATCGGCGACGGCGCGATTTTCCCGCAAAACTTCCCCACCATGGACGAAGACTCGTCTGCGCCGCCGTTGTAGACTTCCAGATAGTCATACCTTTAGGTTGGGGGGGAAAAAAAAAGATATTTCAATTAAAATACAGACATGATGCGAAACATTTCACACCTCCAGAAGAACACAGACATCGATCAACACTGATCAGGTTTTTAAAATACGTCGGAGACGCATTTAAACATGAAGACTTGGACGAAATGGCTGAAAAATATATAATAACAATAACAATAAAAGGATTTCATATCAGTCGGTATCGACAGTTACTCATTGTTTTTTGTTTTAAATAACTGAAATAATTCTTGTTTTATCCACAGTTTTTCACTTCAGGCTGTTGTTTTCTTTGGTGGAAAAACAGAAAAAAACTGCTGCTCCGGAACTTTCCCAACAAGTCGTTGCTAGGCAACCAGCAGTTACTCGGCTGGCTGTTGCTAGGCAACCAGAGCCCGAGCGAGCGAGCGAGCGAGTGAGTTAAGGCCACCAGCTTAGCTTAAAAGCTGAGAGAGGTTGAGCGGCTAGTGTCTGTAACGACACATACTGGTATTTATTTATGGTAAAAAAAAAAGAAAACCGTTTCTTCACTTGTAAAATAAAAACTTAAAACTATCATTAAGCAAAGTAGTTTCTTTTATATATCCACCCCATTCACAGATAAAAGAAAAACAATTGGCTGTGTGTGTGTGTCTGCTCCACACACACCGATAAGAAAATACCAGCTCTTTGCTCAAGTGAGAAACTGAAAAGCATATTAGAAAGATAACAGTATAAACTGAGATGGAGGAGAGAACATGAAGCTCGTCTTTCTCAGAGCGAGGAAGGAAGAGCAAGGCAGCGATATCAGCAACGTGAAGAAAATTATCCCCACCGTGAAGTTTTATCCGTCTTTGCCGACTGTGAGTGGACCGACCACCACCTTCACCAACGACGCCGTTTCTTTTTCAGCATGTATCTCACGTTTAAAGGAAATTCTCCGCAATACCTGAACATAAGCTAATATTATAGCCTTGTTTGCTGCCGTTTATTCACATTTTTTAGCGAAAATGTGGTTTTACAAGATTTAATCACCTAAAATATGATTTTAAAACCTCAAAGAAATGTCAGAATATATATCCCAAAAGTAAATACTAGAAAAATGTAGGGACTGTATGTTTGGTAGCCATGGGCTAAAGAGGAAAACTTTCACTAAAGGCTAATCCCTATCATGCTAAAAGCTAGCACCACTCAAGCTAACAGCTATCTCTTATTAATCAGTGTAACCAGGTAACCACTACTCAAAGTCAAGGTAACTGCCAATTAATCAAACTAAGAGCAATGAGAGTGAAGCTAACAGCTAATCAGAGCTAAAGAAAAAAACTGCTATTGAAGCTAACAGCTGATCGCAATTAAAATGACAGCTAATCACAATAAAGCTAAAAACTAATTTGACAATTAATGTCACACTCAGCTTTTCAGCATAAAGTTGGCAGTTACTCAGTTTCAAGCTAAGTCCATCTTACTTAAGCTAAATGCTAAACAAGGCTAGATAGCAATTAACTAACAATTAATCATAATCAGTCCAGCTTTTAATCAAGCAAATCTCTAGGTAGAAAATACTAGCAGTTACCTAGTCAAGCTAACATCTAATCAGTATCAAGGTAACAGTTTATCATCGCTAAGCCAGCCACTGCTTGGAGTGACAATAGCATCCAATCAAGACAACAGTTATTGGTTTGTAGCTAAAGAACAACAAACATCAGAAGTAGTGTTGATCCCTCTGGCACCTGTAACAGAGACCAGATGCATTTTGCTAAAACAGAGGAAAGCTAAACGCTAATTCTAGCCAAGCTAATCAGAACTGAGCTAAAAGTCCATCCAGGCCAAGCAAAGAGCTTACCATACTTAGCTAATTAGAGTCATGCTAACAGCCATAATTAAAGTAATTGTAAATGACAGTCAAGCTAACAGGTAGACATAATAAAATTCATAGCTAATAATCCCAAAGCTAATGGCTAATTAGTGTCAGGCTGAAAAGAAAAACACATTAGCAGCAACGTGATGTCCAGCGGCGTCTGTGACCCAGACTGGCTGCATTACGCTAAAGTGGCTAAAGCAGTTATTATTGCTGGAATAACTGGATTCCAGATGATCAGATAATGTTATCAAAGTGCTAATAAAAACAACTAAGATGGAGAAAAAAAATCAAGATTACCACTGATCAGCATTAAGCTATAAATCCATAACGTAACAACAGACCAGAAAATATCCAGCGAACACTCTGACTTTTTACCAGAGTACCGAATAAATTATTAATTTCCATCGGCTTAAATCATAATCTCTGTCTAAAGACAAATTTAATTCCTTCAAGATTGTAGGAAAGGCTGATCCCAAAGCTGCACATGTAGTGACTTTTTAAAGAAAAATATTTAAAGAGATTAAAACTGTCAACATCTGTCAACATCAATTATACAAACATATCAACAGATATAAAAACAAGGTTTGCTGGTTGTTGATCTCCGTGTTACAGCAGAGCTACAAACTGTAAATAATAATAAAGGAGAAATTCTTCACTGATTTATTTAAATAAAGCAGAAATGAAAGCCGAAACGTGTAACAGCAGAAGCTGCTTCACACTTTGCTGAGAATCCACGGCAGCTCTGGGATCAGCCTTTTAAGACCGAGTTTGACCTTTAACCTCTTCGACAAGTAGCAGGGTAGAATATCAAAATATTTCCTCAGCTCTCGGGTCTCAGGCTCTCGGGTAAAAAATCTGGAGAATTGAAGGAATGTGTGACTAATGAGACCGATTTATGAGGAAACACCAAATCTGGAACCAATTTATTATTTTTATGTTGCACCAAAAACTTGAGCTCAGAAAAAAATATTCTTAATTTTATACCAAAATGGTGTGAAAAGAGCAAGTATTTTCTTTCCAATTCCACTAGAAAGAAATTAGTGTGTGTACACTGGGATCACAGTTTAGTTTTTATTTGTTTTGTTTTTATTTATCTATTTTTCTTCAGTTGGAAGCATCAACTCACCATCTAGATTTTTAATGCTCTAAAACCAAATAATTCTGTCAGCTTTCCGTTTCCAGCATTGTGCATTCTGAGGTGAGTGAAACGGCTACATCGGTGTTTTTCAAGGTACAGGAGAGGAGTTTTAATCTTAAATTTTTCATTATAACCTTTGTTTCCTGTTGTTAAATATTATTTTATGTAATTTCTGGGCTCCTCAGGCAGGAAACTGGAAACTTTCTGAAGAGAAAAAGACCAAAGGAACCAAACACTGCTTGGTTATCACAAAATATTTAACATAGTCTTGTAATCAAAAGGGGGGATTGTGCAGAAAAATATTAGCACAATATTTTTCAGTAATCTGGCAATAAACCAGTAATCTGGTTTATTGCCAGTTTGATTTACACGGTTTATTACCAGATAGTAATCTGGTTTATTACCAGTAATCTGGTTTATTACCAGATTACTGGTAATAAACCAGATAGTAATCTGGTTTATTACCAGATTACTATCTGGTTTATTACCAGTAATCTGGTTTATTACCAGATTTATTAATCTGGTAATAAACCAGATAGTAATATAGTTTATTACCAGATTACTATCTGGTTTATTACCAGTAATCTGGTTTATTACCAGATTACCAGTAATCTGGTTTATTACCAGTAATCTGGTTTATTACCAGATTACTATCTGGTTTATTACCAGTAATCTGGTTTATTACCAGATTACCAGTAATCTGGTTTATTACCAGATTACTATCTGGTTTATTACCAGATTTATTAATCCAGATAATAATCCAGATGGTAATAATCTGGTTTATTACCAGATTAATAAATCTGGTAATAAACCAGATTAATAAATTAATTTTAACAGATTACCAGTAATCTGGTTTATTACCCGATTACTATCTGGTTTATTACCAGATTACTATCTGGTAATAAACAGATCTGGTAATCTGGTACTATCTGGTAATATTACCAGATTAATAAATCTGGTAATAAACCAGATTACCAGTAATCTGGTTTATTACCAGATAGTAATCTGGTTTATTACCAGATAGTACCAGATTACCAGATCTGTTTATTACCAGATAGTAATCTGGTTTATTACCAGATTACTATCTGGTAATAAAACTGATAACATGTGCTCTGATAATAAACTTTTCTGCCACAGAACTCTTGGTCATCGAAAATCAGATGAAAACGCAGCATTTATGCTGAATTAATGCAATAATTATTAACTAGCAAATACAAGACTTCACAATTAATTGTGTTTTATTATTCATTTATTTTGGATATGTAAAATGTCTTTCAGGTTCAGCGTTAAATGTTCATTAGAATTTAAACTTTATTCTTCTGCCATTGTTACCAGTAACCTGCTTTAAAATGGCCTCAAAACAATGTTATTGTTTTTCGCAGAAACTTCTGGGACAATTTATCGTCCAGTAAAATCTGTTATTGTGACGGACCTGCGGTAGCGGCCAACAATGCAAGAGCACATCCTGAACGATCAATAAGCCTGGAAGACATTTTAATAAAGTAAATAAAATGACGTCTCGGTTGAGACCAAACTGAAGACTTTTGTCGTATTGAGAAAGTTGGTTTGTTTAAATTTATCAGGCGATTAACTGATTTATAGCTATTTATTTATGAGTAAAGTTGAGTCTGGACCTGTAAACCAGAGCCTGTTAGGCATGAACATGTAAAAACGGGTAAACGTGCGCCGCAGGAGAACGGAATCGGCTCATTTTCTGCCTCTGCGTTCGGTTCCTGTCGTGTCTGCTTTAACCCCCCCGGTGAGAAATGGATTTACACGCTCAGCTGTGAAGCGTTGGCGTCGACGGCCATGTTTAGGTGATTTCATTCATAGCTTCCAGACTTCTCATCCCTCTCCTTCTCGTAAAGAACGGCCGGTAAGGAGGGAGAGGCGTGATCAGCCGCACGCAGATGGCTGCACTCACTCGGTCAGGCGGCGTTTACACAGGCAGGCCGTTTAATGAAGTGGCTCTGTCTCTTCACTCTCTAGTTAAGGAGAGGCTTTCAGTCCGCAGCCCCTCACATCTCCCCCACAGAGGCTGTTCATGCCCTGCAAAGGCAGCTGTCCGTAGGTAATGCCTTGCTCAAGGGGGGGAACAGCCATCCTTCCATCTGGAGGCCCAGGGCAGATGCTTAAATTAACATTTCATGCTATTTACTAGCCTCTCTTCCTCAAAATGAGCAACAGACGCAATTTGGACGTCATTAAGTTGTCATGAATGCCGCTAACACTAGAAAATATTCACAATTCAATAATCAAGTAGAAATTTTGTTTAAACTCCAGGCAGTATAATCAATTTTAGCTTTGATAAAGAAGTTTACCCTAAAACAACTTAATGTAACCGGTAGCTAATTGGTTAAGCTAACTCCTAAGCATATTCAAGTTAGCTGCTGAGTCAAGCTACCAACTGATCACATTCAATTCAAACTCAAAAATACTTTATTGATCCCAATGGGAAATCAAAGCTAGCCAGAAAGACAAACTAATCTGAGGAAAACTAACTAGCTTAGATTCAAGATTCAAGCTAAAAGCTAGACACTAGAGACAAGCTAACGGCTAATTACACTCAAGCTAAGATCTACTCAGACTCAAGCAAACAGTTAAAACACACAAGCTAACTCCTAATTACTGGCAAGCTAATAGCTAATTAAACAGTCAAGCTAACAGCAAATAACAGAGAAGCTAACAGCTATTCACACTCAAGCTAACCAACAATTAGAGACAAGCTAACAACATATTAGGCTCAAGAACACTCAAGCTAACTCCTAATTACAGACAAGCTAACAGCTAATTGCTCTCAAGCAAACATCTAAACAGTCAAGCTAATCTGTAGTTAGAGACAAACTGATCACTCAAGTTTATTTGTATAGCACATTTCTGCAACTAGGCAGTTCAAAGTGCCTAACCACTAATTAGAGCTAAAAGCTAATTAGACTCAAGCTAAAATCCACTCCAACTCAAGCTAACAGCTGAACTGTTAAGTTAATCGCTAATTAGACACAAACTAACAGCTAATATATACTCATACTCAAGCTAACCCCTCATTAAATACAAGCTAACAGCTAATTGCATTTAAGATAACAGTTAAACAGTCAAGTTAACCTTTAGTTAGATTAAAGCTACTAGCTAATCTGAGTCAAGCTAACAACTAAATGAGATAACCGTTAATCATTTTCCACCAGTCAATTACTTTTACTCAAACTGAAGCTAACAACGCGTCAACTCCTGGATAACTCAGTAACTGGACGTCATTCTGAGAAAAACAGAAGTTTTAGAGAGTTTTAATGAAAACAATCAGACTAATTTGATTTGAAACGTAAAAATATTCACACATCGGTTTTAGTTTTTACAGCTAAATCTATTCTGAATTTGTGAATTGGTCAGATTTCTTCCTCCCCTTTACCGGATTACTGCCTCGGTTTCTGTCCCATCAGAAGATTTTGCTTTCTATTCGTGTGGCTTCTTAATTTCCTCCAGCAAGTTAATAAACTTCATCGTTCTGTTTGCTTTTGGTTTTCTCACCGTTAACAATTCACCACAAAACTCTAAAAACATCAATTATAATTTTCTTAAACTATGAGAAGCAGAGAAACTGATGAGTTATGCTGCAAGAAAGTAGAAAATTACCAAAAAATAAAAACAGAGGGATTGCAGGTTAGTCGGGGTAAAAGCGAATTATCCCTGGGAGGAAACTGTCACTAAACACAGCGCTGATTCTTACTGCTAAATTTAACGCATCCCACTCTAAATGGAAGCAGGGAGTTTCTTTTCTTCCCACTTCAGAGCGGCGGGCTGTAAGCGAACACCCTGATCTGCTCGTATATTACAGCTCATTAACATGCCACGCCGGGCTGCGATGCCGTCCCCTGCGGCCGGCTTCTTACGGCACATCTGGAAGGCATCGCAGAGGAATTTACGGCCGGGTTCGGAGACGTTTGCCTCCCGCAGAGCGAAGCCGGAGCGGGAAGTGATTCACGGTGTCTGCAGGACGGCGGTGCGACACCGGCCCAGTTTCTTAAAAACGCAGCCGGCTCTCATCCTTCCTCTTCTTACCAAAAGCTTCAGCAGGGCTGAGATTCTGGTGGGAAGAACTGGAGCAAACAGAGACAGTGGTTCTGATCATACCTGGCCAGAGCCGGCCAAAGCCTTTTTGGTGCCCAAGGCAGATTTTAATTTGGGACCCCCAGCTGCAGCTATGTACGGAAGGAGATTAGGGCCAGTGTGAAAAAAAGAAAACTTTTGTTTTTATTCTTCCCCACAGAAAAGTGAAATTTTTCCATCGCAATTTTATTTTTTCTCTTCTATAAAATTTTGACCTATTAATGTCCGTACAATTTTTACTTTTTTCACACAATGAAAATTTTTCACCTCCAAATTTTTGTCATTTTTCCACCAAATTTTGCTTCTCCCACAAAGTAAATTTTATTTCCAAAATGTTTTGTCATTTTTACACCAAATTTTAACTTTGTTTCCACAGATTTCCAGTTTTTCACTTTGGACAAGTTGGAATACGGGCTTTGCGTTTCAAGATGGCCGCTCCTCAGTAGTGAGGTGTGGTGGAAACATGTTTATGTCACGAGATAAATGTGTCAAATTTAGTTTTTAATCAAAGTTAAATTTAACGCCTTTAGCTTTAAACTGAAAACTTAAAAGTGGTGTTTGCTTATGGAAAGGAAAGTTTAAAATTATGTTCATAAAAACTTTTGCAAACAATATTTACGGGCGTCGCGAGTTCTTTAGAGAAGTTTAGAGACGTTGTAGCGATAAACAATGGTATCATATTATATATATTATCATAAAGCAAGAACACATTCTGGAAGATCAATAAACGTTTAATTTAAATTTAACAACATTTTAAATATCCAAAACAGAAACACCAAATATAATGAACTTCAACGTCTGTAAATGAAATTATTCTTTAAAAAATCGCGAGTCTGGAAACCTCCGTCATCCAGTTTCTGTAGGAAAGAGAAACCAACACAAACGACTGAGCTTGTTTTAATTTATCCGTTATCCGTGAAAGCATGTGGGAGTCAGACGGCAGACGGACCTTTTGCCTCGGCCGTTTCTTCCCTTCTCAATATTTACCCAGAAACGCTGAGCGATCTGAAACAGCTGAGAAATGTGGCAGCTCATAAAACCCGCCAACGAGAAAGTCTGAGGTCCGTTTGATGCGAGCATTCCTTCGCCGCGGTTTTTTGGTCACATCCTGGCGACTTAAATTAGCGCTCAGAACTTCAAGAGGCCTCGGTCTAAACAAAGCCCTTTGCACCAACACTCACAGACAAGCAGATTTCATGTTTTCATCTCCGACCTGAACCCACTTCAGCCCACTTTCATCTCAGAGCAAGCGAAGCCGCCGCAAGGAGCAGCTTTTACCCAGAAGGCCGCGGCGTTAAAACACAGCGGAGGAGTTTGTGTCAGATAGACGCAGAGCGGCCGTCTCCGGCGCGCTGCAGATGGCGCGTTTGTGTGTGCTGGTCGTATTTAGAGCTGGAAATACCCGGCGAAGCCTCCTGCTTCTGCACTCCTTTCACTTCCCCTGTTTTCGACCTAAAATAGCGTCTCGCTAAATGACTCACGCGGCTGAGTAATTCATATTCTCTCGCAGATAAACGTTGCATTTGTTGTTTCTCTGCTCGGGCGATGAAGAACTTTTACGCAGATTCTGTGGAAACTGACAAAAACGTATCCGAAACATTTCTGCTGTGAAAACTCACCGATTTTGGTGAATTTGGAAAATTTGGTGGAAATTTCAGGAGTTTGCCCAAAACATTCAAAGATTAATCGGTAACACTTTATTTGAAGGGGGGTGAATAAGACTGTCATTACTAGGGCTGTGTAATAATATCGATTTTGCGATATATATTGATATATGATAGAAAAAAATCGATATTCATTCACAAGTATCGTAACACCCAGCTGTCACCTTGTTCACTCACTGCTTGCTTCGCCAGGAGAGTAATCAGGTCATCAGGCTCAGAGTGATTCCTTCAGACGTTAAGTGTTAAAAAGTTATCAAACTATTCAGAGCAGGTACTTGGTGACTTTATTTACTTTACAAATGCATGTAAGCTACAGTTTGTACTGTTTAAATTAAAAGAAACGTGTTTTCTCACCACTTCTTTGATTAATTTTGTCCAGCTGTCGACTGTAAGTCTGTGTCCAACCAGAGCCAGGTATTGTGTAGTTGGTGCTTTTAATCAGTTTTCAGTTAAATTAATTAAATAAAACTCTATAACTGTCACAAAATGTCACCAAAATCACTCTGTCCCTCGAGAATCTTTCAGAAAATCGCAAAAGTGTACTGAATTGTATCGTTTGCTGAATATCGCAATATATATCGTATCATGAGCAGAATATTGTGTATCGTATTGTGAGATTATTGTATCGCTACAGCCCTAGTCATTACACTGTAATAAACATGTCATAACTCCTGTAATTAACATGAATAAGCCTTCATGAATATTTATGACTGTTGTCATAAAGCGTCATTCGGTAAATTATGACACTTTTAATACAAAGCTGACATTATTGAAAATGTCTTTGACAACTTGACATTAACCAAGAAATCATTACTGTTTAAATTTATCATAAAAGTATTACTGATTGCACTTTAAAAATTAGGTAACTTTATGTTATTAAAGGTAAAGTTTAAACAGTAGTGATTTCTTGGTTAATACAAAGTTGAATGATGTCAACTTTGTATT